>NC_137982.1:10874594-11241468 GCF_963924665.1 Micromys minutus | reverse complement strand
AGAGAATGTGAGGGTATTTATCTTTCTGAGCCAGGGTACCTCAGTTTAATATTCTCCAGTTTCATCCATTTTCCTGAGAATTTCATTTTTATTTGGGGCTTAATAAGATTCCCGTGTGTATTTATATATGCTGGATTTTTACGTTCACTCACCAGCTGACAGACGCCTAGGCTGGTTTCTTTTTATTTTTTTCCTCTTCTGAACAGATCGGCTGTCAACATGGGCAGCCAAGGATCTCTGCCTGACATGGAGTCCAGGAATGGGAGGCCTAGGGCTTGTGAACCTGTGCACAGGTTTGCACAGTGGCTTAGTGAGTTCCCATTCTCACCCGGCAGTGAATAACCCCCCTCGCTCACATCCTTGCCTGCTTTGTTCTCATTTGTGCTCTTGATGGTGGCCAATGGCTAGAGTGGGAAGGACTCTTGAAGCCATTTTAAATTACATTTCCCTGATGGCTAAGGATGTTGAACACATAAAAACAAAAAAAGAAAAAAAAACCAGAGCCAGCAGCAGCTAGCATTCATTGGTCTTTTGTGTTCCCTTCCTTTGAGAAGTGTTAACTCAGTGGCCATGTTTTACTTGTCAGGGAGTTTTTGGCGTGTTTCCTTTTATTCAGGTCTAGATAATAACCTCGGTCTGAAGCATAGAGACTGCCCTACATCATCATGAAAGATCTTTTCATTATCAATTGTCTTCTTCAACTTACTTGTCAATGAAAGTTTCTACTGTCGAGGTTTATTCCTAGGTATATTGTTCCTTTATTTATCCCAAAGCTATTGAGAATGAAATATTTCTCCTAATACCTTTATCAGCGAGTTCTTTTTTTGGTATATATAAGAGCTACTGGTTTTATCCATTGATATTTCTGTCTTGGAACTTTACTAAAAAATGTTTATCAGATCTAAAGTGTTCTGCTGGAGTACGCAAGGTCTGTTTGTTTGTTTTGTTTTTCAGTACAGGGTTTCTCTGTGTAGACCTGGCTATACTGGAACTCACTCTGTAGACCAGGCTGGTCTCGAACTCTGAGTGCTGGGACTAAAGCTGAACCTCAAGTAGCAGGTGTATTTTAAGACAGGATCATGTCATCCCAAAGAGGGAACCATCTGGCTCCTCCTTGGCCTACTTTCATTCTGTTCCTATCTTCCTCCTGTCTGATTGCTCTGGCTCAGACTTGGGGCACTATACTGACTATGAGGGAGAAAATGATCCCCCGTGGGTACCCTTGTTTCACCCCAGAGTTTAAAGGAGATGGTCAGTTCTCTCCCGTCTAATCTTGGCTGCAGGTTTGTTACGTATAGCCTTTATTATATTGACATATATCCCATCTGTTCCTAGCCTCAGACTTTTTTTTCATGCAGGTATATTGAACTTTGTCAAGTGTCTTTCTGTATCCAGCAAGGTCATCATGTCTATTTTGTCCCCTGTCTATTTATGTGATGGGTCATATTTATTGTTTTGCATATGTTGAACTAACCTTGCATCCCTTCGATGAAACCAAATGGTCATGATGTATGATCTTTTAACTTCTTTTATTTTATTTTTTAAAGAATTAAGACTAAAATAATTGTTTGTATTAGTGTTTGCCTGCATGCATGTATGTGTACCATGTGTGTGTCTGGTGCCTCTAGAGCACAGAAGAGAATATTGGACCCTCTGGAGCTTGAGTTACAGACTTAAGTTGGTAGCTGCTATGTAGGTGCTGGGAATCAGATCTGGCTCCTCTGCAGGAGAATGCTCTTAATGGTTGGGTGATTTCTGCAGCTCTACCAACGTGTTCTTGAATTTTTTTTTTTTTTTTTTTTTTTTTTTTGCGGATTCTTGTATCTCTGTTCATCAGAGAAATTGGGCTATGGTTCCTTCCTTCCTTCCTTCCTTCCTTCCTTCCTTCCTTCCTTCCTTCCTTCTTTCCTTCCTTTCTTTTTCTTTATTGTGTTTTTATCTATTTTTTATCAGTAACACTGGCTGTACAGCTTTTGTCAGTGTCTCTTCCTTTGCTACTTTGTGGGACTGCTTGAGAGGCACTATCTTAGTAAGGATTTTACTGCTGTGAACAGACACCATGACCAAGGCAAGTTTTATAAAAGACAATATTTAATTGGGGCTGGCTTACAGATTCAGAAGTTCAGTCCATTATCATCAAGGCAGGAGCATGGCAGCATTCAGACAGACATGGTACAGGCAGAGCTGAAAGTTCTACATCTTCATCCTAAGGAAGCCAGGAATAAATTGGGCATCCTCAGTCAGCTAGGAGGAAGATCTCCAAACCCGTCCCCACAGTGACACACTTCTTCCAATAAGGCCACACCCTCGAATAGTGACAATCCCTGGGGTGAGCATATGCAAACCATTACATTCCACTCGCTGGCCCCCACAGGCTTGTTCAAACTTGAGTGTATGGGGCCCATGTCTAAACATAGCATAATGCAAAATACATTTAGTTCAACTTCAAAAGTCCCTGTAGTCTCTAGCAGTCTCAACAGTGTTAAAAGTCCAAAGTTCAAGGATCCCAAGAAACACTGTGGACTTCTAGTTAAGGTAGGGGCTTATGCAGGACAGGCGATTAATGGAGTTTTGACTGATATCCGACCCACTAGGTCCAGTAGATCCCCAAACACACCCTGTGGTCATATCCTCAGTTCCAGAAGGTATAACTTAGAAGTTGGCAGAATTCTCACACTGGCTCCCTGACCTGTGGAGTGAGGGCTGTTATGGCTGGAAAGGCTAAGTGGCAGCCTTTAGAGTTGCCTCTGCCAAAGAAAATAGTGAATCAAAAACAGTATCACATTCTTGGAGAAATTGCAGAAATTACAGCCACTATCAAGGACTTGAAAGATGCAGGGGTGGTGGTTCCCACATCTCCCTTTAACTCTCCTATCTGGCCAGTGCAGAAGACAGATGGGTCATGGAGAATGACAGTTGACTATCAAAACTAAATCAGATAGCAACACCAATTGCAGCAGCTGTACCAGATGTAGTTTCATTACTTGAGCAAATTAACACATCTCCTGGTACTTGCTATGCAGCTATTGATCTAGCAAATGCCTTCTTCTCAGTACCTGTCTATAAGAACCAACAAGAAATTTGCTTTCAGTTGGCAAGGCCAGTAGTATACCTTTACAGTTTTGCCTCAAGGATATATTAACTCTCCTACCCTGTGTCATAATTTAGTTAGAAGTTTGTCTCTTCTAAAAAATGCCACATCAGTACACTATATTGATGACATTATACTGATTAGACTAAGTGAGCAGGAAGTAGCAACCACTTTGGACTCATTGGTAACACATATTCGTATCAGAGGATAGGAAATAAGTCCAACCGAAATTCAAGGACCATCTACATCAGTGAAATTCTTAGGAATCCAGTGGTGTGTTCCTTCAATCTAAGGCCAGTGGGAAAATTACACCACAAACCTCCAAGCACAAGGGCTCCTTCCTTACACGAAAAAAAAAAAAAAAAAAAAAAAAAAGCTAGTTTAGTTCCTGGAACAGCTACAAGCCAAACTGTCAAACAAAGATACCCGTTGACTCCCAAATGACGCCCCTGGGAAAATCCTGAATGGTACACTGAGTCATTTTGAGGTTGTTTCACCTCACCAATAATAATAGTACACAGTACCCTGCCTAGTTACTGCTGTTTGAATTCTGCCCTAATTGTTTGCAAGGTATATAATCCCGTTAGAATGTGCTCAGGTTCATCCCCCTCCTGAAGCGGGTCGACCCCAGCATGTTGGAACAATAAAATTACTCTTGCTTTTGCATCAATCACATCATCAGTGTGAGTCTCATTCAGGAGGTCCCGGAGGAGGTCCAAATTTGAACCTCACAGTGCTATATCTGGGGCTCAGTGTTGGTCTCTGCTGTTGGCAGATCTGGCATTCAGCCACAGCTGTAGCCAGGTCAGCCTTGGTGAGTGGAAGTCCATGTTATTGAGCCCAAGCATAACCTCCATCTCAGCCACCATGGCCACTTTGTTCATGTGCCCATTGAGCAATGACAGGGATGGCTGGGTGTAGTGGCTATTCCTGATTGTCAACTTGACTATATTTGGAATGAACTACAATCCAGAATTGGCTCACCTGTGATCCTGATCTTGAGGCTGGGAGATACAAGTTTCTGATATGGATCTTGGCATGCAGATCTTGAGGCATAGTAGCTATGAATCCCAGGAGACTAAGGCAAGAAGATCTCTGAGTTCAAGGTCATCTGGAACAAAGCAAGTTCCAGATCTAGGCATGGTGGTACACACCTTTAATCTGGGACACACCTTCTGCTGGAGACCTACATAAGGACATTGGGAGAAGGAAGATTCTCTCTTCTTTGCCTGCCTGCCTTATGGTACTAAGCGACTGTTAGATCCTTGGACTTCCATTCATAGCTGCTGCTGACCATTGTTTGGGAGTTGGACTACAGACTGTAAGTCATCAACAAATTCCTTTACTATATAGAGACTAAGTTCTGTGACTCTAGAGAACCCTGACTAATAAAGGTACTATTCTTAGGTCCTCCTTAAAAATTTGGAACCTGGGGATGAGAGATGGTGTTCTTCCAGAGAACCAGAGTTTGATACCCAGTACTCAGTTCACAACTATCTGTAACACTAGTCCCAGAGGATCCTAGAGGATCCTAGAGGATCCGACATCCTCTTCTGGATTCTATAGGCACTGCCTGCATGGACTTAGACATAAGCCAAAGCACTCATACACAACAAATAAACTAAATTAATACAACAAAAAACAGTATTTTAAAAATGTTTGGGATTCATTGTAAGGAGACTTTATTAATTACTACTTCAATCTCATTGTTTTAGGTATGTTTAAAATGTTTCAATCTTCTTTGTTTTATTTAGTTTAGTTTGTTTGATTTTGAGACAAGATTTGTCTGTGTATCCCTGGCTATACTGGAACTGGCTCTGTAAACCAGGCTGGCCTCAGAGATCCACATGCCTCTGCCTCCTGAGTGCTGGGATTAAAGGCGTGTGCCACTATCACCTGGGTAACTTCAATTTTATTTCTTTTATATAAAAAAAAATTTATTTATTTTGTATAGATAAATACACTGTTGCTTCCTTCAGACACACTTGAAGAGAGCATCGGATCCCATTACAGATGGTTGTGAGCCACCATGTGGTTGCTGGGAATTGAACTCAGGATCTCTGGAAGAGCAGCCAGTGCTCTTAACCACTGAGCCATCTCTCCAGCCCGTTTCAATTTTCTTAAGCTAGAGATTTTGAAGATGTTTCCCTGAGAAGGCCAAGAAAGAGATTAAACAATATGGAGCTACAGGGAGGTAAGGCAAAGGTGGGGGGGGGGTCTAGAGTGGAAAAGATTAGTGAGATCTAGGCTCATGCAGGGTTTGATGGTACACACCTTTAATACCAGCACTCAAGAGGCAGAAGCAGCTGGATCTCTGTGAGCTCCAGGGTAGCCTGGGCTGCATAATGACAGCCTATCTCAAAAAATAAAATGAAATTAAATCAAATTAAATAAACCTAGGTGTAGAAGATAACGAAAACTGTCGAAATGCTGCTGCTCACAGCTTATCAGAGCATGTGTGCACCTTTCTAACAGGACTTGTTACTTCATGCCTACTGTGTCAGTCAGCAAGCTTTTGTTACAGCTGTGGTGGGTAACAAACTCGAGAGCTTTTCTGAGTGATGATTACACAGAGGACATCCGCTGTAATTTCAGGGCCATGGTTTTGTGGCATTTCTCTAGTTGTCAGTCAACCAGACTGTACACTTATCCTGAGACCTAGGCTGAGGGAGCTGCTTCTTTTTCATGTGTGCCGTTTCCATAGTGAGAGATGGGCCAAGGAAAAGATGATTTGATACCTCTGTAGACGTCTGTCCGAGCATCCTCTCTGTAGATGTCTGCTTAGGTATCCTTTCTGCACCAGAACATTGTCTCTCTCAACCTGTTTCCAGTAGTCACAGCCAGTCACATGACCAAGTAACAAGGACAGATTTATACCTTGCTTATTTTTGGGGAATCAGTACTTGGAGATACTCATCTAACTGGCAATATGTTTGTTAATAAAATAGTTCCATCATTTTAAAATCAGGGGTACATTTGAAGACCCTAGTGGCTACCTGAAACCTACAGGAGTTTCTTAATACTGTGTTTTCCTCAGTGACTTCTCTGGAGCCAAGGGACAACAGTATTACTGCGATGTTACTGCAGTCAAAACCCCGTCTCCAGATAACAAGCTGTGACTGTTTTGATCTTTCCCAGCATCCACCTCTGTCCAGGGCTACAGTTCTCTGACCTCAGTCTTTATGACTTCACCCCCTCAGGACCTGGCCCAGCCTCAGGAGTTACTAAAAGTCCCAGAACCCTCATAAACAGTGGGGATACACTGGACAGAGGAATAATTCTCATCCTGGGCTTTTTTTTTTTTTTTTTTTTTCCCATTGGGATGGCACAAGATTTCATTGTGTGAAGCATGGTGTACATTTGAAAACCATGACATGCTTGTATCTGGAATTTTCTATTGAATATTTCAGGTTGTGACTTACTGTGGATAACCAAACCCTCATCTTGTTCTTCAGCTTCCTACAGCTTTTCGAACAGGGCCCCTCTGTCGAGGAATCACCCTGATTTTTCTTCCCATATTAGTCCACTTTATGCTGTGAGGAAATTGAGAGGAAAATGAAGAAAGGCTTATTGGGGTTCATGCCTTCAGCCGTTTCAGTCCCTAATTGCTTGACTCTGTTGCTTTGATGGTAGCGCAGTACAGCATAGAACATCCCACGTTGGCTGATTCCTCCTCTCCAGCCTCTGCTCCAACCTGGTATCTTGCAATACATCCTGCCCCAGCAGGCTTGGAAGGCACCAAGCTGACTGGGTATCTTGAGCTAAGCACACGTGACATTCAGTGCTCTGCAAGAGTTACACTTTAGCCTAATTCTTGACCTCTGCCCTGCATACTCCAACTTCTGCTCCAGCCTCAGGAATTACTGCAGTACCTTGGACCTTCTTTCCCCTGCTCACAATGTCCCTTCCTCCCAAGTCTGTTCTCTCTAGATTCCTACTCATCCTTCAAGACTTTGTTGACCCACTGCCCTTTCTCTGACGTCAGTCTCTGCATCGTGTCCCTGGTGGGGTTAGGTATTCCTGGGCATCCTGCAGGGTGGGCCTCAGCTACATGTCTGCCAGGCATCACTATTTCTTCCCTCCTGAGCTCTGAGCTGATGGGGTTTGAGAGGTCATGGATATGGACCACAGAGTGGCTGGCACACACCGGTGCTAGTGTGGCCTGTGTTGCTTGGCCTTTTATTTTTAAGTTTTTCATTTTTTTTTTTACTTATATGTTGCTTACATGCATGTTAAGTGCACTGTGTGTGTGCCTGGTGTCTGCAGAGGTCAGAAGAAGGTATTGGATCCCTTGGAACTGGAGTTATAGATGGTTGTGGGCTACCATGTAGTTCAAGGAACAAACCTAGGTCTTTCGAAGAACAATACATGCTCCTAACCACTGAGCCATCTCTCTGCAGCCCCATGCCTCAGTCCTTGATGGCTATGAGATCTGAGTCCTGCACCATAGGTTGGCTACTAGGAACTTTGCCTTCCCTCCTGAGAGGAGGCTGGCAGGAGGCATTGGGGAAGTGAAAGAAAGGCTGAGATTTAGGCCAGACCAGTCACCATTTAGGTCAGAGGGTCACCATTTAACATGCTTGCTTACCCAGAATTATTTCTGAGAATCCTTCTGGATTTAAAAGGAGGAGAGATTGTCCAAGTCTCTAGTCAGGTTGATCTGATGCCCAGCCTCCTCATGGAGACTGCAGAGCTTTGGGGTGCAGACATGAGAGAGGCTGTGGGAATTTCCTCTAGAAGCAAAGCCCTACCCAGAGTGAGCTGAGATGGAGGAAGAACACTGCAGTCAGAGAGAGGCCTGGAAGCTGAGGGAAGGAAGGGCCTGACGCTTTTTAGAGGCTGAAGCGAGCCAGGCCCTGGAATAAAAAAACCCACCTGACTACCAAGTGATTACTCGACTCTGGGAGGAGTCTCGGAGTTGGTATGGCCAGCATTGGACAGTTCTAGAAGTGAGATTGTGTGGTCCTGAGAGGACAACAGAATAGGAATTACTTCTCCATTTTACTCGTACGCAAACTGAGGCTTCAAGTGCTCATGTCTTGGTCAAGAAGGAGGTGGGAGAAGTGAGTCACACAAGTCAAATAATCTTGAATTTCAACAGTGTGGCTTGGAGCCCCTGGTAGCTCCAAGGAGAAAGTGTTCTGGAGGCTGGGTCACAGAGAATTGGAGAAGGCTCTTGCCTGGGGCAGAAAGAGGGGGAGGGGCGGTAGGGAGGGAGGGAGAGAGATGCTAGAAATGCTGGGGAGAGAAGTTAGGACTAATCTCATACACACACAGCCCTTATGTTCTTCTCACCCCCCTACCCTCACCCCCCCCCAAATAAAACCACCCTGGCATGTTCTTGCCTGATAACAGGCCACCATACCTAGTTTAAGAACTGCTGAGGATCAAACCCAGGCCTTCTTAGATGTTAGACAAGCACTCTGCCAACTGAGCTACAACCTAGACCCTAGGACTTGCTATTAATAAGGCTTTCATTGGTGACCATGGGCCTCTCTCCTCAGGAGCTTTGCTTAGGAGGTCACTGATTCTCAAAATCAGTGGGTCAATCAAAAAAATGGGTCGAGACCCCTTTGGGAGGCCAATGGCCCTTTCACAGAGACTACCTACATATGACCCTTAGAAAACCGAAACTTACATTGCAATTTGTAGCAGTAGCAAATTTTCAGTTATGAAGTAACAAAGACATTAACTCTATGGTCAGGGGTCACCACAGCACCTCTCACTGTATTAAAGGGCTGTAGCATTAACAAGGTTGGGGACCACTGTTCTAGATGCTTTGGTCTGGGCTGTTCTACAGCCTAGGCCACTTGAAAGGGGTGCTGTGGGCTGAAAGTGAGGTGGCCATACATATCCCACCTGGCTCTAGTGGTGCTGGCTGGGGTGTTGTGGGTGCCTCAGTTTCCCTGCCAGCAAAACAACACAGGGTACAAATTGATCTGATAGTCTCCTTGAACGGCTAAACAAAAGACCAAGGGAAATGAATTCTCAAAGCAAAACCCACAGAGAGGAAGTGCCCGTTACTCCCAGAGGAGTCCCAAGTTGTCAGCCTGCTCTTGACTGTAGGTAGGAATTCAGTTTCTAGATGCACCTGTCCAAACCCTCACTGTGGCTCTGACTGGTGTGCAACGTTTGCACAACTTCCCTCAATGCATTCTTGAGTGTCTTAATTCACTCAGGGTTGATGGAGCCCTTCCAGTGCTGGACTCTGCTCTGGCTGTGGAGAGGTTAGGTCAGGAAGACGGTGCCTAGACATCTGGGTGTGCACTGAGTCTCCTACGGCATGGGGGACAAGGCTTGATCTCATCTGAGGTGACTAGACAGCTTCCTGCAGATGTGATCTTCACACTGACAGGGACATGGGACGTTCCTGAGGCAGAGGAACCCTCAGTGAGAGCCAACCGTCCAGCCTTTCCTGTAGCTGCTCCAGGATGCTGAGGGCTCTGTTGGCTGGAGGGCAGAAAGGAAGCCAGAGGAGGCGGTAAGCCTGGTACCGGTCAGCTGCCCAGAAAGGTATTATTAGTGTTAGCAACACCCAGAGAACAGCTGCTTGGCTTCCCCCTTCTTCCAGAAGGCAGTGAGTGCTTATGTGGAAGTCCAGCTGTCCCTAGGAGGAACTTATCTGCCGTCGGGTTGGGGAAGAAGCCAGGACACTCGAAAAATCAGCACTTGGCTCCCCAAAGGTAGGAGCACAGTCTGGGGTTGCAGATGGATTTCTGTAGATCCTTAGGAAAGTCTGGTTTCGTGTGTTGGACAGTACAGCACAAAGGAAGGCTAAATAATATTTCTAAGTGCAGATCGGACTGAGTGCTTGGGACGCCATCTTTAGTATGTCCCGAGTGAAAATCACCACAGAGGTGCTCAGTGACTGAGTCCAAGCACCACGTACCTCCCAGAAGTGTATCACTCAGAGACTGTGGTGTAGGCTCTGTGGTGTAGGGAGACTCCAGCCCCAGGGTGGAGAAGGAAAGAGTCTAGTTTGGTGACTTTACTCAGTGTGCAATGGGTCACTGCCTTCAGGCTGCTTCCTTAGAATTCAAGGCTCCTCTTACTGACCTGGGCTGTGTCCCTTTACATTTTATGTGCAGAAGGACCTGAAATGCAGAAGGCTGGGGTGTTCATTCTTTTGTCCCAGTGGTAAGGACTTCGTGACACCAGCTGGGACAGTGAACAGTCTATCAGTGGCACTAAAGGCAAGGACTTTATGGAGCTACAGATTTCTGCAGGCCAGGGAGGGCCTGGGGCAGCCTCTGGGGGAGGGAATGAATCTTCTAGGGAATTCTGGGAGGGGAGTGGACAGCCTCAGGGTCCCCAGTGTGAAATGTATATATCTATACATTTATGTGTATATATGTATATATATTTTCTACGTATGTATACTTGTTTTATTTATACAATGTATGTATATTGCAGACTATAGGTGAAGGATGTGTGTGGTGTCATTGTGGTAGAGATGTAATAGTCACCAAAGTCTCTGTTGTTATATCCTGGTTTCATATTCTAAAGAAGGTTCCCCAAGTATGAAAAGCTAAAGAGTTTGCTATGGCAGCCTTATGTTAAGAGTCTCCGTGAGGTTGCTTTTCATTGTAATTTCTCCAGGACACTTAAAGAAACAGGACCCTTTCTCCCCTTCAATCCTGGCCCAGTGCTAGGGAAAGAACAAAGAGCTTTATGCTTACTTTAAGCACTCTACCACTTATCTGCATACTCAGCCTCTGAATATGGGGGTTTAATTAATCAGAGGGAATGAGGGCAGGGATGCAGGTCATTTGGTAGAGCGCTTGCTGAGTGTGCACAAAGGCGTGGGTTTTGCTGCCAGCACAGTGCAAATGGTGTATGGTGTGGCAGGCCTGTTCTCTAAGAAGAAGTGGAGGCAGGAGGATCAATCAGTCCAAGGACATCATTGGCTACATAGCCAGCCTGAGATACTGGAGACCTGGTCACAGAAACAAACATAGTTCTAACCTTACATCTTTGAGGTACACTATAAGCCCCACCCACCTCCAACTCCTTTGAGATGGAATTTCACTGTATAACCTTGGGCTGGCCTTGAACTCAGATATCTGTCTACCTTTACCTCCTGAGTGCTGGGATTAAAGGTGTGAGCCACCATATGTATGTATGTGTATATATGTGTATATGTATGTATTCTTTTAAACATAGATTTACTAAACCACCTAAATGCCCACATGGTTGAGGGCAGGACACCACCTTTGGGGGATGGAGTTTAGGGACTTCTTCCTTATCCAGAGGAAACACAGCACCTCTCAGTTAAAGGCAGCGAGGAGGCACTGTGATGTTAGCAGATGTTTGGTGACTGGTTCTTCCAAATATAACACCTTGCTATGTGGTGTTTGCCAGTTTCCACAGGGTCAGTATTTCCACCCTGTCCATTTCCAGTTTTTGCCTGAGGACTAAGTTAAGGTGCAGGGAGAACCCCCAGTGGTGTGGTGTTTTCCATTTGTCTACATTCAGTTGATAAAGGTAAGCCCAGAGAGATCAGGAAGGATGCTTGCTACTTCTTTGTTCTTAGTGTGACTCATTCACTTGTAACACTTGTAAATGTATCAAACCGAACTTTATTTTGTATGGCCTCTTATTCTTCATTTATTTTTTGTCTCATACATAAGGATACATTTGTTAAAAAAAAAATGACCTACCATAATTAAGTTAGTATATGTGTTTGGGGCTGATGGCTTGGGTTGGGGGGTCCCCTAATTGAAGTGGCTGTGTTGAGAGACCTCCTAGATTAGGCCTCCTCTGTTCTCAGCCACTTTGTCACAGTCTTTTGTTTGAGCCTGGAGTGGTAGCAGAGGTGGGGAACACATATGTAACCCCAGTCCTGGGGAGGTGGAAAAAGAAGAGAGCTTAAGAGTCTAAGGCCTTCCTCACCAACATTAGATTAGAGTTGGGTCTGGGCTACAGGGGGTCCTGTACACACACACACACACACCTTTCATTTGCTCTGTAACCCTTCTTGACACTCGTGGGTGGGTCTTCTTATCCATTTTATTCACTTACTGCTTTAGCACCCCTCTAAAGCCCACATGTTGAAGCTCCAGTCCCACGGTGGGAACTTTAAGAAGTGGGACTCAGACGGAGGGAGGTCTCAGGTGACTGGAAGTGTGTGTTTGGTGGAACATTAGGTTCCTAGCTGAAAGAAAAAGTATCAGCTCCAGACACCAAGACCAGGTTCTCAGCAGAGAGATTTCTTTGTTCCACAGGGACAGAGGGCAGGGAGAAGCAGAAGGGAACAAAGGGGAGGGGGGAAACAGTGTCTAGTAGGTGGTTGAGGTACAGGACTCTCTGGGTAGAGGAGACAGATGTGACCCATGGGCAAATGGAGGTTTATAAAGGTAGTTTATAAAGATAAAAGGGAAAACCCTGTGTTAGAATGAGGCGTTTAATTTTGACTGGGCATGCTAATTAGGTGAGCCAAGGGGGGCTTTTTGATTGTTGGACTTCAATACTTTGATAGCTGGACCTTGATAGTCAGCCTCAGGAGTGGTTGAACTAGGGACTAGACATTGGTGGCTAGCTTTAGGAATGCAATCCAATGGTTTAGCAAGGCAGAGAGAATTGGGGGAAGGGCAAGGCCACCCAGAGTCACATGCTTGAATGGACTGGTGTCCCTTCACTGGACCTTTTGCTCTGTCCTGTGTTTTAGATGAAATGTAGTTGTGTGTATTCATGTGTGAGGGAGGGGCATGTTTGAGAGAGCCGTGGAGCCCAGGGAAGGGGATCAGATCCCGTAGAGCTGGTGTTACAGGTGGTTGTGTGCACCCAGTGTGGGTGTTGAGGACCAACTTTTGACAAGAGCACCAAGCACTTTCAGACCTCGAGCTGTCTCCCCAGACACTCCCCCTCCCCTGTTTTTGCTCATGTATCCCAGGCTGGCCTAAATACGCCCTAGGTATCCAAGGCTGGTATTAATCTGCTGTACTCCTGACTCCATTTCTTCTATTCTAGGATCATAAGTATGTGTTATCAGGACTGCCTTCGCCTCCTCTTCTTCCTCATCCTTTTCCTTCTCCTCCTCGATCCTCTTCCACTTCCTGGCCACGATATAAATGACATATCTTTCTGACATAAAGAACTGTCGGGTCCCCAAAGCAAAAGGTCATCAACTCTGTATTGAGACTTCAAAAAGCATGAACTAAAAGCTTTTCTCTTTATGAGCCAAACATCTCGTTGTTACAGCAGCTGAAAGTTAACTCTCGCCAAGTGTGGTCTGAGTGCCCCGAGGGCAGACAGCTCTGCCTACTGGCTTCACCTCTGAATCCCAGGCTTAGCCAGACCTTCCCTGCACCTTGAAGGCTCTCAATACTGGATTGGTTGATGGAGTGAGTGTAGGGCGAGGAACCTTCCAGACTTCCCACACTCCCACCCTTGCTCGGAGCTGCATCTTTTCTTGAGCCTCAGTTTATCTGTCAAGGAGAAGGGTTTGGTGATTGACGCTTAGCATTTCCTTCAGCTGTGAAGTGACTAATCACCAGGCTGAGCCTACAGGAGCTGTGCTTCCCTGCCTTTTCCTTTAACCTCAGGGTGTGACAGCTGAGCAGCCACAGTAGTCGGGTGAGTGGGGCTAGTGGTGTGATGGTATGGCCACCTCGAATTGCACATTGTGTGTTCAGAACAGGCCAGAGTGGAGTCCTGAGATGCAACTTGGGCCAGCACCTCTGGTTCACTGCGTGTTTGATTTTAAATTGGGTTTAACTCATTGTGTGTTCAGAGTCTTTCATCGTTGCAAAGAATTTGAGGCTCATTCCTATAGGTAAGACACCACTACATGGGGCCACAAACCACAGTTTGAGAAGCCGTGGTGTGCTTGCTAGACCACCATGGGATGTGCTCCACATATGGCTTACCAGGAAATGGTTACGGTGTTATCTAGAGTTTTAATCAAGTCTTGTGCTTGCAAAAAGGTCAGGTACAGGCTGCTTCAAACAGCCCTGGCTGAGGCTGTACTTTCAAGAGCCAGGACCGTCCACTGCAGTCCTTGCTGTGGACTTGTCCCAAGGTTTCCACTGAGTGTTCAAGGCAGCTGTGGCCAGCATGAGGGTAGGGTGGTTGATAGGATAAGTCATTTTGCTCACAGCAGCCAGGGCTGCAAGAGTCCGACGGCTGTTAATTAGGGAATCAAGGAGTTCTTTTTAGGAGCAGGAACATCAGATGAAATGCCGGCAGCGTATCGGAAAACACTCAGCAGCACTGTGACTTTGGAGTTTCTTGAACAGTGTCTAATATTTGCTCAGTGCCCTAGGAAGCATTGGGTCCCCTTGCACTGCTTCCGTACAAGATGGCAGGGATCCACAGCTCAGTGACCTCAAGGGACAGGGATGTGCTGATTCTCAGGACTGGTCATTTTCCTCCTCCTTGACCAGAGGCTACTGCATACTGAATTCAAAATGGCTTCCCTCTGGTGCCCATGGTTAGTTAGTGCTGGCCTAGCTTTCTGAGCTGCGCTCAGAGGGGGCTGACCTTCTCAATAGTGCTGGGTGTGCCTTGGAGCAGGCTGAAAATGCAGTGCTGTTTCCTTTGTTGGTAAGTAAGATGTGCTAGGGTCAGGGGAAAGGTGATCAACCTGGGTGCCTGTTTTGACAGGAACCACCCAGACTTAAACCCACATCCCGTTAGGACCCAAGAGTCAGAACACAGCCCTGTCCTTTCGCATACTGCACGCAGGGACCTGGTGTTTTGGTTGTTACAGTAAAATGACTCAAATTTCAGAGTTCTGTGGGCCACGTGGTGAGGGCCACAGCCCTGGGAGACGAAACCTCCCTTTGCTTTCATTTTCTCTTCTACCATTGCAGCAGTACATCTATGTCTGATTTACGAAGGGGCTGTGCTGGGGCAAATCCACAGTGACCAGAAAATAAATATCATAGATGGAAGTTTTGTTGAATGCGACTAGCTGGAGGAACACCTGGCTCAGGGCTGTATGTAGAAAATGTAGGGTCTTAGTTTTTGATTCAGGATTGGGGTTCAGCCAGGGTCACGATAGGGTATCTTACTGCATATTAATAACCTAGAAGTGATCCAAATCTGAAATGCTAAGTGTTCACCAGCACGTGATAGCATCTCCCATTGGAAAGTTGAAAGTTGTAAGTCACCCATCATTAGTCTGAAAGCTTCTGGAATGGAGGCTCTGCCGCCAGTACAACTGCAGACACTCCTTTTGAAAAGCAGAGAAAGAGCAGTCCTGTCCTTTCAGAAAGAGCACTGAAGTCACTCTGCCTTCCAGAGCGAGTGTCTAGAAGATCCAGGGCAGCCTTCTCCGTACCCAGCAGCCAGCCCTCTCATCCTGGTGCTTTGGGGAAGTGTCTAGGATTTCCTGCCTCTCCTCCCATGCAGTTTCCTTTTCCTGCCCTGCTGGGTTTAACTTGATGCTCAGATTTCCCAGGGATGCCACTGGGACATGGTCTCTGCTGCTTTTGCAGATGGGCGAGAGGATGGTGGTCCGGGAACCAGATTACTCTCTCTGTAGCCTTTACTTGTTCTTCACGGTAGATACCATGCTGGGGGCAATTTTGAAATCTTTGCTTGCTCCTCATCCTGGCAGCTAGGTGACAGCGCTCTAGCTTTTACAAACGGGGAAACTGAGATACACAGATTAAGGAATACTCTAGAACCACATGGGAAGAGAGGGGGTTGGGACTAAGACACGGGCAATGAGATGGAGCACACACTGCAGAAAGACCTCCTAAACAGGGAGAAAGGAAGTCCAGCCTACAAAGGGGCGGGGCCTGCCAGCCTCTTATTAATGGTGCAGTGCGGTGGTCAGGGAACCCTGAAGAGAAGGGTGCTGGCCTGGGGCCCGGAGGTGGGGCTTTAGCAGGGATGGCAGAAGCTCTTTGGTCCCTTTTAGGCAGTTTATGCCCCAGAGCCAGCCATACACTGCTTTCCTGCTGCTCAGGTCACACTTCCTGTCTGCCGCTGGGACCCAAGTGGAACTTTCAGTGAAAGATGAGGGGGCGGGTAGAGCCTCCTAACCAAAATTGTACCGGTCGGTGGTGGAAAGCTACCAAAAACAGGCTAAGCTTTCCTTTGGTAGCCAGGGAAACTGAGGTGAGCAGAGTGTGAGAGCCTGCCCTGGCTCCCATGGCTTGCCCGAAGTCCTGATTATGAAACCTTTAGGAGTCCACGTCTCCACATTCCACAGTGAGGAGCTGGGACTGGCAAAGGTGTCTGTCTGGGCTGGGACGAGACTTTCCGTGCGATGAGCTCTGTAAACAAGTTATGTTCAAGTCAACACCAGCAAGCACACTAGAAGCCTCCTGTCCTGGCTGACGGGTGGTTTATGTGTACCACGGGAGGGTGTGTGGAGTGGACATCAAGCGGTCAGTTGCACGTGTCCTGACGGTGGCCCAAGCATGACAGGGAGTAACCAGGCGAGTGTAGTAACTTCCTGGCTGTGAGTCTGTGAGTGGCTGAAACCGGGGGTGGGGGCTGGGGGGACCGCTTGTGGGGGAGTAAGGAGGCGGTGACTGGGTAAGAGTGGAAGGCTGACTCTTCGTTGCCTTTTTCTGCCAGAGCCAACAAGCCAGGGCCAACTTTGGTGAAGAGACAGGATGTAGTATGGTAACAAAAGAGCAGCAGGAAAGGCTACAGTGTTAAAAAATGGGGCCACAGTAGGGTTAGAAAGCCCTAAAGCAAGGTGTGAGAGAGAGAGATCAGATGTAGAACACACGTAAGGCCACGTCTTGCACTAGTAGCACACACAACACTCAGATACAGGCATGCATACACATGCACGCACACACATTCACCCAGATAAAAACACATGCATGCTCAAACACAGCAGAAGTCACTAAGGCTAGCTGACTCTTGACTGACCTTGAGCAGTGTGCTTAATGGCTTTGAGCCTCCACGAATTGGCTCCATGACGGTTTCTGGCAAGTGGGCTCATGAGCCAGATCTGGGAAGGGACTGTAGGCCCCTCTCCTTGAGCGGAGGGAGTCTCAGGGAGTGTGACTGTGGCTTTCATCTCCAGCCTCATGTTTTATCTCTGAATCCCTATAACCTGATACTAGTAGAGTCGCTGACTACATTTTGATAGCTTTCCCCTCCCCCTGGTCACCCATGAAGACTGTTTTAAAGGAATATTCAGGGGGCTTACCCTCCTGCATCAACCCTGCAATGTGGGCACCCTTCTCCCCACTGCTACACATTCCGGTATCAGTGGGGCACCCCAAACTCTTCCCATCAAAGTGGCTGGCTGCCTTCAATTTAATCTTCTTTTAAACATGTGTTCAGTTTATGTGGCCTGGAGGGGCGGGGCCTGCTCTTCGTCTGGGGCTACATCCTATGTGGGACCTTTGCAGAAGCAGGAGGGACAGAAAGTTACTGAGTGAGCGACTTTCCGAGCTGCAGTGCGTGAGTCCCGGCCTGCAGGGAGAGGGAAAATACTCTCCACAGGCACCCAGTCTCCCTAATTTCCCCTTTTTCTCTTGGGTTTGTGGTTAAACTTTCCAAACCAGACAGCTTCTGGGGAGGTGCGTTAGAAGATTTATTTTTTGCTTCCATTTTTATTTGAAATTTACTTAAGTGCAGAGGAGACTCGGAGGGCTTAGTCAAGAAGACCATGTTGCTTTGCTGCTCATTTCTGTTGGTGGAACAGCTTGGACTGCGCTTCCCTTGGCATAGGCGCTCTTGGCTGATTTTGCAAATGAATGGCAGGAAATACGGCTCAGGCTTATGCAAAGTCAACGGTGCTCTGTTGCTTATTTCTTTCTATTTCAATCTTTCCAGTGTCAGAGAACCACCGAACTTACTTAAATAAAAAGTCAGATAGTCTCATCACAGACTGCTAGTGCAGGGAGCAGAAGGAAGCACTGGCCATCCTCCCACTGGCCGGGACTCCTCCCTCTGAGGCTCCATTTCTTCCCACCTTCTTCTGGTCAGTTTCTTTTGCTTCCAGGCCTTACCTTATTGTTACAGTGTTAGCATTTTGTGGGATAGTATGAGGGATTTGTATAATCTTTGCATCTTCCACTGGGCTCGGCACACAGTAGGTACTTTATAATTATTTATTGCTTGGAACAGGACCTGGTGAATTTCCAGTATTTAGAGAACAGAAAAGCCCAGATAGGCAGGTGTGGAAGGTTACATGGTCCCTCAGGTACCGAGGGCCTTGGGACTCAGCACTAATTTTTTTCCTGACAAGTCCAGCAGTCTGGTGAGATTAGGGGAGACACTGTTCTGAGTTTTTATCACAGCAGCTAAGTAGCAGCCAGGGGTTTCCCAACATTTACAGAATGCTGATGCCTGAAATTCTTCTGGGTACCTGCAGTTTGTATAAATAATTATATATATATATATATATATATATATATATATATATATATATATATATATATATATATATATATATATACTATGTAAATAATATACTATTTATTGTAGAAATAGTATTTATTATATAAATAGCTTTATTTTTTATAAATATTATTTGTTATATATTTATTATATATTATATAAATAATTATTATTTGATGAGTATTATTTACTATATAAGTAATAAGTTCAGTATAAAGGGCAGGGGACAGTTACCACGTGAGAGCCACCAGAGTGGAGCCAGCCCTCGGCCGCTAAAACATAAGTCAGCCTCTCTGTCTGCAAGAATGCCTACCCTGAAATGGGTTCTGCCAGTATTGTGTGGAGAGGCGGCTGCTGTAGGCCAGGCCAACCCCATCTTTGAATCCGAAACTGGTACGGGATGCTGAAAGTTGAGTTTTTTACTGAGGAAGCAGGAAACCTGTTAATTAGGGTGTTACAAATGGGACACACTGTTTAAGTTCAAGGTCCACCTAACAGAGGAGGAGCTAGAGTAGGAGCCCATGCTCTTTACGAATTGCTTTAAAAGCCCAGCACAGTAGCCAGCGCTACATAGTGAGACCTGTCTTTAGAAAAAAAAAGTTTTAAAAAGTTGGCCTTATTTACTTACATGTATACTAGTCTTTGTATTTGTAAAATCTAGTTGTAATTGTTTTATAACCCAAGGGTGGGGAAAACATTTATTTATATTTTTATTCCCTGGGTGAGTGTATTTGTGTGTGTATGTGTGCACACACATGTAGGCACTGTGCTGTGCGTGCAGGTGGAGGTCAGAGGATAACTTGCAGGAGTCCAGGTATAGAACTCAGGTTGGCAGGCTTGGCCGCAAGTGTCTTTACCCACCAAACCGTCTCGCTGGTCCCATTTACCCTGGAGCAGCCAGGGACTCTGGCTTCTCCTGAGTTGAAAGAGGACAGAATCTTCCGAGTGCCTTGGGCTCCCTTGGCACCTGTGAGGTCTCTTTGAGAGACAGGTGAGGCATACTGAACAGCAGATGAAAGAACCGATACTCGATGCTGCCTCTCAAACATGGTGGAATGGCCCTGGGCCCCATCTGTACAATGGGCTGACCTTAGCTCTTGCCTCCTAGAAAGTAAACAGGAGTGGAATCAAGTGAGAGTCATGTGCTCAGGAGCCTGCCTGGTCCTTCACGACCTCATCGGACTCGTCAGCCAAGAGCATTTGCAGTAGCTGCTGTTACTGTTAATCCAAGTTAATGTGATTAGATGAGCTACAGATCTTTGGGCTCCAGACGTTCACGACCTGAGATGGGGGAAGGAGACAGGAGTGGCGGTGGCTGAGGGAAGAAATGAGGGATGCTAAATGGCTTTGAACCTGATGGACATAAGTGAGCTCTGAGCTTCTTTCCCTCTCTGTACAATGGGGCTAATAGAATGTGCTTCATGAGGTTGGGGCGGGGGGGGGGCGGTTATTAGGCTCCCCATTCCACCCTCAGCTAGCAGGTTAAATCAGCAAGTCATCCTGGGTCAGTTGGGAGCTGCACCCATTCAAGGAGCTTGGCAAATACAATTACCTTCTTGAATCTGCCCTGTGACACAAAATGAGCCCTGGAAGGTCTGGGTGGGCAGTTAAGTGCTCGGGCCCACTCCCATTTTATTGTTCAGACTAGCCATACAGCCTGACCCAGCCAATCCCAACGGGCCAGGAATTGAGAGCTCACCGTGAAGGCCGAGAGCTGGGGATACCTCGTCAAACAACACCCAAAACTCTCCATGGTTGGGTGTTCCCTTTTGTGCCAAGCCTGCTGCTGACAGCTCAGGAAGCTGAAGTCTAGGTTGGGTCCCCCATCTCCCCACAGAGCAGCCTGTGGGCTTTTTGCTCAGAAGGCTCGGAAACCACAACCGGAGAAGAAAAACCCCAACACTGCTTCTCGGCAGAGAAAGAAAAGGTACTCAAGGGCTGTCTGCTCTTCTGACTTTTCTGGAGGAACAGCTGCCTGAAGCTGGGGGTAGGGGGAGGTGACCATGAAGGGGCCAGCGGTACCCACTAAGAGCTTGAGGCCCCTTGAGGGACCTGTGGGGAAGGCAGAAGCGAGGAGATGGTTCTGTAGCCCCAGCTGTGCTGTGGTTGGTGACGGAGTGCCTCTTTCGGGTTCTGCTCGCACGGGCTCACAGTTCTTTCTCACTCGCCTTGTCCACGTGTCACCGAGAATAAAGCTCACTTTCTGCAGTGTTTTCATTAGAGAGCCCAGAATGGGGCTTGGGGGAAGCAGAGCCATGTGGCCGTTTCTGGAGTGTCTTCAGACACCGTTGAGCATGTTTAGCCAGTCCCCAGCCCCTTCCTTGTTCTCTGTGGCTTCCTAGATTGTCTTATGGGGCAGTCTGGATGGCAGCATTTTTACCTCATGTCGAATTGCGCTGCATGCGTCCTTCCTTTCCTTCCTCCACAACTCGGTTTGTTCACCTGTAAAGTGGTGTAGCTCAGAAGATTGGGGGCATTGCTTGAGAAGGAACAGATATCCAGAGCAGAGGCCACCATTCTCTCAAAATCCGTAGAGCTCAAAGAAAATAGGTTAGTGAAGGTACTGGCAAGGAAGCCTCTGGACACTCCCTTCGGCAGGGAGATGGTTGGCCTCAGGGCTGGTGTTTTCCGTTGTCCCTGAAATCCACTGGACCCATGAGATGTACCACTGTCGAGCCTGCACTGGCCAAGTGTTGATGCTGGTACAGAACAAATACATACCTAACAAACGAGCAAACGGACCAATCCTTAGCCCCAATTTACATCAGTAGCCCTCAGATTTTTTTTTTAAATTATCATTTGCTAGACAAGTGCTCTACCACTAGCCTTCCAGATTAAATATGTTTGCGTGTTTGTGTGTGTGCTTGTGTATGTGCTTGTGTGCGAGTCCGAGTGCGTGTGCATGCGTGTAGTTGAGGGGAAAACTGTGGAAGTTGACTTTCTCCTTCTACCATGTAGGTCCTGGGAATTAAACTCAGGTCACTAGGTGTGGCGTAGCAGCAAGTGCCCTAACCCTGTGATCCACCTGCTTCTGTTTGCAGACTTCTTCTGGGACATGAGGAGGTCAGAAAGGGCTCTTGGCTTTGCCCTGAACCCAGCATCCATTTCCACCAAGTCACTTGGGAGAGCCACCAGAGTCCCTGGGTTTCCTGCTGAGGGAGCCATGGTACTGCCTCCATCCAAGGCTGTGGTCAAGGCTTGGGTAGGAAAGGTGATTCAGAAGTGTTCTGGGAATTGCTCAGACCATGCCAAGGCCGGGCTGGCTGTTTTCAGGCCACGGGTACACGGTGGACTCTCAATACACAGAGCAACATGTGCCTGGGTGTGTGAGGGAGAGAGCGGTCTGGAATCATCATCAGTGTGAATCGAGAAACCGTTATTTATTGGGAATTTGTTAAAGGCACCTCTGCCAGCACTTCATCTTTTCCCAGCATCTGAGAGAGTGGCAGGAGAAACCAAGTCTTCAGAAGCTCAACTTGCCTGAGGTCATTCAGTCAACACCCAAGGCTCTCCTGTAGATGTAGGCTCCACTTCTGGGATGTCTGTTCCTCCAACGGGGAGGTGGGGACAGTTTGTTCCTTAGGCACAGGGGACAGTAGCACAAGCTGCTGTTTCCTAAGTACATTTTGGGTTCCATAAACTTTTTTTTTTTTCAAAGACTAAATGACTTTTTAAATATGGGGCCTTACTGCATGGCCCTGACTGACTTGAATTCAAAAGAAATCGCCTTTTTAAAGCTGCTGTGATTGTGGGTGTGAGCCACAGAGCCTGGCTAAGCATCCGCTCTCCTGCAGGGCTAGGGCTCCTAGCTCACTGAGACACTAAAGTGCTAGGCATTTAAGTGTCTCAGCACACTCTATTACGCCTGTCTTAGAGGTTAGTAAACAGTCTCAGGGAGTGGATGTCCAGGATCACAGGGCAAGAAATGTTCCAGTATTCGAACAAGAGCTGTCTCATTCCAAGGACAGATGAGGAAAAAAAAAAATCCCCAGTGGCCTGAATTTGAGTTTATTTCATTTGTTTGTTCATGTGGGGTTTTATTTTTAAACTTTCTGCTAAAACCTCATCTGTTTGATATGAAATTCTGAATGTGCTTTTATGCTGAGTCAATTTATAATAAGAGATTGAGCAAGATATAATGGTGGGGTGGGGGGATCCAAGACAGAACAGTCTCAGGATTTTCTAGTAAATTCTTAGATTTGAATACCCCTGGGCCATACCCAGCTTTCTTTGAGTCAGTCAGCCTGTCTCCCCCTTTCAAGCATCAAATCAGGCAAGTTGCAATAGTTGTAAGAGAGAGGCAAGGACAGCAGAGGTTCAGGGAGGAATGAGGTGGGGAAGTATGGTGTCCCTCCCTTTTGAGTCAAGATCTCCTTGTGTAGACCAGGGTGGCCTCCAACTCAGTGGTCTGCTGGTCAACATCCAACGTGTGCTGGGATTCAAGGTGTGTGTCATGCCTGGCTGGTGATGGTTAATTGTGACTAGCAGCTTGATGGGATTTAAAATCACCATGGAAACATGCCTGTGATTATGTCTAGGAGGAGGGTACTTCCAGGAAGGTTGAACTGGACCTGGAAGAGCTACCCTTGCTGGCCAGCACCATTCTGTGTGTTGGAACCTCAGGCTGATGGCAAAGGAAAAAGCAGGGGCTAGATGGCTCAGTGGTTAAGACTGCATGCTGCTCTCACAGAGGACCAGAGTCAGTTCCCAGCACCCATGTTCACACACATTCTCTCTCTCTCTCTCTCACACACACACACACACACACACACAAAACAAAATCTCCCTCTTTAAAAAAGACAACTAGCTGAGGAAGGGTATTCATGTCTGTGGTTGTAACCAGCCACAACAGACTGTCTTTCCTTGCTTTTTGGTAGAAAAAGAAACAAATATAGTTCTCCAAGAGCTGGGTCTCTGTGCCACCATAGGAAGGACTCTTTTCAGCTGGCAAACTGACCCAGTCAGGTGTGCTGGGACAGACCTGTAATCCCAGCCCTTGAGAGGCTGAGGCAGGAGGATCACAAGTTCCAGGCTAGACTGAGTTACATAGCTCTGTTTCAGCAACTAAAACCCAGTCTGAGAGGATAGTCTCCTTTTACTAAACTATTTTTTCAGGGCGGGGGCAGTTCTGGAATGTCTCTTCCACCCGTCAGTTGACTCCCAACAGGAACAACCCTAGGCAAGTGTCTTAGTCTAGGCTTCTGTTGTTGTGATAAACACCATGGCAAAAATCAAGCTGGGGAGGAAAGGGTTTATTCAGCTTCTATTCCAGATCACAGTCCCGTCTGTCACGGAGGGAAGTCAGGTCAGAAACCCCAACGGGGCAGGAACCTGGAGCGGGAGTTGATGCAGAGACCATGGTGCTGCTTACTGGCTGGCTTCTGTGGCTTTTCTCAGCCTGCTTTCTTGTAGCACTGGGACCAGAAGTTCAAGTATGGCACCATCCACAATGGACTGGGCCCTCCCCCATCGATAACTAAATAAGCCAATGCCTTACACCTGCATCTTAAGGAAGGCATTTTCTCAAATGATGGTCCCTCCTTTCAGATAACTACAGCTTGTGTCAGGCTGACATAAAGCTGCCCAGCACTCAAGGCATCCCTGAGGTGCATGTGGACGGAGCTCTTATGTTCAGCGGGAAGGGTGGCGCTCATGTGGATGGCATGCGTTCCTGGCTCTGGGGCCTTGCCCATGTTACCCAACCACTGAGCTGCAATTTCCATGCCTGGGGAAATAGGCAGGTTTCCCAATGACTGTGGTGAGGATGAAATGAGACAATTATTAAGATTATCTTGGGGCTGGAGAGATGGCTCAGAGGGTTAACAGCACTTGCTGTTCATGCAGAGAAAGAACTATGTTTGATTCCCGGCCCTCCCTTGACAGTTTACAACCATCTGTGACTTCAGTTCCAGGGCATTTGGTCACTCCTGGACTCTGTGAGCACTGCATACATGTGCATATAACACACAGGCAAGATGCTCGTGCACAAAATTTAAACATGTATATACGAACATACATACATGCATACAAATATACATAAGTACATATATGCATAAGTACATGCATGCATGCATACATACATAAGTACATACATACATAAGTATATACATACTATATACATACATACATACGGAGAGGGAGGGAGAGAGACAGAAAAGAGAATCACCCTGGCTGGTTTGGAGCCAAAGTGGTCTTGAACTCACAGAGATTGGTCTCCTTTTGTCTCTAGAGTGCCGGGATTAAAGGCATGTGTCACCACACCTGGCTTTTATTTTTAAACATTTGTGAGGATGAGCTTGGCCTTCACACGGAGATATATGTGTTACAGTCAAACAGTTCTGAGTCCAAACAGGGATACAACTAGCTAGTGAGTTTGTGATTCCCAAAGGCTTCAGTCAAGGGGCTTGGGAAAGAGGGTTAGCGGAAGAAGCCTGGGAGGACTGACCTATTACCATCGGCATAAACAGCTTGAGAGACTGAAAGCAGGGATGGTGGATGGACGTTTTTCTTTTAGGTCATCTAGAAGGCCATGCTGTTTTTCAGCTAAGGGCCAACAGTGAGACAGCAAGGTTGAGGTACAGAAACTGGCCCTCGGAGAGCTAGCATCTTCCTGGAGGGAGTCTAAGAAACAGGCCCAGGCCAGACTGGAAATCTGTTCTCTAAGTGCTTCTGACTCTCAGCAGTTGTGCCTCTGACTAGACAGAGGTCGGATACGCACCTGCTGCTCTCCTTGCACATCGAGCACATGCCCTCTGCTCCCGCCTTCCTCCGCCCAGACATGGATGCCCTTCCATTGTTGATAAGTAGCTTCCTGGCTCTGGGACTATAGCATGTCTTCTAGGTCTGAAAGAGAATGGTTGGTTCCATTAGATAGGGCAGGCAGTGTGCAAGATGTGTGACTGGTTATGTATTGCTTGGGAAGTTAGGGGTCAGTGAGAT
Source organism: Micromys minutus (assembly GCF_963924665.1). Classification (NCBI taxonomy): domain Eukaryota; kingdom Metazoa; phylum Chordata; class Mammalia; order Rodentia; family Muridae; genus Micromys; species Micromys minutus. Next base: position 11,216,120 of record NC_137982.1, on the reverse strand, counting down.
GGCTCAGTGGTTAAAGGTGCTTGCTGCCAAGCCTGATGACCAGGGTTTGATCCCTGGGTCTAACACAGTAGGTGGAGAGAAGAGAGTCTCAAACGTTGTCCTTGAGTCACGTGCTCTGCATATCCCCAAATACACACACACAAATGAACAAAAAAAAAAAAATGTTTTTCTTCTACTGTTTTCTTTTCAAGACAGTTTCTCTGTGTAGCCTAGAATGTTCTGGAATTCACTCTGTAGACCAGGCTGGCCTCGAAGTTAGAGATCTGCCTGCCTCTGCTCATGAATGCTGGGGAGAAAAGCATGTGCTACCATTGCTCAAGTGTAAGTTTTAAAAACTGGATGAAGTAGAAGAAGAAGAAGAAGAAGAAGAAGAAGAAGAAGAAGAAGAAGAAGAAGAAGAAGAAGAAGAGGGGGAGGAGGAGGAGGAGGAGGAGGAGGAGGAGGAGGAGGAGGAGGAGGAGGAAGGAAGAAGAAGGACAATTCTATTTTTCCAGTGAGGGCTAAGTGTCGTCTCTGGTAGACCCATGGGAGCACATGCTCTTGACCACAGTGCCTCCTGTGTCCACCATCATTTCAGACATGTTGCTATTTTAAAAGCCATGACCAGAAGCAAATTGGGAGACAAGGGTTTATTTAATCTTATAGCTTGTAGTTTGGCATGAAGGGCAGGAACTTAGAGTCAGGAACTGAAGAGACCGTGCAGGAGTACTGCTTACTGGTTTGCTGTCCCTGGCTTGCTCAGCTTTTTTATATAGACAGGGTAATGTGCCCAATGATGTTACTGGCCACAGTGGGCAGGGCTTCAATTTCCTTTCTTTCTTCCTTCCGTTCTTTCTTTCTCTTTCTTCTTTCTTTCTTCTTTCTTTCTTCTTTCCTTTCGTTCTTTCTTTCTTTCCTTCCTTCCTTCCTCTCTCTTTCCTTCCTTTCTTCTTTCTTTCTTTTCTTTCTTTCTTTCTTTCTTTCTTTCTTTCTTTCTCTCTCTCTCTCTCTCTCTCTCTCTCTCTCTCTCTCTCTCTCTCTTTCTTTCTTTCTTTCTTTCTTTCTGTAACGTATGAGTACTTTACTTGCATGTACACTGCACACCAGAAGGGGACATCAGATCCATTACAGATGGTTGTGAGCTACCATGTGGTTGCTGGGAATTGAACTCAGGACCTCTAGAAGAGCAGTCAGCCAGTACCCTTCATCTCAGATCCATCTCTCTAGCCCATGAAGGCCGTTTCTCAATTAAGATTTCTTCTTCCTGAGTGACTAAAAACAAACCAGTTGTAATTGCCTGGGAACACTTTGGTCACACAAACGTGAAGCTTCAAGAGCATTGGTGGAGGTGTGCATGGCGGGATGGCGGGTAACCATGACGGCTCTCACAGAGACAAAGCTGTGTCCTCGAGGACAAGCCCGTTTAGCTCTTGATGTTCTGTGTATGTGGCTCTCACTGGGGACCGGCTTCTGCGCAGATGTTGCCATTCCCATTTTACACAGCGCAGGCACCACGGCACCAAGTAAGCCTCCCAAGGATAGTACGGTTCATGAGGCAGAGCCTTGACTGGCATCCAGACCCTAGGTCTCTTACCCAGCCTGGTCCAGCCCCTCAGTCACCCTGAGATGTGGTCGCGTGACATGATCATCCCCATCCCACAGGACAAAAAACTCACCGAGTTACTTTACCCCCATGCTCTGCAAGCTTTCCTTTTGTGACCATCCCAAACGGACTTGGGATGAAACAAATGACATCTAGCAAGCTTTGTGTTAGTGGTGCTCTCTGCCAGGAACACTTAATCCCCACATTCCCACAGAGGTAAGTGGGGTGGGACTCACAGCCAGAAGTGACTTGGAACAAAGCCAGGGCTCCTCACTTCGAGGCTGCTGCGAGGCTGCTGCGGCTGCATTCTTGGGATGGACAATGTGAACAGACCCACATTAGATTCCTCCCCCCCCTCCGCCCCCCTTTGTACTCATCTGCCTGCTACACTGAGCACAGAGCTGACCTGGGGAGCATCCTCTGGAGGCCCCCAGGGAGGAAGGGCTGGGATGCATCAGGGGAGTATCCCAGCTGGGTGTGCTGACTCGCAACATCTCCCTTTATGTAGGTCACATGTAGGGTGTTGTTAGTGAGGGTTCTCTGAGGTAAAGGAGGGAAGCTGCTTCCTGTGTTCTGGAGTGGGGGGTGGGGGTAAGGAGTTGGGATGGGCAGGAAACTCCGTGAGGAGCTGTGGTATGGCTCAGAGCCTGAGAGCTTGTGGAGCATGCGCAGAGAGCTTGTGGAGCATGCGCAGAGCCCTGTGTTCATCCCCTGCACTGCAAACATTTAAAGAGGACCTGCTTCTTTTAGCACAGCCTTTCAGCTCTACCCTGATGCCTGTCCTACCCCCAGGGGCCTTGGTCCCATGAAAGACCATACCTGCACCCTCCTAAGGAGTTCAGTCCAAATAAGGAATCCAGAAGAAAGAGGCAGGGCCTACCAATGATCCTGGGGCCCTAGAGAGTGAGGTGGGCAGGGTAGAGATTGGGGAGATCATATCAGAGAGTGCCCAGAGCTTCCTCCCCGTCCCCCAGCTTTCGGAATTTTCCATCCTTAACATAAACATGGAAAAGGCCTGTTAATGAGGCCCACTAGTGTGTTATAATCAAGTGTGCAGATCTGTAACTTGCCACACCTAGGGAGCCTGCTTGTAACACATTAAGTCAATTTTACTTGCATAGGGCTATAAATTGAAGCATATATAGTTGATTCCCCCTCTCCCACGTTTTATTTCTTTATGTAGAAGATGGCATAGGACCCCATTACCATGTGGTTGCTGGGATTTGAACTCAGGACCTCTGGAAGAGCAGTCAGTGCTCTTAACCCCTGTGCCAGCTCTCCAGCCCCCTCACACCTCTTAAAAGACAAAGATGCATATATCCTAGGGTGGCCTCAGACTGTGTACTCAAGCCTAGCCTTGGAACCCTGTCCATCTCCTCCCAAGTGCTAGGGTGGTAGACAGGCAGACTCCTTCATGCCTAACCTAGAGTGTGTCCTATTGGGTCAGTCTCCTTTTGCTGAGTACTGAGAGCTGAGTCCTCCTGTTGATGTGACCTGACTGCAGCTTGCTGGTTCTCTTTGCTACAGAAAGGATGCTATTGTGGCAATTGGTGGCAATTTCCTACCTCTGATGGGCCTTGGGGTCCGGTGTGGGGCATATCTGATTCTCATCGCTTGACTGGAGAGGAGACTGTGTCACAGGCGTGTGTTCCTGTGGGTTGAATGGATGCCATTAGAGAGGATTTAAGCTAGCTATTAGGAAGAACTTCCAGTCCCTGAAAGTTATGGTCAGCTGGCTCCTGCCCTCAGAGGAGGAAGCTGTGAAACTTCCTTCTGAGAACAGGAGGAAGAGGATCAATTCCAGGCTGAGTGACCTGGGGACAGGCCTTGACTCCTTCCTGTCTGGCATCAGTCCCTTCCCCATCGTCTAGGGTTCCCAGACTTCCTGGCAGTGTCCCAGCCACTTGGGGAGGAAATGAGGCAGGGGGCCTTGAGTACCACCTCCCTGCTGGAGCCAATGTGTGCCCTAGACAACTTTGCTTCTGAGACCAATAGGCTTTTTGACAAGCACAGCCAGCCAATGACAGGGTGCTTCTGTGCACACCGCATGCAGGCCTAGTGTGCACACAGCCTGGGTTCCATTCCTCACGTCATATAACTGGATGTGGCGCACACCCATCCCCCTCACCTGTTGGGGAGGAAAGATCAGAAGCCCTAAGTTGTCCTTGGTTACACAGTTGAGTTTGCAGGCTACTTAGAAACCTGTCTCGAAAAGAAAGAAAGAAAAAAGGTAGGCAGGGGTAAGGCTTGTCCCACAGGAGCAGGTATGGGCCTCTGACTGTCCCAAGTGCATATAGTAAGGGCTTCTCTGAAGATTTACATGGTTTTCTAAAGCACTGTGTTCCACAAAACGGTGGCTTCCAGAGACGGGTTGTGGAGGAAGAGCCTGTCTCAGAACCACATTTAGGCATCCCATCAAAATGCCTCGTCCGCTCACCTACCTCTTTTATGGGCTGTCTCGTCCACATCTCCATTGACTGGCCGTTCCGAGGAGGTATCACTTGAGCTTGATTGCATCTCACATGGCTCCCGGTTTTCCCGGGACTGGGTGATGTGGAGGGTGGTGGCCTCATCTCTTGTGACTCCTGGCCTGGTTTGGTCCTGTAGCTTTTCCTCTTAGTGAGGAAGTCAGAGAACCAGCCCAGAGTCCCGATTCTGCTTTGCCATGTAGACCTGAGTCAACAGCCTTGATAAACAGCCCATTTCCCGGGGCTGAGGGAACAAAGCCTGCTGCTGCTGAGAGATCTGTCTGTCCACCCCACCCCTCCTCTTCCTGAAACAGCTGTTTATTCTTTTGACAGGAGTTGGAACCCTGTACCTTCCTTTCCTCTGAGCCCTGCCTCCTTCGGCAGGCCGGGGCTTGATAGAACTCGGCTGCTTTGCTGTTTGCTTTGGAGGGAACACAGCGGAGGATGAGGTATGTTCAAAGGACTGTGTCTTCCAGCCTTGGGTCACGGGGAGCTACTATTAGGTCAGCAAATGGTTTCACCTGAGGGAGGACCCTTGCTCTCTTCCTAATCTTTCCTCAGTCCTTTCTGTGGTTTTGGTGCCCTTTCCCCTGGTTCTCTAGAAACGGGAGCTGGTGGAATGCTGGCTCAGGGACTTTGGCATGCTGAGTCTTTTGGTAGCACATGGGGCTGTGCCAGTCAAGGCTGCAGCCTGGAGTTCTCTGTGTAGGGTTTGAGTTGACGGTGCAGGGGCAGAGGCTGAGTCTTGGGCAAGGCATGGTGGGAAGGTTCTGAGTCTTTTCTGCTCTGGGCTGTCTCTTACACCTCTCCATTGGCTGGTTGTTCCGGGAGGTATCACTTGGGTAAGGTCGATTGATTTCCCACAGGACGCTGCTCCCAGGGACAGCCCAGCACTCCCCCAGCATGTCTTGGCTGTAGAAAATGCTTTGATGGTGGTGGTGGGGCAGCCAGGAAAATTGATAGCTGGATCCTGGCTTTAGACTTCCTGGAGACTGAAGCAGAGATGGTGAGGTGTACTTCAGAGCAGGTTTTACTAACCTCAGTGAACACATGACTAGAAGCTGTTTTTCTTTCTTTTCCTCTATCAGTTGTACCATTGAAGTTGTAAAATTTCTCCTCGTGGGAAATTTATAATAAAATGGTCTCTCCTTATCTTTACACTGCCCCATTGCTAAGAACTAGACCTAGAGGTGGAGACTCTGACCTAATCCATTGCTTTTGAACATGTTCGGCAACTTCATGCCAGCCACCCCTTTACCCAAGCGTGGTCTCAGCCAGAAAACAGAGCCATGGTCACCACAGTGACCACTGGCGTTGTGAGGCAGAAAGGAAATCCAAGTGAGGACAGTCAACACCGGGCACACAAGCAGATCCTTGCTAATGGCAGAAGAATGGTCCAGTCAGGCTCCCCAATTCATCTGAGGAGAGGCTGGTCCAGTGTCTGGCCAGTTTGGGGATCTGTCACAGCAACACGGTAATCCGAGGAGCATAAAGAGATTTGAGTTTTCCCATGATACTTGACAGGGCCTTGGAGGCCAACTCCCTGGATGGAATCCCAGCCTCAGCACTGTCTGCTGAGCTGATTAACCTTTGCGAGCCTGTCTTCATGTATGCAAAATGGGATTAGTAATTGTTGTGTCTGGCTCTGGAAGGAAGCAGGTATAAAGCTGACCCGAAGGGGGGGGGGGGCTCAGGGCACTTAACAAAAAAGACGTTAAAGTTGTAGATACAACATTCCGCAGGGAAGCAAGTGAACGCGTAGACTGAGAAGGGGAATCGTAGTAGGTGGAAATGGGCAGGACCTTCAAACACAACATTCAGAAAACAATAACATGATGGAAAAGTTGAAAAGCGGATGGGATGGGTGGAGCTCACGTGCTTTGTTTTGGCTGCCAGCCTCTGCACTGCAGATACATTGGCTGAGGAGGCTCTCTTTAGATCAGTCTAGAAAAGGCCTACAGGCCATGACAGCAGGGTGATGCCTGCTACCTAAAGGATCTAGATGCCTGGTACTGATTTCTCATCCAGACCTGGGTAAGAGAAGAAGCCTGGAGGAGAGGCCTGGTGCAAATGACTTCTTTATGGTCTGTGAAACTCTGCTTCCAGGACAGGAGGCTGGCGCTTGGTCTTCTAGAAGGGCAGCCTGGGCCTCTTTCCTGCCTGATGTTGGCAAATGCCTTATGTGGGCGTCCATGAGAAGCAGCAGGGCTGCTCGGCTGCAACCTTGCCCCAGATTGGGCACAGCAGGGTTTCTCTCGGCCTGCACCAGCTGCTCTGCGAGGGGTGTCATATGGGCCTAGGGTTCTTGTCTCTGGTGAACACACAGCTCTGCATCCATGACTGGAACCTCTCTCCCTAAGAACATTGTCATGGTCCTTTTGGTTGCCATTTGTGGAGAACATGCTGAGTGCCTGGTACAGCACGCCTTGTAGGCACAGTCTATTTCTGTCCTTTGCAAAGCCCCAAGGGAGAGCTTTGTGTCTCTATATTATACATGAAACAAAAACCTCAAGTTAAAGCAACTTCCCCAGGGGATACATCTGGGACCCTCCTGTGGTCAGAGTCACCCCCTAGTCTTTTTTTTTTTTTTTTTTTTTTTTTTTTTTTTTTTTTTAATCTGTAGTGCTGGATTAAAACATTCTTGGATATAATTGAGGGTTTGGGGAAACCAAAGGCTGGTGATGTGGGCAGAGGATTAGTACAGAGGTGGAGTGCTTCCTTAGCATGAATAGTGTGGAGAGTTCTATCACCCAAAGTGTGTATGTGTGTGTGTGTGTGTGTGCGTGCGTGTGTGTGTGCGTGCGTGTGCATGAGTGTGCAAGTGTGTTCATGTATGAAAGTGTGCATGCAAGTATATGCATGTGTGCAGATGTTTGTGTGTTTGAGTGTATGCATATGTGTGGGTAAGTATATGTGAGTGCATATTTTGTGTTTGTGTGTGTATGTATGTATCTGTGCAAGTATGTGTGTGTGTAGTTAACAGGTAGTGTCCAGTTGACCATTCTATTGTTCTGTTTGCTTTTGTAACATTTGTCACTGCCAGACACTCCCTAGCCTGTTTAGCCCTTTGTGTCCCCTTCTGGAATGGAGGGTCCTCAGTGACCCTGTTTACTCACGTGCCTTTGTGTTCAAGAACCCACTGGTACCTGGTAGCCTAATCCATGGTGGTTGATGGGTCAGAGTGGCACAGGACTCTCATTGATTTGTTCACTCCACACACATGTGGGTGCACCTACCAGTTACCCTGCAGAACCTGTGCCAATCTGGACTCACCCTGCCTGCTCATCCCGTGGGGAGGAAAGAGCAGTTCTCAGGCCCCAGGGGCAGGAGCGCAGGGAGGGAGGAGAGCACCTCCTAGGAGGTTTGGTTTCTTTAGCAAGTGCTTTCTCCCTGCCTGTCCCCTGCTCTCCAAGATGATGATAATGGCTTTTCCAGGACCCCTGTGCATCCAGCCAAGGTTCACCTTTCACCCTGACTGAGATGGAGAAAACAGGAGAGCCCAGTGTCCGCTCCAGAGAGGAACTGTTTGGAAGGAAATGTTTCCATCTGGCTGGACCTGTGAGGTTCTCTCAGGGGTGTTCATTGAGCCATGAAGTAGATCTGGGGAGGTGGAGGCTTCCCAGCATGGCTCTGCCTTGTGAGATGCCACCAGCACTGGCGTGTCCTAGGAGGAGGAACACAGGTGCTCGTCTGTGAACCGATACAGGAGCCAATCTCTGTAGGGTTGAATCTGGGAGAGGCCAGATGGAATGAGAGGGTCACAGGGCCTCGGAGTTGGCAGAAGGGCTCCAGGCCACCACAGGCTGGTGCTCTGCCTGCCCGCCTGTCTGTCTCTGTCTGTCTGTGTCTGTCTGTCTGTCTGTCTCTCTCTCTCTCTCTCTCTCTCTCGTGTGTTTTGATTTATTTTATTTTGTTTTTCAAGACAGCATTTCTCTGTGTAGCCCTGGCTGTCCTGGAACTAGCTGTGTAGTCCAGGATGGCCTTGAACTCAAAACTCTATCTGCCATTTCTGAGTGTTGAGATTAAAGGCATGTGCCATCATGCACTGCCCGTTTTCTTTTAAAGTATAACTCCTATTTTTATTTTTTTCCCATGTTTTCACAAATTATAGGAGAGACCACACATTTACTTTTTAAAGAGATAAACATACTTATTGGAGAGCTTCATCTCAAGTTGACCAATAAGAAATGATTGTGTTTTATAAACTCACCCACCTAACACATAAGATGTCTATTTTTAGTTTTCCTCTTTCAAATATGGCTGTAAGCTCACAGGGCTTTCTAAAAATATAGGTATCGGCTGTATACATCTTTGTAAAGCCATGCAGTTGAAAGTTAAGACATGGGCACACGTGCTTATATGTAAGCAGAACAGCACAGGTGAAGGTCCATCTGAAGCCACTTCTCTCCATGGGCTGTAGTGGAGGTCGAGGGACAACATTAACATGTCTCAATCATGGTGGGGGTATTTTGCCCTTCACTGTGGGCTTCATGAGATCAGTTCCTGACCACCTTGCTGTGAAAGAAAGGCATTGCTCACACGGTAATACAGTTTGGATTAGGTTTCTAGCATTAAAGCATTAAAGACTCTTAAATTAAAGCATTGAAGACTCTTGCTTTGGAAATGGCCCTGACCGCAGTGATGAACTTCTTAATGGCCTATAGTGAGCACACACTAGTCACAGTTTGTGCAGGCTGCACGGGCCCTTTAACCCTCTTTGGTGGGGCCATTGTTTGGTTGCTTGTTTCTTGCTCCTCCTCCTCCTTATCATCATCAACCTCATGATCATGAAATCTTGGAGCCAAGATCCAAAAGAACTCTTATCTGATAGGAAAGATGGTCATCCACCAATCTTCAGAACTGCAGTTTGAAAATTCTGGGGACACATGGGACTTTTAGGCCACGCTGGCTGGTAAATGTTTTACCATTTTAAAACACTAATTGGCCATCTTGGCAGCCCTTGCTTCCCTGGGAACTTGGGGTTTCAGGTTCTAGAAAGCATGTTGTACCTGTTTGTAACACTTTTCTCTGACAGCCCTCAGTCAGCCGCAGCCAAAGGTGACATGGTTCCGAGCCATTAGTAAAGTCCAGAAAGAAATAGGCCTTGAGAGTCACTTCTGATGTGGATTCCTGAAATCTATAAAAGTCACGCACCTACCAGGCTAGTGAGGGTGGGAATCAGAGGTCAGGACTGCCTCTGGTGGCACAGGTGACTCTTTTGCTCTATGTCCTGCTCCTTCCACTTGGAAAAGGCTTTGTATTTGATCCTAGGTGAGTGGGGTTGGTGCAGCTGAGCATGGAAGCCTAGGCTTGCCCTTCCCACCCCCTCAACAGCCCACCCCCCTCCAACAAGCCCAGGGCGCCCTTGAACTTGATCAGAGAAATTAAAGTTCGATTGTCTCTGCAGCAGCTCTTGCTCAGGCTGGGCTAGAGCAGACGATGAGGCCTTGAATGTCCCTCATTTACACCCATTTGTATTAACTGTATTTCAGAGCTCTGCTTTCTCAAGTGTTCTGAGCACCTTCTAAGTACTAGCCCTCATTTTAAGCTGATCCTCCCAGCAACCTCTTTTAGGAGCATTAGTAGTGAAGGCTAACATTTTGAAAAAGCATTTATTCTATGTTGAGTCACCGTTCTCCCTCCCTTCTTCCCTCATTCCCCAAGCCTATGCCCTCTCTCCTTCTATCCCCACTTCTCAACCTTCCTCCCTCCCTCCTAAGGCAGTCTCCCTATGTGACCCTGGCTGGCCTGGCAGTGATCTACCTACTTTTGTCTCCTGAGTTCTAGGATTAAAGGTGTGTGTTTGTGTGTGTTTGTGTGTGTGTGTGTGTGCGTGGTGGCTCATACACCAGAATGTGCATTTGGTGGTCAGAAGACCACATAGGAGCCAGTTCTCTCCTTCCATGGTACATTTTGGGCATTGGGCTCAGATGGCAGACTTTTCTCAGAAAAGTTTACACACAGAGCCATCTCTCTAGCCCTTGTTTGTTATTTGAGATAGTCTTGCCATGTGTGTGGCCCAGGCTGTCCTCAAATTTGCACCCTCCATCAGTAATCTTATCCCCATTGTCAAAACAAGAAAACTACCACCCCCCACCCCCCAGCACCTAATCTGAAACTCTGGGCCCAGATGGGTTGAATTCAGACATTGGGGCACATGAATTACTTAACACCTATGGTGTAGCACTCTCGTGCAGCTGAACCAAGTCACAGGGCACGTTAATGTTTATGCATAGAAATGTTCAAATGGAATGGAGGTTACAAAGATGAATTGTCAGTTGAGGCTGCTATGCCCCGTAAATTCCAAAAGGGGTGCTTGGTTTTCCAAGGTTTATAGAGATGGGACAAGGGCTACCGAGCGGCACCTTGTGTGAAGTCAGGCCTCAAGTCCTGATTCTCTACCACAGTCTCAGCTCTGGTTCTCTGTGGGGTGTCCTTGAGGGTGATGCAGGTGGGCGTGGCTCAGAGAACTAAAGCTTGGATGAGCCAGGTCCATTACCTCACCCACAGAATGAGGAGCTAGGCGTAGAGAAACCAAAGCTTCCTGGAAATAAGAAAGTGGGTTCCTGCAAATCAAGGGAGGAACCGGAAGATGTGTGTTCAACCTGGCCTTGGCTGAGGCTTTTTATCCCCAGCACCGATTAGCTCCAGCCTGTAGTAAACTAGGGAGTCCATGGGCAGGCTTCTGACAGGCTCATTTGAATGGGTGTGGGGGTCTCTGGTTGGGTGGAAGATAAGGTCAGAGAAGGAGGTCTAGGAATAAGAGGAGCAAGAACTGAGTGAGGAATCAGCTGTTGTCCTGGTCACTCTGGGCCCTTTAAAATCCACAGCCTCTGGGCTAAACAGTGAATAAAGTGTACTATATGGGAACTGTTCTCTCAAGGCCTGATCCAGTTACTCACATGCAGGAGGAAGGCTTCTGAACTGGCTCATTTACAGCATTCGCATCTAGTCTCAGTGCTCACTTCTAGAATTAATCTGAAAGCCTTCTGCTGCTATTCAGTTGTGTCCTTCTGAGAGAGAAGCTCATAACCTGTGTCTGTGTTAAGCTCATTAGGAAGCCAGCTCTGAGAGAGGCCCTGTATTCCAGAAGGTAAATGCACTTGCTTCTAAGGCCGAGGACCTGGGTTCAATCCCTGGGACCCTGTTTTACTCAGGGCTCTTACTGCTGCGATAAACACCATGACCAAAAGCACCTGGAGGGGGTGTTTATTTTACCTTAAGATTCTCAGGCCACACTTGATCACTGAGGAGTCAGGGCAGAAACTCAGAGGAGGAAGCTGGAGGCAGGAGTTGGCTCATAGGTCATGGAGGTATGTTGCTCTGGCCTGCTCTCCATGACTTGCTCAGCCTGTTTTCTTCTGAGTTCCCTACCTAGTGTTGTTCTCTGGAATGCCACCCCAGTGATACTGTGAGTTGGAAGTTGGGGTATGCAGAACAGAGTGAGTAGTTATGATCTACTCAGAGTTCCTTTTTTGCCAGGCCTGGTCCTTAGATGTCTGATGCTCTGGCCCCATTGCCTTGTGAGGTATGTGAGGCCTGGCTCCTGGATGGATGCTTATCTATGAGGAATATTCTCTCTGAGCTCTTGGAATCTCAAAGAACCAGCAAGTCTTGAGGGACAATTTCTCCTCAGACAGGAGAGTGCCTTAAGAGGTTGAAATGTTATGGCAAAACTTTCTAAATAGGAACAGCAACATGCAGAGGTACACTACAATTTCCCCCTCTCTTTGGACATTAGAATTATCTGTGACTCTCCCCACTAATGCTGGGGTTCTGGTACTCTACCCCTATCCCTCAACAGGTAAATAGGTCCTCTGAACTCAGACCCAGTTCTTTATTGAAAAGGCTCTAGTATCTCCCAATCTCTCCTCAGGCCTGAGAGCTCTGTGTATCCCGTCTCAGCCTTAGCCCACAGTGATGCACCTAATCCAAGAAGTCCACACCTCCTAATAGTGCCACTCCCTGGGCCAAGGATATACAAACCACCACATTCTACTCCCTGGGCCCCATAGGCTTGTTCAAATATATGAGTTTATTGGGGCCATATCTAGCCACAGCATAATAAAAAAGTACATCTAGTCAAACTTCCCAATAATCTATAGCAGCCTCAACAAAGTTCAAAGTCTCTTCTGAGATTCATCCACTTAACTTTAATCCCCAAAGCAAGACAGGAAACCAGCTGGGAAAACTCCAAACTCTGCATCTGATGTCAAAGAGGTCTTCAGATCTCCAACCATATTTCTTGGCTGCAACAAACTTCTTTCTCCTGTGCTGGTTCCATTTCCGGTTAGCAGCTTTTCTCAGCAGTTATCCTATGGCTCTGGCATCTTTAAGATCTTATGGTCTCCAAGTCAACTTCAGCTTCATAGCTTCTTATTCCAATGTCTGGATCCATACGTGATCTCCTGGGCTCCTCCAAAGGCTTTCATCACTTCTCCAGCTCTGCCCTCTGTAGCACCCTAGGCTCTGGTTGATCTACTTCACTGCTGCTGCTGTTCTTGGTGGTCATCCTATGGTACTGGGGAGTAGGGGCAAGGTGTCATAGAAGAGGATCTTCTTTCTCCCAATGACCTTCAGCAGATGTGTCTCAGATTATAGGTGGATCTAAAACTTGCTTTGTTCCAGGCTGACTTTGAACTCAAGAGATCTGCTCAATTCAGTCTCCTGGAATTAAATGCCTGCACTACCTTGCCCGGACCTAAGATTATCATGGTCACTATGCTTCAAGATCCCCATGTCAAGATCTCCATGTCAAGATCCAAGTCAGAAACAAGTCTTCCATCCTCAAGATCTGGACCTCAGGTGTGCCCCCTATCTCTGGATTGTAGTTCATTCCATATGTAGTCAAGTTGACAACCAGGAATAGCACCACAAGCCCGTTGTGGATGCTCCCCACGCCCCCAGACTCTCACTCCTTTATTGTGACGGCTCTTGTCTTATCTCCGATGTGTAACTGTCTTCCCTTCTGCATCTTGCCTTTTCTGATCGGCACCCTGAAGTCCTTCTCAGTCTGTCATCCTCTTCCCTTTCTTCCACAGTCTTATGCAGCATTTAAAGAATACCTGAGTACCTCCTTCAGTAGTTCCAGTCCTTTGCTGGCTTGTGGGGGTGTGGTGGGGTGAACCAGGTGGGGCTGGGAAGTGGGCTCAGGCTTAGTTTATACAGAGTCATTAGAGCAGTCCTCAGTGCTCCAGCACCAACAGAGTTAGCGAATGGGGGTGCCTCCCTTAGCCTCGGAGGAGGTGACTGGAATTCTATGGAACATCTTGCAGCCCACATGGATGGGGCTCAACATCCTTCTCAGAACATGAAGCCTCATTAACTGCTGGCCTAATTGACCGTGACCAGTTTGTGTACTTGAAGGGTAGATCGAGGGGAAGTGCATTGTCTCAGCTCTAGTGAATCACACACAAATGTGTCCTGTTAGAAAGGATGTGGGCAGATGCCTTTCATTATCTCTATTGCATCAAATATTTTGTGTGTGTGAGTGTTTTTCCTGCATGCGTTTATGTGCACCACTTGTATGTGTGATCCTCATGAGGCTGGAAGAGGGAGAGCATCGGAGCCTGTGAAACCGAAGTGAGGGATGGTTATGAGGTGCAATGTGGATGCTGGGAACTAAAGCCAGCAGGTGTTTAAACCAGGGAGCTGTTTCTCCAGCCCCAGAAGCCATCTCTCGCTTCAGATTTAATTTATTGAACCTCTTTCCCCCTCTGTTTTCTCCCCGCCTCTCCAGGAGAAAATAATGAATGTCAAGGGAAAAGTAATCCTGTCCATGCTGATTGCCTCAACCGTGGTTGTCGTGTTTTGGGAGTATGTCAGCAGGTAATTATGAAGCCAGCTAGAAAGGCTGTTTTCATTCCGTGTGACTAGTGCCTGCTTCGTGACCAAGCTGAACGTAAGAAACAGAGCCGTAGACAGGATTCCACTCTTCCTGAGTTCCTGAGCCCAGGATGGTCTTTAAAACTGCAGACCATCCAGGTCACTCCTGCCTAAGTAATGATCCTCCCTCTTGCTCCTCAGACTGTCTGCAGGCTAGACCCATAGACCAACTTCGTTAAGCCAAAACCACAATCTCAAGTAATTTGTATAAGCAGATCCCAGAAATTTCAAGCCAGGCAGGGTGGAGCGTGTATGGAATCCTTGTACTTGCAAGGCAGAGGCAGGAGGATCATACAAATGTAAGACCAAGCTTGTCTACACAGTGACTTCCGGGCCAGCCACAGCCTTACAGAGAGATCCTGAGTCTAAAAATAAAGGGGATGGAGAGGTGGCTCAGCAGTTAGAGCACTAGCTGCTTTTCCAGAGGACATGCGTGGTGTGACCCCATGCATGGTGTGACTCCAATGTCAGGGTTTCTCCATTGTTTTCTGGCCTCCGTGGGTACCAGGCACACAAATGTAGCATATGCATACACACAGGCAAAACATGCATACTCATAATATTGGAAAATAATTAAACAAAGGGGAAAAAGATAAAATTCAGGTAGGAATTTTACAAGAAATATTTTGGGACTGAGTCCCTCAGTTTTGCTGCAAAAATACCAAGTTTTACCAGTGATTCATTTGTGCCTGGCTGAAACACTCTCCCTCCCTTCTCTCTTTGGAAAAGCGGGGTGAATGAAATGTTTCTCGGGCGTTAAATGCATCTGTAAGTTAAAATCTACACGCTGCCTGTGCTCCTGGAAACTCTGGTGTCTGTGGCTTCTGGAGATATGCATCTCCACCAGAAAGTCCCTGTAGGGTACTAAGAAAGAACACTGCCTGAACCCCATTCCATTTCAATGGGTCCAGAGCTAAGTGTAGGAGCTGCTTGGAGGGTCACTGTTTTCACAGTGAAATGTTTAGTGGCCGGAGAGTTCTTTGATCTGGATTGCCATCTGATTTAACTCTTTCAGAATTCTGCGTTTAAAAATCAGATGACCTACAAAAAAAGGAAACTGAATCTTTAGGTCCAGGAGTAGGAGGGGTAACCTTCCAGTCTGAATCCAGAAGAGATGAGTTTCAAGGTGTGACAAACAATGTAACTGCTTCTGGGATGTTCTGTTGTTTCATGATGAATAGGCTGAAAAGCATCCTGCCTAGACTATAAAGTCAGACTGCCTGGTTGGTCCTGATTTCCTATCCACTGCCTGTGTGACCTTGGCAAATTACTCAGATACTCTGTTCTTTAGGTTTCTACTGTTAAAAACAAATGGGGCTACTATCCCAGTATGGTGGATCAGACCCACAGTCCCCACACTTGAGTGGTTTAGTCAGGAGGATCACTCTGAGTTAAAGCCAACCGGGTTACGTAATAAGGGTAAGCCCAGCTTTAACTACAGAATGGGAGTCTATGTTTAAAAAATGACAAAAACAAAACAAAACAAAAAAACCAAGAACAACAACAACAACAAAAAACCCTAAAAACAAAACCATAGACTCACAGATGAGTGGTAGAGCACTTGCCTAGCTTGTGTGAGGGTATGGGTCCAATCCCTACATCACTGATGAGCAAACAAGAAATTCCCACTGCCTTCACCATCCTCACCTTAGTCATCTCTGTCATCAAAGCCAGGTACCACAGCTTGTGTGGCATATGTCTTTAAGCACTGGGATTATCCAGTGCCCTCTGGGGCTGGAACACGCATCTGGATAACTGGCAAGTTGGGAACTGAGTTGGATTAGACACCTTTGGTGTTGTCTGATTAAAGCCGTGCCTCTGTCTTTCAAGTGACTCACAAGTGAAGACGGGGTGGGTAGTGAGTGGCTCAGTAGTTAAGAGCACTTGCTGCTCTTCTAGATGACCTGGGTTTAGTTGTCAGCTCCTTCACTGGCTCACAGCTACCTGTAACTCCATCCCCTAGGGATGCTGTGCTCTCCTGGCCTCCACAGGCACTGCACACCAACAACACCCCTGTCCCCAACACACACACACACACACACACACACACACACACACACACACACACACACACGGAGAGTTGGAAGTTCAAGACCACGTATGGGCGTGGCATCTCTAAGAGATAGATACCCTTGTTTTGCTACCAGACACATGCTCTGAGCATCATGGGTAGAGGTGGTCTGGCTCTGGCTACTTTTCAGGCAGTTGTTTGATACTCAGACTCTAGATACATTGTTTTCTGAGTCATGAAATCACTTGTTTTTCTGCCAGAGTACAAACAGGGAGGGACAGGTCTCTGGCACTGTCCAAACTGGCCATGCACTGACCTGAGGTGGACCAAAGGTATTCACCCTAGAGAGGCAGGTGGCACCCTGCTCAAAGGGATTTAGGTATAATTGCCTATATCCAACAACTAGTGTATATAAGTCATTTACAACTAATATTGCCTTCTGGGCCAGACAGGACTGAAGTGAGATCCTGTTTCAAAAAATAATAACAGGGGCTAGGGAGGTGGCTCAGTGGTTAAGAGTACTCATTGCTCCTTCAGAGGATCCAGGTTTGATTCCCAGCACCCTCATGGTTGCTCACAACCATCTGTAACTGCAGTTCAGAGGTACGTCTTCTGGTCTCCATGGGAAGTGATCCAAAGACATATGCATGCAAAACACCTATTCACATAACATTTTAAAAACTAATGCATAAATAGGAGAACATGGCCCAGGAAGGCATTTGATTTCAAGGTTTTTGAAGATGCAGTGCCAGAAGGAATCTTACAGGTTAACATAGAAGGTGATGGAGGTGACTGGAACCGCTGAGCATGTGTGGGCACCCAGCCTGTGTCACTCCTGTTCTTAGACTAGTTCTGCAAAGGGGGAAATGACTCTCGTGTGTCTTGATGAAGACACCAAGTCTCACAAGTGCTCAACATGAGGTTTATGTTCACGTATGGGGAAGGCCTGAGCCCCTTTTGTCTGTCAGTCATTCTTTTACTTACTACACAGCCCTTCCTTGAGCTGAGCCCTTTGTATTCGGCCGGCCTTGCAGGGGAGCTGGGTGGGATGAGGTGAGGTAGTCAGGAGTGGTTTATATCTTTGTTCTAAGTAGAATTGGGCCTTGAGATCCTCTGCTTCCTGGAGAGTGCCCATCTTCTGAGTGCACAAAGGCTACACGGAAGCCAAAGAGAGCTCTTCCCCATAGGGCGTATGAATTGGGTGAGATCTGTGCATTAGGAGCCTGTGATTTAAGTGTACGGAGGATATCAAAATAGAGCGGAGACCGAGAGACAAGGAGGCAGAGACTGCCTGGCTTGGAAGGAGATTCATAGACACTTTATGGAACACATCCTGTGGGCAAGGCCCACTGGGATCGGGTTGGGGACAGCTCCGAAGAGGTGGCTCTTTGAGCTGTGCTTTGGAGGATTAGTGCTTGCTAAAGTGTCAGTTTAGCCTGAATATTATTGGCAGCTTCTGGGAGAAGATGGTAAAATTTAGAAGGAAGGCTGCTTAAAAACAAGTTGGTAACCATTAACCACAAAATAGTGCCCCCATGCCAGGCAGTGTTCTGAATGTTGGGTTGTCTCTTCCCTTTCCTCATGGTCACCCCCTTTTTCACATGATCTTCTCTTTTCTCGTTTTTTTCTCTTTCTCCTCATTGCCTTTGTCCCCTTCTCATTGTCTCCACCCCCATCTCATTGTCTCCACCCCCTCATTGTCTCCACCCCCTTCTCATTGTCTCCACCCCTTCTCATTGTCTCCACCCTCTTCTCATTGTCTCCACCCCCTTCTCACTGTCTCTGCCCCCCTTCTCACTATCTCCTCATCATCGTTCTATGGCAAGATATCGAGTTATACCACAGGCTCAGCTGTGGGGTTCTAGACCTCAATAGCCGAATGACTTTGAGAAGACTCATGGTTTGCCCCTGCTCTTCAGAGTGAGGTTGGGGACAGAAGTGATGTGACAATTCCCAAAGCCACTGTATGTCAACAGTGCCTGGCTAGGATCACCAAGGCACTGCATTAATATGTTGATTTAGGGGCTAGGCACATTTGGGCTTGGTCCTGGAGTGTGGGTCTTGAGGCAAAGCTGCAGGAGGTGAGAGGGCAGGAAGGCAGATGCTTGCTCCCTAGGAGGAGGCTTGAGCTCTGGCATGAGGAGGAAGTGGGGAGAGGAGATCAGGGCCAAAGATAAGGGCCTGGTAGAATCCGAAACGATTACTATGGGATAAGCAAAGGTGTAGGGCTTGGGCACCATGCCTCCCCCAGGACCAAATTGTTCAGCATGTCATTTTGAGACTCTTCTCAGTTTTCCAGTCCTCGCTGGTCATTGCGACAGTACTCATTGGTCATTGCTATGCAGAGCAGGGAGGCCTTGAACTTGTAGCCGCTGCTGCTCAAGGCTGGAATTAGAGGCACCAAGCCACCACACACCTTCCTCAGCAGCCTCTCTGGTTAGCACTGTCCTGAGCCAGGGCTGCCTTGGCCACTGTTCCACTTCCTCACTGTTCTCCACATCAACTCTTCACACCTGTCACCGCTCTGCAGCAACACTAAACTTTCTAAGAGTTCTTCACAGGCAGGTGCCCAGCAGGCCAGATTTATGTTGCTGTATGTTGCCTTCTCTGTTACATTGTATATTTCAGGGCTAAGGACCTGTCTGCCCTGACTGCAGGGAGTCCCAGGCCTCGGTGTGTAGGACACACCCAGCAAGTCTTACAGTGCCTGGCTACAGCTAGTGCCCCAAAGCAGTCGTTGTCGCTGGCCTAGCTTTCTGGGTGCGGTTAAAGCAACACCCTTGGAGGCTGCTCAGCAGAAGGGATCTGAGCTGAATGCAGCAGCTGTTTCCTGGGGAGAAGAGAGATCCTCAGGGTGAGAGGACTGGTCATGGTGCTTCAACCTTGCCACTCCTTCCTCACTGCCCGGCATCTGGGACTGTGGCAGACGAGGACCTTACTGTCACATTACAAACAGCTGGGTGGCTTTAAAAGAGAAAAGGGGGAGGAAAAAATTCCCCCGAAACAAGAATCGAGAGTGTTTGGGTGCCCACTTCTGTTCCTCATTGATGCTTGTGGAAATCCCCCGAGAGCCCAGCGCTTAGGGAACACCACTGCAGTGAAGCCTTTCTGTGAACTGGATATGTGACATGTTTCTATTTCTTATTTGCCTTTAGCCCAGAAGGCTCTTTCTTGTGGATATATCAGACAAAGTAAGTGCCCTGAGTTCTGTGTATCTCTTGCATGTCTCGATCATTTGATCTTTCAGCCCCTACAGTTGCTACACAGAGCAGGGAGGCCTCAACCTCGTACCCTCCGCTGCTCAAGGCTGGAATTAGAGGCACCAAGCCACCACACACTTTTCCCAGCAGCCTCTCTGGTTAGCACTGTCCTGAGCCAGCGCTGCTTTGACCACTCTCTATAAGCCAGCCAATGTGGTGCTCACACCACAGTATAAGGAAAAGGAGAGAGGCCAGAAGAAGAAGGAGGATCCCTGGGGCCCTGGCGTTGGAGCTGTCTGTACTCCGCCAGTCCCCAAACTGGTCTTTATAGAACAGTGACGAATTTTGCCCTCAGTTGTGAACAGAGGGATCTCCTCAAATTGTGTCACGGGGATTATTTTTGGTTGACTTAGGAAAAGAACCCCGGGGACTGGATGTTGTGGCATGTGCCTGCAGGTTCGAGGCACTGAGGGGGAAGCTATGTTAAGCTCTAGTTTCTTATCGTTTGCATGGTGGCCAGGAAACTCAGAAGAAATTATTCCGTAACGGCTTTCACCACACTTATTCTTCATTTGGGTGTATATTATTCCCGGTGTCACCCCTGGTTTGGGTCCTTAGCTGCTGAGGGATCTTGGCCACACACTTAAACCCACTGAGCCCTCACTTCAGCTGTAAAAAGGAGGACAGAAGTGAAACTCTTTGGGGTTGCCAAGGTCATGTGAAAATATACACTGGGTAACCAAATAAATCAGTGGCGTTTTCGTGGTGTATGTGTGTGATGTGTGCACGTGTGTGAACAGATGTCTAAGTGCTTGCCTGTGCAAGTACCAGTGTAGGCCAGAGAACAACTTTTATTATTTTCTTCCTCTGTACCTCCGTTTTAGAGACAATGTCTCTTACTGAAACACAGGTAGTGTTATTTTTGGCTACACTAGCTGGCCAGCCAGCCCAGGATCCTTCTGTTTCCACCCCCTGCCCCACACTATGCCACAATTCTAGACTTGTACCACTCTAACTTTTGTCTGAGTGCTGGGAATCTGAATGTGGGTCCTCATGCTTTTGAAACAAGCACTTTATCTACTGTGCAATCTTCCTAGCCACTAATATTTCTCTTTTATTAAAATTGTGTGTGTGTGTCTCTATCTCTCTCTGTCTCTCTGCCTCCCTCCCTCTCTCTCTCTCTCTCTCTCTCTCTCTCTCTCTCTCTCTCTGTGTGTGTGTGTGTGTGTGTGTGTGTGTGTGTGTGTGTGTGTCCAGATTAGAGGATAACTTGGTTCTTCTACTCATATGGGTCCAAGTATTGGATTCAGGTCATCAGACTTGGTAGCATGTACCTTTTTACCTACAGAGACATCTTGCCAGCCCTTTTCTGTTTCCTATGATTTTTTTTATTCTTGTGTTCTTTCCTAATCATTATAAGCACACCTCAAATTCATCACTATGTCAGGCATTTCCAGAGGCAGACGAGGTCTAGAGTGGGTTTCTTAGCCAGGTGTGGTAGAGTGTGGCTGTTGTCTCAGCCAGAGGCCAAGCAGGAGAACAACTGTAAACTTGAGACTAGCCTGAGCTACATACCAAGACCCCATCTCCAAACAGGGTTCATAATGCTGTATGCCTGTTCACAATTACCTTGTCACCTCATCCGAGACACCTGGAATGAGAGACTTTAACCATGAGAGAATGCGCAAACAATCTCAAGTCAGGGCTAAGATGGATTATAACTAGTGTTGAAGTCTGGCAATCTTCAGAATTCCTGAAGCCATCACTGATTGGACAATGGGAATTATTTTCTCAGACTGACCTCTGTAATACACGCATGCACGCATGCAGTCTTTTTTGTTTTGTTTTATTATTACTTATCATTAAAGGCCTCTTCTGTTCACTGGGCTTCTGCATATCTGCTGTCTCAATGGTCTTTTACAGATCCCTTACTGGAAGGATTGTTATTGATAACCCTTTTCAGAGGAAAAAGTTGTAGTTTAGACAGTGTGCATTTGTGCCATGGTCACTCTGCAAGCAGGAGCAGCTCTGGACCACAAGCTCATGAATCTGCAGGGTCTCCATTCTGATTCCCTACCCCTTATCTTTCAGAGGTCCCAGGAATGAGCAGAGAGCTGAGGGCTGCCTGGAAGGGTTCACTTGACGACCCTCAGGCCCATCCTCTGCCTTTTAGCTCAGCTGCCTTTTGCTTCTCCTTGTTTCATGAGCTGCAGCTTCACGTTGACTAGCGATCCCTGACTCTTAACATCTAGCCCCCATGTAGCTGGGACTGCCTCGGTTTCTAGATATGCTTATGTTCTTCTTCATCTCCTAGAATCCCAGAGGTTGGTGAGAGCAGACAGCAGAAGGAATGGTGGTTCGCGAGTGGGTTTAACAATGGGTAAGGGATCGGGATGGGTTCCTGAAGTCTCTGAAGCCCACAGAGGACACATGGCCTCCTCCCTCACTCCTTCTGGCTTACTGGACTCCCTCAAGGACTCTCTGAATTGCTGTTGTTGTTAGCTTCTCTTGTTATTGTGTGTGTGGTGTGAGTTTTTGTGTATGACATATATATGATTGCATGTAGATGTGTACACGTGTGATTTCTCACCAGTTCAGAGAACCCTAACTCTCCCCTTCCTCCTCTTCTTCCCTCTTTCTGTCTGCCTTCCTTCTTTCTCTGCCTTCTTTCTCCAGTTATGGGCAAAGTTCAGGCTGAAGGGGAAATTTCACACTAGACACAGAACAGAAATGTTCCTTGGAGTGCTGTTCTCAAAAATCTCCCCTACTTCTGAAATAACCAAGGGTTATAGGGTCATTGGCCGGAGAGGCAGATGCTGCATCTTTTATCAGAAATATGTTGGGATCAAGGGTCAGTGCCCTGCAACCTCCAATCTACCAGGTGCCGTGTGTGATGTCTTCTATCCCTGAGACATGAGTCATGGAAACCACCTATCCTTACCAGCTTTGTCTTCTGTTTGTCCACAGGACCCACAGTTATCAAGAAGAGGACAGAGAAAGAGGGAGAGAAAACGGGAAAACTGGAGACAGCATTGAAGAGCCTCAGCTCTGGGACTGGTTTAATCCAAAGTAAGGACAGAGAAGAGACTAAGCACACTGAAGGAGGTGGCAGGGGAGGTGGGGTGCTGAGGGGGTGCGGGTGCTGAGGAGGATACTGGTGGGAGGGTGTAGACATTCCTCAATGGGTTTGGTTAAGAAACTGAGGTCTGGGCGCTTTGACCCAGACTGGCCCTGTGGTAATTGCAACAGGAAATGGCCAGCGGTGGGTGAAACAGGCTTAACAGGCTATGTAGGATGCTGCTGTGGGAATGACAAGATCAGGAGTGAGAAAACTCTCTCTAGATTCAGTTAAGACATATCCGTGAGGTAGAAATTATGAGCCAAGACATCACAGGGCCAGAAACTCACTCCTTACACAAGCAGTACGTGTTTGTCAGGAAATAGGACGTGTTAGCTGGTACTCTGCAAACTGCTGCTCGTTCACCCCCTCAACTCAGGGTCTCAGAAACCAGCCGGAGTTTTGAGCCTAAATGAGCTTTTAAAACAAGAAGTTGGTGCCGTGGGAAAGGTGTTTGCCATGCTAGTGTGAGAACTGAGAACTGAGCATGAGAGTGCATACAGATGAGAGGATTCCTGGAAGATCATGGGTCAGCCAGGCTGGTTTAGGAAGTAGGAACAAGAAACCATACCTCAAACATGGTGGGTAGTAAGGACTGTCCCCTGTGGTTGTCCTCCGACCTCCACATGTGTCGTGTGGAATCTGCATGCTGTCATGCTACATATACATTGCACACACATGCACATATGATGCTGAAGTATAAATAGACTATCAAAGGGTATCCCCTAAGGATGGGTATTAACAAGTAGAATTTTGATTCTGTGTATATGTGTGTGTTTGGATGTTCTATAAACTATTTCTTGACTCGATCACTACCAAATCTGTAATTCTTGCCAGAAAGTATGGCTTTAAGAAACACAGCAGTAGTCACTGTGTTGGGGACAGTATGGCACATTTAAGAAGTTCCTGATCTTGGAGCTGGGGTTTCTTAGCTCAGTAGAGGAATATGAGCTTATCATGCATTCAACCTTGGGTTTATCCCAAGGGCTAATACAGAAAGAAGACAAGGAAGAAGGGGAGAAGGGGGCGGGAAGGGCAAGGAAGTGGGGAGCAGATAGAGGAAGCAGGACGGGGGTGGGGGGACTTCATAGTCCTAGGGGGCAGTAGATGTGGAACTCTATTTGCCGTAATTATTAAGGTTGTGTGACAAGCTGACGGGAAGGATGTGAACAACACTGCCTAGGAGCATGAGGCCTGGGGGACTTGTGACTGGTGGTTTTACTAGGAAATGGGTACTAGGGACTGCCACAGGCTTAGGACCTCAGAGGTGGCACTGTGCTGTGTAGGTGTGGAGCTTCTGAGTGGAAGTTCAGTGGCTCAAAAGCTTGGCTGAAGATGAGCTGAAGATAGAGGGTGAGGTGTCATCAGCCTACGGGTGGCAGGGAGACCTTGTAGTCATAGATGAGGTCATCAGGGTTGAAGAATAGGACTGGATGCGTTCTGTCTCAGCACTGGAGGAACTGGCGGAGAAAGAGACCCCTCAAGGGGTGCACACACTGCTGTAGAGGAAGGAGAGAACAGTGCCTTGTTCTTTGGGAGGAGATCTCAGACTCTGGAGAAACTGGAGATGTTCTGGAAAGTCCACTGAGTTCTCAGGACAGGAGATTCATGCCAGTGTGTAAGACTGAAATTTCCACCCTGCCCGTGTGGTTTTATGGGCTGAGCATGGGGTTGCTGCCTGGGAGACATTGAGTGTAACAAGTTGGGAGCACTGCAGCTTTGCTAAGCCCCTTAGATGGGACTAGACAGCTAGGGATGGTAGCTATGAGGTGCAGTTCAGGGAGCAGACAGCTAGAAATGGCCACTATGGAGCTGAGGTCTAGACAGCTATGGGGAGGGTGTCCCCTGGACCTAGACAGCTAGAGGTGTCTACCCTAGCGATGAGGTTCCGCTGCTAGACACTGGAGATGACCACTTAGGAGTATAAGTTCCCCTGGTCTTAGACAGATTGAGATGGTCACTAGGCACCTTTTCTGAAAGTGGGACAATTTTACTGTGGTTTTTGCACTGTGAATTACTGTGGGCAGAGGGAAGAAACAGGCCATGGCTACCCCACTCCCCACTTAGCTTTACTATGAAATGACTGGCAAGCAGATGAATGATGAATATTGCTTTGAGGGCTGTGGAGATGTCTAGTCAGTTATGTGCTGCCTCGAAGCATAATAACCCAAGTCTGATCCCCAGAATGCATTTCAAACCAAGCAAACAAGACAACAGCAGCGTGACCACAAAACCCAGGTGTGGTGGCACTCGTAATTTCACTCTGTAATGAGGTGACAGGTGGATTAGAATGACCCTGGTCAGCCACTCTTATCCTGATTTTGTGAGTTTTAAGCCAGGAGAAACTCTGTCTTTAAAAAACAAACTAAAACACACGCACACACACACACACACATACACACATATATACATATATATATATCACACACATATCACACACAAACACAAACACATATATAACACATACATATATCACACACACATCACACACATATCACACACACAGATACATATCACACACACATACATATCACACACATATATCACACACATATCACACACACACATATATACACACACATACACCATACACACACGAATGGTACCTGAGGAACAACAGCCAAACTTATTCTCTGGTCGCCACACTGGGCACACACACCTACACAAGTGCACACAAATATTGGTTTAAACGACTGTCTTCACATTAAAAGTCACCAAAATCTATTTCTGAATAGGTGGATGGTGAGATGAAAGAATGAATCGGTAGATAAATGTTTTTGTGTGGATCAGCATCTTCTTTCCTGTAACCTACCACAGACCCAGCCTGGTGTGGGGCACGCATATTTCTACATTGTGAGCTGTTTTCTGTCTTCGGGTTGCTCTTGGCCATTCTCCATTCTCACAGCTCCCTCTTCCTGTCACAGGAGTTTTTGGCATCTACACATCGAATCCTCTTCCTCTTTGCGCTCCGTATCCCATCCCATCTCTCTCTCTCTCTCTCACACACACACACACACACACACACACACACACACACACACGTTCATGGCTGACTCTCACAGTGTCTTTAGCCCGGATGCCTCTGAGCCCTGACTTGCACGGATGTACCTACCTGACATGCACCCCTCTTTGCCCACCCACCTCACTGGGTGCACATGGATTCCTCAGTTCCACCCACCCTCTTCTTTCTCATTTCCCATCTCCGTTAATAGTTCAGTCCGAGCCTGGGAGAGGTTTTCCTCTCTCCCTGTTTGTGTGGCCATTGGCTCTCCGCTGGGATTCTACAGCTCGAGTCATGTGTGTTCCACATCTCTCCCCAGTCTACGGTGTGATTCATAAGAATTTAAGATAACGATTCATTTATTTGTGTATGACAACTGTGGGCGTTGGTTCTCTCCTTCAACTGTGTGGGTTCCTGGGATCAAACTCGTTGGCAGGTCCCATGCAAGTGCCTTTGCCTGCTGTGCCACCTGGCCAGACTAATACACTGTATTCTAATACTTGTTCTAGCTAGTCCTTGGATACCATTAATGTACCTGTGCATAAAGACATAGGTGGGAACAAACTCCTAGTAACCTAGAGACCCAGATGCTTTATTGTAGGAGGTCTGTGATTTTCCAGAAACTTTCATCCTCTGTGGTGGATCTGGACATGCCGAGGTGACACAGTGTTGAGTGCCCCATGCAGAAGGGAGGGTATTTGAGTGGCTCATGGCACCGTTTCCTACCTCTCTTCAGAACCTTATCATGGCGATCTTGACTCAGGCAGCTGACAGTGTCACAGTGGTTTCTTTGAGGAGATAGGCTTGTGGGGTTTGGTAACTGAGCTTGTTTGAGGCACAGGTTCCCCCTAAAAGCCGGTCTCTCCTCATCCTGTCTCCCACCTGCCCACACCCGCACTTCCAGGCTGCCGTCTGGCTTCTCAGTCGCGGGTCACCGACACGCTGAGCTTGTCAGAGGGATTAAACAATTAACTGCCGGGAAATAGAATGTTTCAATTTTTAATTTCACTTTAATTTTTAATAGCGCTGTTTTGTCTTCCTGCTCAAAGGAGGCTCTCCCTTTCAAATACCCAGTAGACACTGGGTTTATACTCGGTTTCTAGCAGACAGGGCCTGAAAGGCCACGCAGCTGAGGAGTGGCCGGCAGGGTTAAGCACCCTCTAGGATTGAGGGGAGAACTGGGTGTCATTTCGCAACTTTAATTTTTTTCAAATCCTATTTTTGATGATGGTTTTAAAATGTTTATCCTTCCTTGCAACCCATCACCCACCAGAGACAGTGGGAAAGAAAGGATATGGGGGAAGTAGACCTGTTACGAAGGCTCTTTGGAGCAGCTCCCATGTGTGTTGTCTGGAAATCTGCAATTCAGTTCACAGGTCAGCAGTGGCAGCTCAGTCCACTCACAAACACCTCGCAGATACATCAGCAGTCCAGTTCGTTAGAGTCAGGTTAGCAACGGCAGTGACACGGCCTAGCAGACACAGCCAGGCCTCAGCCTTGGCTTGAGTCAGTGGGAGGGGCCAGCAGGAACACCAGCAGAAGTTCTCTGCTGTGCCTCTCTCAGGGAAGCAAAGATTAGCAAAGACAGGAGACCCACAAGTGTTGCGCAGCTTAACTGTGCCAGCAAGCCAAGCTCTGTCTCTGTCACTCCGTGGAGACCTATTTCTACCCCTCAAACAGCAGGTGTTCTCCATGGACTTTGCCTTCAGCGTGCGTCTTTCCTCAGCACTTGCAATCCGAGCACTTGAGTCCTTGGAAGCAGCAACAAACCACCACAATTTTTTGGTGTGTTTCTCTCTACGGCGCCCCGACAAATGCACTTCAACTATGCGATGTAATCTTTCATCACGTGTCCTTTCAGGTGCTTTAGCAGAGCACCCTCTCTCCTGTGTCTGCTTCAGTGACACGTTCCTTCACAAGCCTTTCACACCTGTGTCCACTTTAACACCACGTTCCTTCATGTGTTTGCCCCGGGAAAACACCATCCAACCAACTTTCCAAAGGTTTCCTTAGGTTTCCACTTCATCGTTTCTCTGGGCCAGTGTGACTCTTTGTATAAAATAAGTGGCCAGTGGCTCAGTCCCTTTCCCCTTCTGGAGCCTCAGTTGACTTGATAGTGGGTGCTGGCAGTGACTCGTATGGGGCTAAGTCCAGGAGATAAGGGCATGTACTTAGCTCCTGGTATCCACGACCCACTAAATACATGCTTAGTCCTTTCATTGAAAACAGCTTAACACCATCTGCTCATGTACAACAATGACCAGCACCGTGGTTCCTACACAGCAACAAGACTGGTGGACTGGCTTGCTCAGAGCTACTGAGACTTCCTTCCTTCTTTTCTACCTTCCTTCCTTCCTTCCTTCCTTCCTTCCTTCCTTCCTTCCTTCCTTCCTTCCTTCCCAGACTGGCAAAGTCAACAACCCAGCAGCTGAGCAGTAACATCTGAGGGAGATGAGGCTCACAAACGCTGCTTTAGAGAAAGAGAATTATGGTTATTGATTATTATATGGTTATTTATTTTTCTTTTTGTTTTAAAATCCTGTCATTCAATGAAGCCAGAATGGGACAGGAGTAAATGTCCCACCAGGGTAAAGCTCTGCAAATGAGTACCCCACAGAGCTGGCTCCTCTGAACTCCTAACACCAGCGACACAAAGGCCTGTCACGGTTCAGTGCAGATGAAATGCCATGGTAGCTACTGAGTGGACAAAGGCAAATCTGGGGTTTAGCCAGATTTTATCAGCTGAGCGAATGCCTATCTAAGGAACAATGGAAACTGGGGCTCAAAGCCCTGGACGCCACAGAAAGACTCTGGGTTCAAGTCTCAGCTTTTCCCCTTAGTAGCTGTGTGACTTTAAGTGAGTTACTTAACCTTCCTGTTCCAGGTTCCTACTTGATTAAATAGGAACCCGTTTCTTGCACATGACTCTGACACAATGTAATCTCCTGTAGCTTCTGGTTCAGAGCACTGGCAGATGAATTTGCTTGATGAGACAGTAGATACAGTTGACTTCAGAGGTGACCCTGTCTCAGAAGAGTGAACCTTCTCTGGTAGCAAGTCTCACAGGAAGTGCTCTGTGTTCATTGATGTAATTGACAATATTCATGGATAGTTATATGGATTTCGACAAATGAGTGAGTTTCCCTGACCTTGCTTTTCCTACCTGGATAATGGGTCGGACTTGCGGGAGGCCCAGGAAAGAAGCCCGTCTAGGGCTGGTACAGAGCCCACTGTAGTATCTCTCATGATTGAAGGGAAGCCCCAGCACCTGCGCCTACCCTGCAGCAGGCACACTTGGTATACTAGAGGTGAAGCCCTGTCTCAGCGTGAGACTCCAAGCAAGCTGGCACAAGGCACCAGGTGGCCAGGGGAGCAGTTGACAAGTCTTTCCCCACGCGGCAGTACACCAGGATGGGGGTAATTCCAGCTATCCCAGTGAAAAAGAGGCATCACAGATTGACAGGAGATCAAAGTTACCTCAAGAATAAGAGAGAAGAGCCTGGTGGAGGCTCTACCAGCCAGGCCCTCAGGAGCTCATGCCAAGGCTTGTGCACACCCTGCCTTCCAGCCACTGTAGAAAGTACTGGGGACATTCATCACATGTGCAGCCACTAAGGATTACAGTGTGTCCCAGTCTTCTGGCGGCCCCCTTGCCTCCCAGTTGGGTGGCTCTTTCCCTGCGATGCTCGGGCAAAGGCCAGGTCCACACTGCAGACAACAGCACTGGGAAGGTTTCAGGAATATGCAAATGCTGCAAAGCTAAGCAAGCTTGCTGACATTGTGTTCCACCCACCCAGCACCTAGCATCTTTGTACTCAGTCTGTTCCAGTGAGTTGAAGGTGAATTGAACTCATGCCTGACCCCTGCCTAGACTCCGCCCCTGCCTAGACTCCGCCCCTGCTGGGCTCTGGTGCTTCCTGTCCTTCATGCAGTCAGGATTCAAGGACAGTCACTGGTCTCCTCTTCCCTGACCAGTCTCTCAGCACACCGTAGTGTAATGATTCTGACACAGTGTTGTATGCTTCTCACCAGGAACCGCCCAGATGTTTTGACGGTGACTCCGTGGAAGGCGCCAATTGTGTGGGAAGGCACTTACAACACACCTCTGTTGGAAAAGTACTACACCAGACAGAAAATCACTGTGGGGCTGACAGTTTTTGCTGTGGGAAAGTAAGCATCATTGATAAACTCACTCTTGATCATTTTTCTTTCTCTCCCATCCAAGTCTTTGAGGGGATCCAGAGCACCGTGGAAGCTGGAATTTGTCCAGAGTTACTAGACAGAAGACTTCCCTCTTGTTTCTTATGATGGCGGGGGGGGGGGGTGTTTAATAGTAGGCGATGGGTTATTTCTCTTTCAGTAAATAAACCAATTCAAGCCAATTAATGATATTAAAGGTAGGTTTATTGGGAAGCTGCTCTCCAGTGAGTTCACTGGCCTCAAGGACTGAGGCCAAAGATGTCACCATGGGGAAACTTGGTCAGAGGGAGAGAGGTAGAGAGGGAGAGACAAACTGTGTGTGTGTGTGTGTGTGTGTGTGTGTGTGTGTGTGAAAGAGAGAGAGAGAGAGAGACAGACAGAGAAAGACGAGGAGGGAGAGAGGGCACAAAATATTTGAATTATATAGGGAGGAGCCTCTTGGGGAGGACTGGAAAATTCAGAGTTGGGAGTAGGGTGTGTCAGATAAGGACTGGGGGATGCTGGGAGAACATCCAGGTCTGCTTTCATCTATAAAATAGGCACCTTGGTCCCTTGTTTCAGGGTTGCAAACCAAACAGGAGGTAAGTCCACCCACTGTCACCTTACAGGGGGAGTGGGAGTTAGAATCTCTTCAATGCCACTGATACTCAGAACCAACAGCCTCCCTGCCTCAGGACCTTCCTAGGAAGGGCCAAACAACCAGTCGTTGGCTGGCTGAAATGGAAGTGCTTCTGCTGTCTTGAAGCCCAGGGCCAAGGACAGGGTGTACATGCTTGGGTATGTCAGAAGACAGTTTTTGAGGCGATGGCTCTCTCCTTTCACTATGTGGGTTCTGGGGATCCAACTCAAGCCTTCAGGTCTGGCAGCAAATACCCTTACCTATTAAATTCTTGCTGGTTTTCTTTCTTTTTCTGTCCTCTGGGTCTTGATGTTCCTACTTCCGGGGGGGGGGGGGGACAAAAACAAATCAACAGGAAGTCATAGACAAGAGGAGTTGACCTGACATTGAGCTTTGACAAAACAGGACCTAAAAGATGCTGTGGTGTCCCAGGACCCCCACTGAGGGCCCAGCAGTCATTCTTGTCTTTGGGAAGTTCTAACATTGCTTAGTGTGCTCATTCCCTGAGACCTAATGCCATCCCAGTGGAAAACAGTGGCTCTGGAGTTCAGACATTTCACTAGAGAAATTTGTATTGTTTAGGGATTGGAGTCAGGGCTTAACTCAGCCAACCCTGTGGGCACCGAAGCCATGAGACAGCCACGTTGCACATTGATTAGATCCCAGCGTTTCCCTAAAGGAACAGAAAGTCACCCACTTTCCCCCAATGCTATCAACCATCCAGTCACAACTGCAGAAAAACAGAAGACAGAACAACAAAAAAAGCCCTGTGATCCTTCTCACATCCCGGGGAAAACTGTGGTCTCAGCTAGGCAAGTCTGCAACAGGGATTCCAGAGAAAGAACATCTGGACCTTAGGGCTTGGCTGTTGCTTATTTTTAATTTCCATGCCTGCAGCACTCCAACCTCTTAATAAACTGTTGGACATCACAGTGACAGCCCTCCCTGCCCGGCTCCTAAGGTTTGCTTCCCAAGCTTTGGAGCACACTGGATTTTCTTAGAGATCAGAGTACAGAGGTGTGTCCTGACCTCCAGCCATGGGGTCCTGTCAGAGGCCCCCTGTACCATTCAAACGTATTCACCTCATCTAAAGAATCAACGCTAGAAGCCCCTAAGCTCCCTGATGCCAACAATAAAAGTGCAATTTCTTTTCATGGCACGGAACCATCCAAGCATTGAGAAAAACCAAAAAAACAAATCTACCATTGCATTCAAAACATTGCAATTGGCTTCCAATTGTGTGCTCAGTAACTGATTATGGTCCATGTCCTCCTGACTCCTCCCTCATCCTTGATATGGCTTCAGAAGACAGTCTGTGTCTTGAGCTTGCAAAAGGTATCAATATGGTGTCTTTTGGTTGCGTAATAGGGACCCTTGTTCACTGCTAGTTAGGAATACAAACTGGTGCAGCCACTTAAGAAATTACAGCAGTTGCTTGCACAGCAAAAAAAAGTTCTGATCATAATCTTCTGATCAAATTCTTTGGTGTTCACCCAAGTGAGCTGAAACGTGTCTGCACAGTAACCTGGGCAGCTGTTTTTAGAAACTCTCTTCGCCGCTGCTGAAACTGGGGAGCAGAGAAATCAAATGGAAATGTGAACTGATCAATTCCAACAACCGGATAGTATTTCCTGCTGGAAAGTGAGCTATCAAACCGCAGAGGAGGAGGAGGAGGTTTTTGTCACTTGTCATAAGTGAAGAACCCAAGCTGGAAAGGCTCCTGTGATGTCCAGTTAGTCATGGGTCAGCCTGACACCGGCCAGAGTCATCTGAAAGGAAGGGACCTCAACTGAGAAAGCGGCAGACAAAATGCAGCTGCAGGCAGGTCTGTAGGGCACATTCTTAGTGACTGATGGGGGACGGACCATCCCACAGTATGTGGTCCCATCCCAGGGCAGGAGGTTCCAGCTTCTATTGGAAAGTGGCTGAGTAAGCCATGATGAGCTAGTCAGTAACCAGTGCCACTCTGTGACCTCTGCATCAGTTCCTGCCTTCAGGTTCTCCCCTCCTTGAGGTCCTGTCCCAGACTTCTAAGATGTACAATGATGTGGAAGTGGAACCCAAATACTTCTCTTCCCAACTTGCTTTTGTTTTGTGTTTCATCAGAGCAAATGGTCCCCGTGTGAGACAGATCTATACCGTCCACCTTCTGACTCTGATTCTGATTCTGGAAGAGCCAAACTATGGTGTCAGGGAAAACAATGGTGCCTGTGAGAAAGAGGCAGAAAAGGAAGAGCCTAGAAGATGGTTCAGGCAGTGAAACTCTGAGGATACAGCAGTGGTGGTATACCCGGCACTCTGCTTTTGGACATTTCCCAGTGTGAACTGTGCTATGGCAGATGTGCCTTACATTAGTGTGAGTGTGCCGACTGTCACACACCTGCCACCGGGAGCATGGGTGGCCCTAGTAGGGCAGGCTATTTGTATGTCAGGCAGGAGGTATGTGGGTGCTCCCAACACTTTCACTGTGTTCAGAATTTTTAAGTTTTATCTGTATTTAATTTTGTATGCAGTGGTGTTCTGCCTGCATGTATATCTATCTGTGTGAAGATGTTCTATCCCCTGAGCTGGAGCTACAGACAGTTGTGAGCACCATGTGGGTTCAGGGAATTGGATGCTGGGAACTGAACCCAGGTCCTTGGGAAGAACAACTACTACTCCTAACTGCTGAGCCATCTCTCCAGCCCCAAAGAATACTATTTTTAAAAAGATAAAAATGCTAATAAAAATTAATTAATTAATTAATTAAAATACAAAAACAACTGTAGTTTGGACTGCAGCTTAGATGTTTGGCCATCTTAAATGATACCCAAAGGAAAAAGTAAACTAAAATAAGGTGTAATCTCAGATTATTCAAGTATTTGAATGGACTTATTGTTTTTGTCCAGGCGATACACTGGTGTTTGGGATAGCCAGCGATAGGTTTGTAGCATGGCCATGCACTGAGGGATAGATCTATATCCTATGAACCATTGTCTGTCACAGAGGAGGAGGAGACAGTGCTGCTCTTTGGTTTACTGAACAGAGTAGGTCGGGTTGAGTTGTGAATGCTCAGAGGACGCCAAGAAACATTCTATCTTCGGGTTTGACACACTAGCCTCTCTGGATATCCAAGAACTAGCTCCTTCTCTGACAGCAGGCTTCTAAACTGGAGCCTTAGCCCAAAGCTTACTGCAAAGAAGAGTAGAAGAGAGCACATCGCTCTCAGGGTGGCCAGCCTCCAAGAGCAAGAGGACAGGGCCGCGCATGCCCAGTCTTAACAAAGCTGCAGTGTGAGAAGTCACTTTCCATGGACTGAGTGGCCTGGACGCTCCACTGGCCTCAGGAGAACCTATCCCCTCCAAAGCATGCAATCCAGATCATCTCGTGTAATATTCAATATTATATTATCTGTGTATGGGAGTGTAATGGCCCTCTCTGTTTCAGGTACATTGAGCATTACCTGGAAGACTTTCTGGAGTCGGCTGACAGGTACTTCATGGTCGGCCACAGGGTCATTTTTTACGTCATGATGGACGACACCTCCAGAATGCCTGCCGTCCATCTGAGCCCTCTGCACTCCTTACAAGTCTTTGAGATCAGGTCTGAGAGGAGGTGGCAGGACATCAGCATGATGCGCATGAAGACCATCGCGGAGCACATTCTGGGCCACATCCAGCACGAGGTCGACTTCCTCTTCTGCATGGATGTGGACCAAGTCTTTCAGGACCACTTCGGTGTGGAAACTCTGGGCCAGCTCGTAGCTCAGCTTCAGGCCTGGTGGTACAAGGCCAGTCCTGAAGAGTTTACTTATGAGAGGAGGGAACTGTCGGCCGCGTACATTCCATTCGGGGAGGGGGATTTTTACTACCACGCCGCCATTTTTGGAGGGACGCCTGTTCACGTTCTCAACCTCACCAGGGAGTGCTTTAAGGGCATCCTCCAGGACAAGAAACATGACATAGAAGCCGAGTGGCATGATGAAAGCCACCTCAACAAATACTTCCTTTTCAACAAACCCACTAAAATCCTGTCTCCAGAGTATTGCTGGGACTATCAGATAGGCCTGCCTTCAGATATTAGAAATGTCAAGATAGCTTGGCAGACAAAAGAGTATAATTTGGTTAGAAATAATGTTTGACTTCAATTGTAATGGAAACTTGAGATAATTGCTCTGGCTAATTCCTCAAAAAAAAATTATTAACACTTGATTTCGACTTAAAAACAAAATCAGAAACCAAACCCACCACCACGGCAAACACATATGATTTCTCCTAACCTCGAGCCTTGTAATATGTGAGAAAGAATCTACGACAAGTAATCAGGTGTAAACTCTCAGTGGTTTCTTATGTATTCTGGGTTTGGGGTAAATACAATATCAGCGGAAATCAAAATCAATTTGCCAAGGGTAAAGAAGACACAGGAATGTTCTGCTAGTGTGTCAGAACTCACTGTAGGCCACAGGGCGCTGAGAGAAGTGTTCGACAACAGGAGGGGTTCGGTCGGAGTTGGGGAGCTCTGTTCCATTGGTTTGTCTTCCTCCTTGTGGAGGTTCCAAAGCAACAACACAGAGAGGCTTTGCAGCCAGAACCTCAGGAAGGATAGCAGTGTGACAGCAAACTGTCACAGCTAATGCCTTCCTGGAGTCACTGGCGGTCCAGGCCCTATTAGGCTATTGTGTGGCTTCTGGGCATAAAAAGGCAGAGAGAGATATCTTGGTGGCCCATGTTCAGAGTCCCAGGAACTATGGGGGTGACCACTTAGAGGCTACGCTCTGGTGGAGGGACACAGGGCACGGGGATGGTGTTGGAACTTGGTTATAAACACAGATCACCTTCTTAACAATGACTAACAGCAGGAATTGAGGGGAAAGTACATCTTTTTCTTTTTGGCCCAAATCTTATTCACACTGTTAGCCTTGTGTGTTGGACCCTGTGATGAGGGTGGTGGGTGTGTCAGGGGAGCACCACAGCACACCGAGTATAAGGAGCCAGTTTTTCTCAGAAGACGATCTGTCATCTGGTCCTACCACCCCCTCTGCACCCCAAAGCTCCTCAACCCATCATGTTCCAGTGCGGAGGACTGGCGTGCAGCAGATGACCGAAAACAAAGCCCTCTGTCACATGACATCATTTCCCCTGCTCTGTCTCCACTATGCAAGTGTGACAGCCAGACAGATGTCGGGGACATGGGTAATAGACTGACTTTGTGGCAGTGGAGATTCGGTCACTGTGACTGAACTGCTTGAAGGTCCAGTACATTTATTTCTCTGAGAGGATTCTAAGAGCCTCTAAATTGGTGGTTCTCAACCTGTGGGGCACGACCCCTAGTGGTGGTGTCAAATGACCTTTACACAGGGGTCACCTAAGACCATTGAGAGACAGGTATTTGCATTATGATTTGTAGCAGTAGCAAACTTACAGTTAGGATGTAGCAAGGAAAATGATTCTAGGGTTGGGGGTTATCCATATGGCAAGGAACTGCATTAGGTCAGAGCATAGGGAAGCTGAGAACCATTGCTCCCTATGGGTATTTAAGCAAATCCGTGTAAAGGGTTGTGGATCTGTATTTCTGTGTGTGTGTATATATTTATATTTTGCTTGTCTTCCAGGTTAGCTCATCTGTTTCTATCTTTAATTGATTTATTTAAAAGGCCATTGGTGAAAAGTCTTGGTGAACCGTGTGAGGAGCTTCAATA
This sequence comes from Micromys minutus, assembly GCF_963924665.1. Lineage (NCBI taxonomy): Eukaryota > Metazoa > Chordata > Mammalia > Rodentia > Muridae > Micromys > Micromys minutus. Next base: position 11,180,359 of record NC_137982.1, on the reverse strand, counting down.
AAAAAAGGATCTTACCTTTGTCCACATTGGCTCCACCTCTTCCTTTTCCGATTGTTAACAACAACAAAAGTCACATACCCACCGAATTCCAGAACTGTTGGGGGTTGCCAAAGGAACCTACATCTCAATAAGAATTCTGCCTCTGGAGAGCTTTAATGGTCCTGTGTCAAGGAAATAACATTTTGAAAGTCTAGGGAAAAGGTTTGAGGAATTTTAAAGGAATTGATTTTTTTCAATAAAATTCATCTGAGTATAAATTCCTAATGAGTAAATTTAAGATTTTATTAAAGGTAATGTTTAGGCATTTTTAAAATAAATATTCTGGTTTACAATTGAATAAATTGTTTTCTCAGTATATTCTGCTCTGGTTTAGGGACTGGTCACACTGAAAAGACTTGAGTCTATCATGAACCCCTCCTCCACAGTGGTACACTTCCTCCGATGAGACCACGCCCCCTAATAGTGGCACTTCCCATGGGTCAAGCACACTCAAACTACACAGCACCACAGTGAATGTCAGGTGCTTTACCAAAACATAGGAAACGTGCAGTCCTGGGAACTGCTAGCTGAGGGTGGCAGGGAAGAAGAGCAAGGCACTGAGGGGTACAAGTCCTGGGGACAGTCTTACCCAAGTTCTGCTGCTTCTAGGCTTTCCAAGCCTGGGAAACAACCAGTAATTGGAATGAGGCTTCTTTTGTTAGGGAGACATTCTCTTGGACCACTTTAGAATTGGGAGTTCCTCAGGGCCAGCCTGCTGTGAGCGTTTACACCAACCAGCTCCTCTGTCATCTGCCTCACAGGTATCTAAAAAAGGGGGAAATGCGGCAACATCTATTCCCATCATGCCTCAGAACAAGTGTGTGTGTGTGTGTGTGTGTGTGTGTATGTATGTGTGTGTATACACTCACGTGTGTGCAGGTGCTTGTGCATATTCATATTTTGCATGTGTGTAGAGGCCTGAGGTCGACATCAGATGTCCAACTCAGTTGTTCTCCACCTTTTGAGCCAGGGTCTCACTGAACTGAATGGGGCTCGCTGATTGCCTAGACTGGCTGGCACTGGAGTGTAATCTTGCTGATTGGTTAGACTCTAAGCTGCAGGTCAGGGTCTGCAATCTCTACCTCACCAACACTGGAATTCCAGCTGCATGCCCTCACACCTAGACATTTTATGTGCATTCTCAGGGATCAGATTAACGTTTGCATGGCAGACACTTTATCAGCTGAGCCATCTTTCCAGCCCAGGCATGCTTCCTACTCCCTCCCAAAGTAAAAGACACTGGGCTTGCCTCCAAGGGAGTTGCTAGGCTGGGTGGACTGAGGTAGCACGGCCCTCCCTAACTGGATGGCATCAGTCAACGTGTGGTCTCAGACTGAATAGAAAGGCAGGCAGAGCATCTGTATCTGCTTCCCGAGTGGAATGCAGTGTGACTGGCTTCCAAACATCCCTGCTGCTATGACTTCCTTCCTCATGGTCCAGCAACAGAACCTTCTTTCTGGGACCCCAGGGGTTTCAGCTTGGACTCAGGGTGAGACTATGCCAGTGCCATGGCCGACAGACAGGGTTTGGTGCTTCTTGGAGGGCAGTAAGGCCCAGCCTCCGTTCGTCCTAGCAGCAGCACGTCGATGGCTTTCAGCTTGGACTCCCTTCCCAGCCATCACAGCCATTTGGAAACGGCAATGTCTGCATATTTTTCCTTGTCCCAACTGATGAGTGGGTGTGGGTGCTACTGAGATTTAGTGGGTGGATACGAGGACACACTACACAGGGGGAAGAACTTCACCCTGTCTCAAGAAATGTGAGTAGTGCCAATCTTGGGGCTGCTGGTGTTACATTCTTTCAGATTTCACTAAAGGAAACATCTGTTCGACTGTGTGGGAAAGTCTAAAGCTCCAAGAGAATCCAGAGCTCAGACAGAGGAGTTCCTTCTAGTGGACACCAGAGGGCAGGAGTTCCAAAGAGAACCAGTTTCTGAAGTGATTAAAAACATTCTGGTTGGTGCCATGAAGGCAGCATTTTGTGTAGGAACGGTGTTAATTCTGCATATAAATGGAACTAGCATATAGAACCTCCTGTGGAGAGTTGTGCAGAATCAGGGCACCCACCTGGAACTGTCCAGAGGAAAAGTCTCAGTTAGATAGCCTCCTTAGGGAGGCCAGGGGCAGCCTTGATCTGTTTAAGGCCCACAGGAGCTTATGGGATGGCCGATGCAGAGATCTATGAAAGGCAAGGGTGAGATGGCCCCGTTCCCCAGTCATGAGATCAGTGACATCACTGTGGTATTTGTAGCAACAATGGGAACCAGCAAGACCCTAGCCTACCTTTCTTCTCCCTTTCCTCCTTCCTCTTTTTTATTTTTATTTTGTATCCCTTGTTAACATTTTATAAGGACATCATCATAACCAGAACATAAGTAAGGCCCAAGGAAGCAGGAAGACTTGTCATCTGAAACCAGTGAACACTGCAAATCCAGAGTCCTTCCCATAGGTCCTCCATCCATCCATCCATCCATCCATCCATCCATCCATCCATCCATCCATCATCCATCCATCCATCCATCCATCCATCCATCCATCATCCATCCATCCATCATCCATCCATCCATCCATCATCCATCCATCCATCATCCATCCATCCATCCATCCATCATCCATCCATCCATCCATCCATCATCCATCCATCCATCCATCATCCATCCATCCATCCATCCATCCATCCATCCATCCATCATCCATCCATCCATCATCCATCCATCCATCCATCATCCATCCTCCTACCATGATCCAGAGCTGCTCTGCAGCCCTTCAGCACAGCTGCCTCTGGCCCAGAACACAGGGGTATCTAGTGATAAATCAGGACACTGGGTCCCTTAGACTATGTCACAGACTGCTCACTGGACTGTTGTTACTGTGGTTTTTAGGGTCAGAGTTTGGGTCATGGCAGCTCAAGGCAGCTAAGCTTGGCCAAGCATCCTGTTAGGCTGATTAAAGAGATCATGGTCATGGTGAAAATCAGAAAAAGGAGATTTAGTCAACATGGCCCCATTAGGAAGAGGAATAAGTAAAGAAGGCCAGTGAGACACACCCCAGGCTCTTCTGAGGAGTTCTGACATGAAGTCTGGTTAAGTAGAAAGTAGGAGGCATGCATAACTAGGCAGTCCTGGCCAACATGAAGTCTTGCCAGTCAGCGTCATAGCTCCAGTCTGTCCTGCAGGACTGACAATCTGTGGGAACTGTGTGAAATATCTTTCCAGACGCCTCCTCTGGTGCACACCAGTCTTCAGCCCTGTATTTTATTTTATTTAAGATTTATTTTTATGTATATGAGTGCCCTATCTGCATGTATACATGTATACCAGGAGAGAACAATCATAGATGGTTGTGAGCCACCATGTGGTTGCTGGGGAATGAACTCACGACCTCTGGAAGAGCAGCCAGTGTTCTTAAGAGCTGAGTTATCTCTTCAGCCCAAGCCTTTGATTTTATCCATAGGAGATTCCCTGAGATCCACACAGGAGAGATGCCAGCTACTTAGGGTGCAGTTTCTCAGTAGTGTAATGGTCAAAGGCAGGGGGTACTTGTGTCTCTAGGAGGTCTGCACTTCTGCTTGGACAGTTATGGGTGTGTTGTGCAATTTGTGAAATAAACAAAATGCCACAGTTAATAAAAAAGGCACAGGAGAAAAGGGGGTAATCTTAATGCTGACTTAAAGAAGAAACACATTGCTTATGTGCTCGAACGGCGCTACTGTTTGAAGGCAGTCGATGGTTGAAATATGGTTCTCCCCTTGAAGCTCACATTGACGTTTGGGCACAGAGGGCAGTGTTGTGTGAGGTCTTGAGTAGTGATTAATGCTTTTCTATGAGTGAGCTGTCGCTCTGGAGATGGCTTCTGTGACATGGTTGTTATCACATATCTACACCAAGAGCCTCTGGCTTACTGCCAGTTTTAACCAGAAGCTGAGTGGATTGTGTTGACATGCTCTTGGACATCTGGAACTGGAGGCCACATTTTTTTTTTTCTCTTTGTAAAGCACCCAGCCTGTTGTATTTTGTGGTAGCAATACAATACACACCAAGAAGTGATTGGGAATTCAGTGGCCCTTGCTTCAAGTGCTCTGTCAAGGTGAGTTATAGACTTCTACCTGTCCCATCTCTCTGAAAGCTCATCTATGTAGGCAACAGTGGCCATCAGCATCCCTGGGGAAGGTAACATGCCTGTAGCCTGGACCACTTGAAGATCTGTCCAGGGTTTCTCAGGAAGGTCACTGGTTTGTATATTTATCAGGTGGAGAGGAAGCAGTTGGGCATTAATGCTTGTTGAACACCACCTCCAGAATCCAAAGGCAGCCCAAGGGAGTTTTTGTCTTTTTTAGTAGTAGGGGATACAACATTTTTTTCACTATTCACAATTAACTGCACCCTGGAACTTCCTAGATCGAGAATATTCCTATCTGGGTCTCATCCCAAAGATTGCTGCTGTTCAACTGGCTCGGCGTGGGCCTTAGACATCAGGAGCTCTCAATGCTTCCCTTATGACTGTTATGCTGGGAAGCTTGGAAATGGCTGCTATTATATTAGAACCATTTGCTCTTTGTGCATGGTTTTTAGTTTGATGTTCTTTTGGTTTGGGTGTGGTGTTTTCCTTTGTTCGGGGTTTATTAAAGTTCTTAAGCTCCACTGTTAATCATTTTCTTATGAATCACATTTGGAAACATTTGGTTAAATTTGATTTCTGCTGCCTTTTCTTTTTAATTAAATCTGCTTTATCTAACTTAGCCTGTAGAGGTCAGGGGACAACCTGAGGGAATCAGTTCCCATGTGTTACTATGTAGATCCCAGTCGCTAACCTCGGGTTTCAGGCTTAGCAGTAAGCACCTTACTCACTGAGCCATCCTGCTGGCCAATTCCATTTCCTTTATGAAGCCAGTATTTTTTTTTAAAAAAAGATTTACTCACTTATGTATCTGAGTGCAGTATTTGCATGTCCTGGAGGACACCAGACCCCATTACAGATGGTTGTGAGCCACCACGTTGCTGCTGGGATTGAACTGCAGACCTCTGGAAGAACAGCCAATGTGCTTAACCGCGGAGCCATCTCTCCAGCCCCAGCTAGACTTCTCAATAATCACCTTTTAGGTCAAATATTTTCTTCAGATATTTTCTAGATTGTCTTCCTCTTTTTCATGTTAGATCATTAGCACTGACATTTCTTTGATCTCTTATTCTCTGTGGCTCAGTCAGTTGACAATTTTATTCAGTAATATTTTTTTGAGACTGGTCATCTTTATAACCCAGGCTGGCCTTAAACTCACTCTGAAGTCCACGATGGTCAGGAACTCACATTACTCTTCTGCCTCTGCCTCCCAAGTGCTAGAATTATATACATGTGCCCGGCGCCAATATGTACTCTGAAGTTCTAGAGTGTCAATTGTTTTGGGAATTCTGTTGCTTGGCTAAGAACTCCTGTGGTTCATTCACTTTGACAGTGTTTTCTAGTAAAGCTATGAAAGTCCTTGTTTCTCTCTTTTAACTTGCCGTACACAAATTTTCTGGGAGAAGCAGCATTTTGACTCAAAGGGGCACAGACAGGGGATTCGTCAGTGTGATGGTTTGATAAGAATGCTTCCCCCCCAGAGGATCATAGGTTTGGATGCTCAGGCATTAGGGAGTGGCACTATGGGGAGCATTAGAAGGCGTGGCCTAGTTGGAGGAAGTGTGTCACTTGGAATATGCTTTGAGGTTTCAAAATAAGGCCAGGCCAGGATCAGATCAGATCTGAATGCAGCTCGGAATGCAGCTCTCAGCTTTTTCTCCGTGTCTGCCTGTGCACCACCATCATATTGTCCGCCATGGTGACGATCGGCTAAATCTCTGATGATGTAAACAGACCCCATTTAAACTTTCCAAGAGTCGCCTTGATAATGGAGTTCCTTCAAGCCTTAGAACATTGACTAAGACAGGGCTTTCTAGAGGAAGAGAACCAACAGGTTGCACACACATATACACATATACACATGTATACATATACACATATATACATACACACAAATATATATATACACATATACACAGTCCTATCAGTTCTGTTGTTAGAGACCCATAATACAATTAGAAATAGTGGAGTAGTGACACTTTTACCTTGGGGGTAATAAGCAGCTGTCTAATTTGATTTTAAAACTGTTCAGTAGGAGGGAGTTCTGTTGGGATGCTATTCATGCTGACTCCAGAGGCACGGAAGACTTTCCTGGGGTGGACTCTCTTTGTAAACGTTGATTACTTTGTAAACTTTGTAGACCCTCAAGACAGGAAAGTGGCCAGTTCCTGGCCTGGGAAGCTACAACAGCCCCCCCCCCACCTCTCTGTTATAACACCTCCAGCCTCTGTAACTGTCATAAACGTTGTCTCCAGCCCCTCTAGAGAACCCTTCCCAGATATGCTAATTTTAGATGAAAATTTGAACCAAAGAGCCACCCATCCCTGAACAGGAAAACGCATCAGTCCCCGAGCTTCCCTATTGGTCCCAATCAGTTCAGTTGGTGGGACTTGAAATCCCACCAATCCATACCCCAGAAATCTCTACCCTAGAAAGCACCACTCCTTAGGAAACCCTAAATAAAGGCCATGTTTGCTCAGTTCCATGATGTCATCTCCCAGGAACAGAGTCAGTAACCCAGCAATCCTGGATTCATCCCCCCAGCCCCTGCCCCTGATTAATCCTTACAATAAATCCGTTTTACGAGATTTGCCGCCTGGTATACAGTGAACGGAGTCAGTGGACTTTACATATATACGTAAATATGTATATTTACTGATAGAGGATGTTATAAATTTCAGAGGGGGTGTGGAGGGAGACATAAAAGGACTCAAAGGGGTGGAAATATGGTAAGCACAGGTGTCATTTATAAAATTCTCAAACAAATACATTTAACTACAGTCAAACATCTAGTCTGGAGAGCTGTCCCTGACTCTGCTGCCTGCCTGTGGAGCCTTGTCTGGCTTAGGTAGGAGAGGATGTGCCTGGTCCTGCAGGGTGGGTTCTCAGGGGAGAAGGGAGACGTGGGGTAGGGACTGTGTGAGGAGGGGACTGGGAGGAGGGGGCTGCAATCAGTAAGTAAACTGAATCAATAAATTAGTTAATAGAAAAAAAATCTAGTCTTCTGGTGATGAAATCTAAACTCCAGCATGTGACTTGCTAAGATCACAGCCACCTGATTCATCATCAAGGGACTCAGATGACATCACATCCACAAAAGACTGGAATGATAAATCACAAAAGTGTGAAATGACAAGAAGCCTGCACACTGGACTCTCTTTCAAATAGTCACGCCTTCCCCAGCTGCTAGACCAGGCATGTGCCGGGTCTGCGATGAAGCCTGTCTGGGATTACTTCATGATCCAGGGAAAATAATAGGTGAGAGGTTGTTCTTCATTTCAACCAAACTGACTGACACCTAGCTCCCTTTTAGATGCTCAGATAATTCCATTTGGGGTGGATTAACATAACACTTTTAACTTTAGATAAACTTTACACTGGGCATGACGACACACACCTTCAATCTTAGAGCTCATGAGGCTGAGGCAGGAGGATCTCTGTGAGTTCTGGGCCATCCTGGTGTACAGAGTGAGTTGCTGCCATCAATTGCAACATGGTGACGTGTGTGTGTTTGTGTGTGTGTGTGTGTGTGTGTGTGTGTTTGTGTGTGTGTGTGTACATATGTGAAAGTACTGAGGGTGAAACTCAGGGCCAGGCCTTTTGATTTGCTCTTGAGCTCCATTCTTGTCTGACCTCAAGTCTGCACCGATACACTCATTTCTGGCTATGTGAGCCCCAGGATAAAGGGAAACCTTGCATGCTTGGTTAGGTTTTGCAACCTACATGGCTGAGAATCCAAGGTGAATGTATGGATAACTTAAATAATATAGTTGAGCCTCCAGGCAGCAAACCACCCATTCACATCCAGTTACTCTTGAGAAGGAACATAGTCTTATGCAGGTATCCAGCTCACTACCCTTCTGGCTGTGATCATCACAATACCAAGGCACTGAAAAGAATTAGCCATTCCCTTTACTACCGTAGAATTGTTTGAAGTCAAAGTTGGAAAGTCCCAGTATCTGGGACTCAAGGAAGACCATGAGGTAAGAGATTAGGGGAGCTGTGTCAGGGAAATACAGCACAGTGAGGAAACTGAGAAGAGCTAAGACCCACACAGCCGTGTAGGGGTGCTCCTCTGTGGGTTTCAGGGGTCCTACAGCATGTAGTTGTTGATGAGTAACCCCATAATGTGTAGGTGTAGTCATGGGTTTCTGGCTGAAAAGAGGAGGGAAAAGAGTGAGCCATTGGTTAATGTGAAGCCGTCATTCCGTATACACAATCATAGTAGCTTCTGATAGCTAATGGCACTCGGTAAACTTCTCTTGATGAAGATTATAGACTCGCAGTCATGGGATTTCTGTTATTTCATTCACAGAAGCTGAGAGAGTAGAAAAGAGGCTGCTGCAGGTGGACTTGACCCGAGAACCCCTTAGGCTCTCTATATAGAACCCTCTGTATATAGGTACGTATTTTCATAACCAACTCTTTGATTCATATCCCACAATGTGACTGAAGCTGAGAAGTAGAGAAGTTTAGCATCCCAGGAGCCACAGCGCCTTACCTGCTAGTCGGTGTCACTAGGATGAAGTCACAGAGAAATGGGGTTTCCCACAGCTCACCCTGTATACACAGGGGTTTCCCACAGTTTACTCTGCATACATGGGGTTTCCCAGAGCTCACTCTGTATACACAGGGGTTTCCCACAGTTTACTCTGCATACATGGGGTTTCCCAGAGCTCACTCTGTATACACAGGGGTTTCCCACAGTTTACTCTGCATACATGGGGTTTCCCACAGCTCACTCTGTATACACGGGGTTTCCCACAGTTTACTCTGTATACACAGGGGTTTCCCAGAGCTCACTCTGTATACACGGGGTTTCCCAGAGCTCACTCTGTATACACAGGGGTTTCCCAGAGCTCACTCTGTATACACGGGGTTTCCCACTGCTTACTCTGTATACACGGGGTTTCCCAGAGCTCACTCTGTATACACGGGGTTTCCCAGAGCTCACTCTGTATACACAGGGGTTTCCCACAGCTCACTCTGTATACACGGGGTTTCCCACAGTTTACTCTGTATACACAGGGGTTTCCCAGAGCTCACTCTGAATACACGGGGTTTCCCAGAGCTCACTCTGTATACACAGGGGTTTCCCAGAGCTCACTCTGTATACACGGGGTTTCCCACTGCTTACTCTGTATACACGGGGTTTCCCAGAGCTCACTCTGTATACACGGGGTTTCCCAGAGCTCACTCTGTATACACAGGGGTTTCCCAGAGCTCACTCTGTATACACGGGGTTTCCCAGAGCTCACTCTGTATACACGGGGTTTCCCACAGCTCACTCTGTATACACGGGGTTTCCCACAGTTTACTCTGCATACACGGGGTTTCCCAGAGCTCACTCTGTATGCACAGGGGCTTCCTACAGCTTATTATTTATACATGGGGTTTCCCACTGCTTACTCTGGAGATACTCAACTTTCATCTTTTTCTTTTTCCTCCAGGAAAAGAATGAGATACAAAATAATCCTATTGCTATTGGTTTTAATGTCTCTCTATGCCCAGTATAGAGAATATCCTTTCAGGTACTGTGAAAACTTGATGTTGTATTCTTGCCAAGAATCTGGTGAGTCAGAAAGTTAACAGCATTGCCCCTTAGGGAAATCACCCCAATGCACAGATCCAAATATATATGAATTATACTCCGCCACTCTCCATAAAGAGATCCCTCTGTCCCAACGCTTTGTTCTAATGATATCAAAGACTTTTAAAGTATAGATACCCAGATGTGGTGGCAATACCTTCAATCCCAGCACTTGGAAGGCAGAGGCAGGTGGATCTCTGAGGCCAGTGTGTTCTATGAAGCTAGTTCCAGGCAGGACAGTCAGGGCCTCACAGAATACCTGTGCCCGTTGGGGTTGGGGAGGGCTGTAAGGGAAGAAGTGTGAAACTACCACTTACTGTGGAAGCAATAATGTTCATAAAAATATATGAACTGCTACTTGGAAGCAGGTGACATCCTCTTTACCACTGGTGACTTCCAGAGCAAAATGTATTCCCTCCATAAATGGGAAACAAAAACAAAGACTGCCTAGCTATTTAACAAGTTTCTACTAATGATGCTAACTGGTCTCATTTGTCTCTGAGCATTATTAGGCAGTGGATGTATTGTTTCCTAAATATGTAAAATGGTGTGGGGGGGTTAGCTCGGTGGTAGAACACTGCCCAGTGTGAACAACACCCAGTTCATTCTCCAGCATGGCAAGGAATAAATGAATGTATGGTACACGGGGCTCCCCTTTAATCGTCTTCATCATATTTCCTACATTATCTGAGCACTCAGTGATGCACTTCCAACAGTGCATTTTGAAACATTAGTAATAAGAGAGCTAGATGATTTGTGAAAATCCTTTGTATACATTTCAAAATCATACAGTGCTTTTTTATTTCCCCTAAGTATGAAGAAACTGCAGATGACCTATCAGTGCTGGTAAGTTTTTATTTACAAGTACGGTATGACTTGTGTTTTGTGGACAAAGTTGGTTGAAGGGCTTGTAGTATCCATGATCCATGCTTTCTGTGGTCAGACTAAATGAGCACCATGGGACAAACACATCTTGGTGATAACTAAAGTTGGAGTGCAAGCAACCAAAGGAAATACAGATGGGTAGTCAGCCATATTTGATGGAGGGCTAGGAAATGGCTAGGAGAAACGTACTAGCAGGAGACAGAGCCTGGGCCCTACAAACCTTTCCTCCTTGTAAGCTCTGGGCTAGCACACAGGTACAAAACTTGGTTGAAGACCATCAGAAGCCACACCCAGAATGCTTCCTCAACATGTCTATCTAAACATGAGCTAACAAGGAAGACACCAATAGACATGGCCAAGTGAATGGCAGGGGAAAGGAGGAACCACGAGACCTCAACTTTACAAAGAGCCACACACAACTAAGAGACGCTGAGCATGGGAGAAATAATCATTCCTAGGGGAGATCGCACCAATGGTTTTCTGATAGCAAGTGGTCACCTCTGAAAACATCCATACAAGGCCATGCGTTTGGAATACAGCAACAAGGGGATGTGTGGGAAGGTTGGAAAGAAGAAAGGAAGGAAGAGGAAAGGGAAGATGATATAATTATCATATAATCTCAAAAATAAAAGAAATGATAATAAAGGGCTCTCAGGAGATTGCAGTGGGTTTTAAAGCACCAGGATAAACAAGAACCTGTCCCAGTAACAGTGGCTAACGGAACTTTCAGCTGCTCATATGAAACAGACCCTTTCTCCTGGCAAAGATCCAAGGATTCAAATACTCAATGATTCAAGCACCCAAGGATTGCCCACTGCAGCAGAAGATGGAAGAGGGAATAGGTTAATATATTTCTAGGAAATTTAATTTATCTATTTCCTGATACAGGGTTTCTCTGTGTAGCACTCTGTTGACCAGGCTGGCATCAAACTCAGAGATGCACCTGCTTCTGCTGCTACCTAAGGTGTTGTCACCATGCCCAGCCCTGGAAAATGTATTTACTCTCATACTCTCCAACAATAATTCCTTCTATTATCATTAATTCTCCTAGGAATTTTTTAACCTAACATATCAATACCCACCATTCAGAGGCAATGGCACCCAGAGTTTGAGTTGTACATTATAGCTTGGTCACACCTTTGAGATAACCTTATGATACAACATAGCTCCATGCCTGCTTAGTTCCTCCACTCAGGTCTAGGGAAATGGGAGTGAGGTGAGGGAAGGGGATAGCATTTCAAATGTAAATACAGATAAAAATAATACCAATAAATAATAATAATAATAGATACTAATAATACTAATTAAAAATAACCCAGGTCTACCAGCCCAGGGATGGCACCACCCACAATGGGCTGGGCCCTCCCCCTTGATCACTAGTTGAGAAAAATGCCTTACAGTTGGATCTCATGGAGGCATTTCCTCACCTGAGGCTCCTTTCTCTGTGATTAACTCCAGCTTGTGTCAAGTTGACATGAAACCAGACAGTAAAATTGATTCCTTGTCAACGTGATACACAAACACATCACTATTGAGCCTCAACTCTCACTTTCTTATTCATCACCAAGATCTAAATAACCTTAAAAGTCCCACAGTCTTTACAAATTCTTAGATATTAAAGTTGCAATCCCTTTAAAATATTCAATCTCTTTTAAAAATCAGTCTTTTTACAATTCAAAGTTTCTTAACTGTGGGCTCCACCTCTTCCTTCAGGGGAGAATCACAATCAAACTCTAACCATCTAATGTCTGGGATCCACTCACGAACTTCTGGGCTTCTTCAAGGGCTTGGGGCACTTCTCCAGCTCTTCCCTTTGTAGCACACACCTTGTCTTCTAGGCTCCAGCTGACTCTTACACATTACCAAGTCCGGCCGCAGCAGGAGATACAGCCTTGGCTATCTCTGGAACAAAGCATCTTTGTGCTCTCAGAAAACACTTCCCTGAAGACTTCACCTCAATGATGCTGGTCTCTTCTTAATCACCACTAATTTCTTAGCTCCAGATGACCAGCATACAGGGTAGTGACTCCTGCTATGTCTTGGCGGTGCACACACGTCCAATGGGATACAAGCTATGAAAAGAGGCCTGGGGGTGAAATGACAGCATTGAACACTTCACTTGGAGGTGTCTAAAAACTCAAGACCTCCAGAACTCATTGGTTAAGTTCCTGGAGAAGTCCAAGTCATATGTAAAAAACCTGAAGCCACAGCGGAGTGCCAAGAAAATGTCATGTGGAGAAACCAAATGTCTCAGAGAAACCTTCATAAAAATGGTAGTTAGGTTTCAGATTAATATTCATCTAGCAAAGGAAATAACATCTCTTTCTATCGTTAAAACAATCAAACAAACAACGACAAACAGAGATAGAGCAAAGCTGAGGCAGCCAGATTTCTGTGAGTTCAAGGCGGGCCAGGGCTATATAGTAAGACCCTGTCTCGAGCAAAAGGAACAAAACATCAAGCAATTTAGAGTGAATTTGGAAGTGGGATGGCAGGAAGTTGAGGGAGCTATAAATTCTCTCGGAACTAGATGACTGTGCAAGAGAATAATGGAAAGCCACGAGGGCGGCTGGGTGGTCCCAGGCGGCTGGGTGGTCCCAGGCTGCTGGGAGGTCCCAGGCTGCTGGGAGGTGGGTTTCGGGCTGCATGGGAGCAGGTTCTGGGCTGCTGGGGGAGGAAGCAGGGTCCCAGGTGCCATTGCCATTGGCACTTATCAGGATTGCTCACTGTGAATTTTATATCTTATGTCTTTCTTTTAGGTCTCTGAAAAACCAACCAGAACTACAGCTCTCAGACTGGTTTAATGCCACGTAAGAATGCCCATCTTGCATCTGTGAGGTTAATCCACAAATGTTGACAGATTGCACCAGTTCCACTGTTGGGAGTGTGTGTGCCTGGTACCAAGGAGGCCAGGGGAGGGCACTGCATCTCCTGGACCTGGGGTTACAGATGACAGTGAGTCATCAAAGCGGGTGCTGGGAACTGGACCTGTCAGAGCATCAAGTGTTCTTAACCACTGAGCCATCTCCCCGGTCCCAACTTCAAGCAATCTTGCTATTTAAAATTTGATCTACAACTGTTTGCATCAGCTGAAATAAACTCATCTGCTATTGCATATACAAAACACACATATATAAAGTAATATGTCTATTTATGGTCATTAATCCTGCTTCCTAAGCTTGTGAGCAGTCTGACTACATCTTTTTTAAAAGATTCAAATTTTACATTGAAAGTGAAAACTAACATGTAAAAAGTGTTCTGAGTTGATTTTCCCTAACTTGCTGGCATGTTCTATCCTTCCCGTGTACAAGCCTGAAATGTAAAGCTTAGGGAGTCAGGATTCTGTCACTCAAAATGAAATTATTAATAGTAGTAGCCTGTTTCAGGCCCAATATGTTTCTAATTATATTGTGATCATCATTTTGAGCATAGAAAATTAGATGTGTCCAGGCACTTTGCATTCCAAGCCCCTCCAGAAATTATTTGGATTAGGGTCACCAGAAAATTCCATTCTAAATGTGAAGATAGGACTAAACCAGAGGAAGGTTTCATCCTCAGGAAAAAGGGCTCTGATCCTGAGCATAGGGGTAAATCTGCACACAGCATTCCCTGGCTTTCCTCTTTGTTTTCTACTTAACTGTGAGTGCATCCTTATTTAATGGTCTGGCCTGCTGCCTTCTTCCCTTCTCTTTCCTAATATATATACTTATATATCAGTAAGATATATTTATGTAGTTTTGGGATTTAATTTGCATATCTATACAACAACAATTAATAACAAAAAGGCCATGATTTTGAAAGAAAGTAAGGAGAGGGATATGGGAGTATATAGAGGGGAGAATGATAATGAAGTAATTATAATCTCAAAATGAAAGAAATAAAACCCTTTTGTATTTTATACATATGTACATATTTGTATATATTTTACCATATATATTAGGAAAGAATATAATATATTAATTATTTATATAATTATATATAAGTATATTATATAGAATATTATATACTATATAATATAGTGCTGTATATTATATTATATAATGTATATACACATTATATATAATATTTATATATAATTCATATACATGTTACATATCTTTTATATAAAATATATAAAGTTATATATTTTGTATTATCATTTTCTAATACATATGGAATTATATATGCATAACTTTAAATGATATGCATATGTGGGGTGCAGTTGTACACATGAACTAAGTGGCCTATTAGAGAAGGTTGTGAGCCACCACAGTACTGGAAGGTAAACTGGTTTTCTGGAAGAGCAGTACACACTCTTAAAGTCTGGGCCATCTCTTTAGTCCTTTCTTCCTTTCTTTTTCCCTACCTTCCTATCTATTTTCTTGAGACCTGGTTTCAATCTATACCCCATTCTGACATTGAACTCACAATCATCTCATCTTCCTGATGATCTGATATGGCCATTTCTGATACAACGCTTCCCTAGTTTATCAGAGCTGTCAAGACTTTGTGTTGGATATAATGGGATGCTGCCTTCAGATGCAAGGCACTAGGCATTATCAGTATCCCTCTTGATGTTTTAGGGTTAACTCTTTTACTTTATAATTCTGTCTTTCTTACAAATACAGAATGGACCCTACACACGTGCGCATGAGAGCTGTGAACTGGTCAGCCCCGATTGTGTGGACTGGCACTTACAATGAATCAGTCTTGGCAAATCATTATAAAAAGCATCCAGTTACCGTGGGGTTAATCGTGTTTGCAGTGGGAAGGTAGGTAACATCAAGTATCTTTTAAATTCAAGCTTTTCATTGTAGAAAATAGGAGACAATGTACGGAATTTATAATTTTTCTCTCTAAGCTAATTCTTGCCGTAATTCACAACACCACCACTCGCTTCTTGGGATGATCTGAGTCACACAACACAGTCTTCCCTCCAATATTAATTTCATGTTTTTTTTTAACAAATTGCCTTAATACAAGTGCATACCAATCTTCATTATCTCTGTACTCACCCCAGGGGTTTCCTACCTCCTATGCACACCCAAGTGATAAGTGACAAACTCCCACTAAGCTGTGGGACTGACTGTCAGAGAAATACAGCAAAGTAAGGTAGCTAACCTGATTATATGCAGCAGGTCTTCTATGCTACATTCTCTGAGCACTAATAATAATGCTTTTAAAAGGGGCACATAACAATCATCCAGTGATCTTTAAAGCAAAAACAAACCTATGTCAAATTCCTAATCAAATAGAAAACCAAGGCCATAAAACCCAACTATCTAAAAAGGAAAACAAATGCAATGAAAATTTTCCACTTAGATAGAAGGGTGCAGACACTGGGCTGACCTACTGTCTTCAGAAATGCTGTAGACAATAAATATTGGCAGAAAGAGAGAGAAGAAGGGAGGGAGGAAGGAAGGGAGGGAGGGAGGGAGAGAAAGAGGGAGAGGGAGGGAAGGAGGGGGGAGAGAGAGAGAGAGAGAGAAAGAGGGAGAGGGAGAGAGAGTTGCATTCAGTGAAATTAGGACACATTGCAAATCAAACAAGAAACTTGCCAGGTATAAAATATGAACCATCACATTGTGAAGACATCAAATTTGGCATAAGTATGCAATCTGCAGATTTCAGCCTCTGTACACAAGTCCAAAAACCGAGAAGAGTTTGAAGCGAACAGTGGAAGGCAGGGGCAGCTCCACAGTGACTGCTCAGGAGAGACAGGCTGATTCTTGGCATCTCTGTTCAAGGCTAGCAGACCTTTCAACAGCGTTGTGACTTAGCAATGCCTCTCTCTTTCCTCATACATCCTTTCTAGTGTACATTTAATATTACAAAAACACATAGAACCGTCCACCCAACAAACGTCCTTTCCATGCGTGCGAAATATTCTTTGTGGTTGACCATGTTTAAATCAGGAGTTCAAATAAGTAAAAAAAAACTGAAATCGAACCAAATGCCATATGGGAATAAAAATTTCAAAAATCAATTTTAGGATAAAACGAGGAAAACCCACAAATATGTGAACATTGCATTGAGCAATACATTTTTTTAGTTTAGCGTACAAAATCATGGGTTTCATAATTGTACAGTATGTCATTGCACTGTGCTCAAACTCACCTCTCATCTTTCTAGTTCACCATCCCACTCCACTATATTCTAATTCCGAATATGAAATAAAATAAGCCATATTTATCTTCTCCATTATCCTCTCCCATTTTTCCCTCTCCACTCCCATCAGCCCCTTCCCTCTTTCAGATCTTTCCACGTGTGCACCACTACCTACATTTCTTTATTTGCCCATCTGCATGGCACGATCTTAAATACCCAGTAGGTCAAGACTGAAGATGGAGTCAGTTCGTAGAGCCTAAGAACCTGGAGCACATAAGGCCGTAGGTGACCTCCAGCACTTCCGGAACAGGTCATGCTGGGTCACAGCTGTAATCCCAATACTTGGATATGGAGGCAGAAAGATTAGAAATTCAAGGTCATCCTTGGCTATACAGAAACTTTGAGGCCAGCCTGGGATACATGTGATTCTCTCAGAAAAAAAAATGAGGGATTTCCTACTTCTCATGAGTCCCTAGGCTTGAATTCCACAGCCACACATGCACATATACTAATAACCACACGTGCACAATACATAGCACATATGGACACATACATACCACATGTGCACAATACATAGCACATATGGACACACACACCACATATGCACATATACATACTAAATATACACGCTTACCATATATGTACACATGCCACACATGTACACATATATACCACACATGCATACACACACCACACATGCACACATACACACCATACATGAACACACACACATCACACATGCACACACACATCACACATGTACACATACACACTACACATGCACACATACATGTAGATAGGAATACATACCCTAACCTTCATTTTAAGGAGCTGGATAGAGAAAACAAGCTAAGACAAGCTAAAACAAATAAATAAATAAAGCCAAATTAAAACCCAACTTAGTCCTTTACAAAAGGTATGTAAAGTTGACAAACCCTGAAAAAAAGAAACAGATTAGGAGAAGTCCTGATAAATACTTGGTAAAGACCCTTCCAACCCGCCAGTGGCAGAGTCTCAGAGAAACTAATGCAGACCAGAGGAGACCAAGTAGCTGTCAGGACCGAATCAGGACTAAACCCATCCACCATGTGTCCCGGACCGAATCAGGACTAAACCCATCCACCATGTGTCCTGGACCGAATCAGGACTAAACCCATCCACCATGTGTCCTGGACCGAATCAGGACTAAACCCATCCACCATGTGTCCCGGACTGAATCAGGACTAAACCCATCCACCACGTGTCCGGGATTGAGTCATGGCACTTGAAGTGGTGCTTATGAGATAAGCCTGGGGAAATTAGGATGCAGTCTCTAGTTTAGCTGATAGAACATCACACCTGACGCTTGCCTCATATTGTCCGAAGCACAATGGCCGCAGGGATGGGAGAGCAGCCGGACAGCACGTGGATTGGGAGCGCTCGGCATAGAGGGAGAGCTTCCTGTAAATTTAATAACACTCAAAAGCAGAGAATTTGGCTTTACTGAAAAACACCTGTGCGGATGTCATGTGTATGTGACCTCAAGACTGTCTCTAATTGTGTGTCCCCCTCCAGTGTGGAGCTAAGGAGACCGGGTGACTACACCTTCATTCTCGGATGCCGTGTGTCAGGGTTTTAAATGATAAATTAATTGGACCCTTTAAAAAATGTTTCTCACCACCTCGTATGTAAAACTTCATGCAAACAGCTAACGGGTAAAGCACAAGGCACCCAGGAGATGTTAGACTGTGTTTCCATGAGGGACGCAGATTGCCACAGAGGAAATTCGGGCCACGTTGACTTCTTTGGATTTGAGTGACAGCATCCAGCACGGTGCCACACCAGTGATTCTTCTCATGGTTCACAAATATTAGATTTGACGAGTTACAGCCCTGTCTCCTGACCACTAGTGATATTTATCATTAGCCGATTTCCCACAGTGCAGATCACTACCCAGGGCTCAGTTCTAAGGATTGCATAAGCATTGCTGAAGCGGAACCCCCACCCCGCGATGGTTTCCTTTCCTCTGTCGAAGTTACCGATTCTATTCATCACTGGAGACTCTCTTACAGGTTTCCAAGAGTGGAAATGAGAAAATTGTGTTTTCCAGCTGCTGCCTTCATAAGCTTCATAATACAAAATGCAGGCGACAGTGCCAACTGCTAAACCGACTGTGTGCATAGCTGACTACGCACAGAAGTGCACAGCAGCCTGTAGAGACCCCTCTCTTTCTCCCCGCGTTGCCCGGGCAACCCTGAACTCTGGCTTTCCCTTTGCGCAAGGCTCAGAATGAGCCTCCTTACCTCACTAACGCTCATTCCTTCTCCCAAAGAGCCTCTCTTTCGTTCCGCAGTCTGCAGACCCTGCTAAGGAAGAGAGTAAATACCTTCACTTCCTCCCATACCGCTCAAAGAGAATAGCGGATATCTGGGTGCTTAGCTTTGGTGCTGGATACGCTATGTCCAGGCGACTGAGATGCATGCCTTCCACCAAAACTCAAAGACGAAACTCAGCAGCTTCTTATTTATTTTGCAGATACCTTTGGTTCTACCTGGGTCGCTTTCTGGAATCTGCTAATAGGTTTTTCATGGTCAACCAGAAGGTCATCATTTATGTCTTGCTGGATGACTTTTCCTACATGCCGTGGATAGATCTGGATTGCCATCGGACACTCAAGATTTTTAAAATCAAACAAGAGAGGAGGTGGCAAGATATCAGCATGATGCGCATGAAGACCATCAGCGAACACATCACAGCTCACATACAGTATGAGGCTGACTATGTCTTCTGCATGGATGTGGATCAGATATTCAAAGCCAAGTATGGTCTGGAGACTCTAGGGGACTCTGTAGCACAGTTACATGCCCATTGGTACAAGGAAAGTCCAAACAAAGTACCTTATGAGAGGAATGAATTGTCAGAAGCTTACATAGCCATGGGGGAGGGGGACTTTTATTACCACGCTGCTGTCTTTGGCGGCACAACCACTCAGGTCCTCAACATTACCAAGGAGTGTGCCAAAGCCATCATGAAAGACAAGGAAAATAACATCGAAGCAGTTTGGCATGATGAAAGCCATTTAAACAAGTATTTCTTTCTCCATAGACCCACTAAACTCTTGTCGCCAGAATACTGCTGGGATTTAAGTCTTAATAAGACTCCTGACATTAAGAGTGTTAAAGTCATCTGGAATTTTAAGAATTATAAATTTCTTAGAAGGCACCTGCAATTTTTATAGACATTCCTTTGCATTTCTGAATTGGGGGGGGTATCAATTTCCTTGGAAAATTAGCACCTGGCATATTCTGACAATAAAAAAAATCATTACCAAGTGCCAAGCCCAGCAACAGAGAACTTATCTTCAGCTCCCTTTCATTTTGAATGACGTAATAATGATGTAATAAGGAATATAGCAGCCACAGAGATGAAAACAGAAGGACAGATAATTTCCCATCTGTGCCAATGTTGCAAGTGTGTGTTAGTTCAGGATGGAATGGAATAGATTCTGGAACTAGAAAAGGAAACTAAGTATCCCAGATGATGAGAGTAGGTGCTGTTGTGGCTGCTTCCTTCAGATTGTTTGTAACTATTGCTATCTTGAATCAGAGAAGCTGCGGAAACCCTCACAAAAAGGGGCCCATTAACATTCCCTCATGGGAGGAGGAAAGGGCTCATGAGATTCATGAGGCTCCTCCCTGCTTCCCTGAAGATACATAAATGATTAATGATTGCTGAAAACAAAAGAAGCTTTTTGTTAGTAACTAAACCATAAATTGTCCATGTTGCCATATGTAACAGCAATAGACTCTTTGCTTCACTAAGAGACTAGAGTAGAATGGCTTCTTTGGTCTGTTGTTACCACCCTTATCTGGGATGAACACATACAGACTTCCTAGGAAAAGTCCCACTTGGTGAGTCTTGGCGCTGCGGTTGCCTGGCTTCTGTTAGGCTGGTTAATACATGCAGCTAAGGCTGAGCCTTCTGAGAGAGCAGAGTCTTCGGGGACCTTTCCCCATGGCATGTGGCACATGTGGTATGCCTTCTTGTTCTAGTGGCAATTCTGCAGCCCCTGCTATAGATAATGCTTGCAACTGAGGCAGAGGAGGAGTGCCCATGACAGGGGATTCTAGAGTGGACATCTTTATGTGATGTGAAATGGCATGGCTTCTTGATAGAGTGTGCTTTGAGAATGTAGGGATGCCCCCAAAGTGGCCAGCGAGCTAAAGACTATATTGACATCCCTGAAAATAGCACATATGGGGTAAGAGTGTAGGCAGGCTACGGTCTCTGCTGTGTGTGACTAGATAGGTGACCAAGGCTAAGCTGTTTGCCTAGAAAGACCTTGCTTGCATAAGGGAGAGGTTACAATAGGAAAGGAACATGAAGATGCTGCCCTCTGCCTTAACCTCTGGTTTTTCAGTAAATATGGAGAGGGGAAACAGAAAGGAGAGGACAGAGGTGAGAAAATTCCCCATGTGTCACTTCTTTAGTTTTAAATTGTTATTGTTTATTTACTGTGTGGTGGTGACCGTGTTGTATGTATATGTGTGTGTATGTGAGAGAGGGGGAAAGGGTGGGAGACAGAGTGAGACAGAGAAACAGAGAGACAGAGAGGGGGAGAGAGAGAGCAACTAGGATGCAATGTTGTGAGTACAGAAATAAGATCTCTCTTTCCACAGTGAGATGGATTGTATATGCTTGGCCCAGGGAGTAGCACTATTAGGAGGTGTGGCCTTGTTAGAGTAGGTGTATCTCTGTTGGAGTAGGTGTGGCACTGTGGGTGTGGTCTTTAGGACCCTCAACCTAGCAGCCTGGAAGCCAGCATTCTGCTAGCAGCCTTCAGATGAAGATGTAGAGCTCTCAGCTCCTCCTGCACCATGCCTGCCTGTATGCTGCCATGTTTCTGCCTTGAGGATACTGGACTGAACCTCTGAACCTGTAAGCCAGCCCCAATTAAATGTTGTCCTTATAAGAGTTGCCTTGGTCATGGTGTCTGTTCACAGCAGTAAAACCATAAGACACACAATGAATACCAGGATTAAACTCGGGTTGTCAGGCCTGGGTGACAAGCATCTTTACCCACTGGGCTGTCTCAATACCCCACATCTAACTTTTAATACAGTGAAAGGGAATATCCAGAACTCAGTTTTAATAAAATAATATTAGGATCTATGTTATTCAGAATCTAATAAGGACATCTGGGTATTTAAAACAAGGCGTTTCTAGGTTAAGATTACAATGATGAAATTATTGCAGATTTAAATGTAATAACAAGGAAACTGAAGTTGTACTGGTCCACGGGGTTAGAAGGCACAGAGAGGTCAAAACAGGGCCACCAGTGATAACTCATTGTCCTATGGACCAAAGCTGTCCAATGCAAGCTAGACTCACAAAGAGGCTTCCCTTCAGCTTTTGACTCTCTCTTTAAGCTCTCCAGTGTCGTTAGACTGAGAAGTTAAACTGTGGAGAGCATTTTTGGCACCTCTGGACAGCTGGTGGCCGGGTAATATTAACTTTCCAGGACATCTTGAAGCTGACCATAGGCAGGAATCTGGCTTCTGTGCTACGCCCTGTAAGGGCTAGAATTAAGCACATTTACATCTGTAGCTCTAGGCAGAGCCCCTAAGATAAGGCTATAGGGAAATACAACCACATCTGAAGTTCAGGGCAGAGCCCTTAGGAATGTGGCATAGGGAAGTACTTTTACATTTGAAGCTCCAGGGAGAACCCTTAGGAATGCAGCTCAGGGCAGGGCAGATTTCCCGGATGTAGGCACAGCAGTATCCAGTTTTGTCTCTGACCTCCAGTAAGAAGTTTATAGGATCTTTGATTGTTAACTTGCTTGTTCCTGGACTCAAAAATGATGTCACCTTTTTGCATGTAATTAAAGTGACTTAAAAAGAGGACGGAATAAACCCGGCTTCACTTCGGCCATGAGGTTTCGGCCTCAAGTCTGGCTGAAGTCATGCTGCAGCTTTAACTAGCCACGTCCTTTTTCTTTCAGTCCTTGCTCTGGCTCTGGGGAACCTGTTGATTGTCTGAGCTGGCCAGCCTATCTTTGTTTACCCCTTTAAAACGACTAATACTTATTCTATGCATATAGGCATTTTGCCTGCATGTATGTTAGGTGCTCCAAGTGCATGCAGTTCCCACAAAAGCCAGAAGAGGGCGCGGGATCTTTGGAACTGGAATTCTGTTATTAGCTCCCATGTCTTCCAAGTTCTCTGGAAAACCAGCAAGTGCTCTTAACTGTCTTTCCATCTCTCCAGCCCTTG
The DNA here is from genome assembly GCF_963924665.1 of Micromys minutus. Classification (NCBI taxonomy): domain Eukaryota; kingdom Metazoa; phylum Chordata; class Mammalia; order Rodentia; family Muridae; genus Micromys; species Micromys minutus. Next base: position 11,157,389 of record NC_137982.1, on the reverse strand, counting down.
TCCTTGCTTTCTTTATGCTATGTTTTTCAATAAATAAGATAATATAAACAGTTATGAGAGCAGTGCTTGGAACGTGAAAAATGTTTCATGGGGAATGTCCTTACCGTTATTATGGGTTTTTACAGCGGAAGCCATATATGAGCAATTTAATCTGTGGTTCCAAAGATCTCTCTCTCTATCTCTCTGTCTCTCAATCTGTTTCCCCCTCCCCGCCCCTACCCAGGGTAGCCAGACTAGCCTGAAACTCATTTTTGTTGCCAAGGCTTGCCTTAAATGACTGAGGCAATCCTCCTGCCTCAAGCTTACGAGTGCTGGGGTTACAGGTGTGAGGCACCACATATGGCTTCTTAAGGATAATTTAATCAGCTGTTTTCTCTGTGTTCTACGGGGTGGTAGATACCATAGATACTGATTTCTGAATGCTAACCTATTGCTTTTATATTTTAGTTACATCTAGATATAAACAAGGCCTGACAAGCAATTTGATCTCGATGTTTCCTATAACTCCTCCTCCTCTGGCACCAAAGCCTCAATCTCTCAGGGCACTGAAATGTTCTGATTCACTTAAACAGAGAAGACTTTGCGAGCAGGTAAAGTGAAAGGATTCGATCACCGATTGTCAATAATCTAGCACAGTCAGGAGGAAAGTTTTGGCCCTCCTTCACAGCCAGAGTTAGTTAGGAACAATCAATCTGTGCTGTGTGGTCATGTGATGATGAAGAACAAGGGAGGGTTTGCCATTGAGGATGCTTCTGGCCAGCGTGGTGAAAACATAAGAACCCTGCAGAATCTGAAGCCACTCACATCCTAACCCTGTGTGTGTGGCACCATAGCCTTCACACCCCCAGACCAGTTCTTCCCAGAGTCCTGTTCCCATCCACGGGTCACTGACCTGTGCCTGCTGCGGGCATGAACAGTGGCTCCCACACACGCGCAGCCCTCGCAGATGCGCACCTCTGCCGAGCGCATTAACTACAGCCGGAGCAAAGCAGAGACACTGAGTCGTGATGTCACAGCCAGTAGTTAAGGTTTCTATCACTGTGGTAAACAGCATGACCAAAGGCAGCTCGGCGAGGAGAGGGTTAACTCCAGTGTGCAGTTCCACAGCACAGTCTGTCCCTGAGGGAAGTCACTGCACCAACTGAAGAAGGGAACCTGGAGGCAGGAGCTGAAGCTCAGCCCGTGCAGGAGTGCTGTGTACTAGCTGCTGTCTGTGGACTGCTCAGCCTGCCTGCCCACACCACAAGGACCACCAGCCCAGGGCAACCTTCCATATCAGCCATCCATCAAGAAACTGCCCCACAGGCTTGCTCACAGCCAGTTCAGTTGGGGCATTGTCTCAGGGTCCATCCTTCTAAATGATGCAAACTCACCTCCTAACCCTACCCAGCTTGTGTAAAGCTGACACAAAACCAGCCAACACTCCAAGCAGGGTGGCTCATACCCTGTCATCTCAGGCTTGAGAGGAGGCTTTCCATCAGTTCAAGGGTAGCCTGAGCCACTGTGTGAGACCCAGGCTCAAAACAAACAAACAAACAAACAAACAAACAAAACAAACCCTCAACAGAGGCATTATCTAATGGGAATGTTATAAAAAACAGAATATGTGACATTTATGGGCTTTCATGTTTTTATTTTATGTGTATGAGCATTCACCAGTATGTATGCATGTGGACCGTGTGTAGCCATTGTCAATGGAGGCCAGCAGACGGTATCCCCTTGGTCATGGTGTCTCTTCATAGCATTAGGAAAGTTACTAATGGGAATGGCTTCCACATCATAAGTCTAACACTGTGATACAACATTAGTCTTACCTCAGGGCACAGTGCTTTGATTGTCACAGACTCAGAATGTTCAAACCTGCTGTGTGGTGTGGTGATTTGATGGAGAGGTTCCTCTTAGGCTCATAGATCTGGATGCTTGGTTACCAGGCAGAGGCTCTATTTGAACAGATGAAGAAGTGTGGCCTGGGTGAAGGAAGTGTGTCAGTGGGGTGGGCTTCGCTCGAGGTCTCAGAAATCCAAGCCACGTCCAGAACCACTTCCTGCTGCCTGTGGATCCGTATGTGGAACTCTCAGCTCCTTCTCCAGCACCGAGTCTGCCTGTGTGCCGCCATGATTCCTGGAAAGTGTTTAGTCAGATACCCAACATGGTGCTGTACTCCTGTTATCCCAGCGGGAGGGAGGAGGATGAGATGCTCAAGGTCATCCTCTTGTAACTAGTGAGTTTGAGGCCAGCCTAGTTCACAGGAAACTAGTTTTAGAAGAGACACTGACCTGACCAATAGTATTTGATTCCATCTGAAAAACAGTCCAGCTGGGCATGGTGGTGCATGCTTGTAATCCCAGCACTTAAGAGAAAGGGACAGGTGAATCTCTGTGAGTTCGAGACCAGCCTGATCCTAGATGGCAACATCCAGGTTAGCCAGGGCTCTGTTGTGCAACCTTTCAAAAGCAAAGCAGACAGGAGCAGGTGCAGTAAGCATTGCTCTTATTACTCACACTTAGTGTGGATCCTACTTACTTAAACTGCAAAGCATCTTGTACAAAGGACAATATTGATTTTCTCCATGTGACCCACCAGGCTCCTCAGGAATCAGGGGGTGGACTGAGAAAGCTGTGTCCTGTGCTCTGTAACACATTGGAGCTGATGTACTTGATGGATGAGGACAGGTTTTGGGTTGTGTGTCAGCAGGCTGAGTGTTCAGGACACTTGTAGTTACAAGTTTACTTTCAGCTCACTTCTGCATGTTTATATGCGTGAGTGCATGCATGCATGGTTTGTGTGTGTGTGTGTGTGTGTGTGTGTGTGTGTGTGTTGCCTCAAAGCTTGCATACACAAAACAAGCAGGGTCTGGATCTCGAATTCCTGCTGAATTGAGAAACCTTTCTCTCAGTGTGTGCCCTCCGGGCTCCAATGGCCTTCCTCATTCCTCCAGTTGTTTCTGCTTCCTTTCTGGGACCCATAGAAGTATGGCCTCAAGAGATTAGCCAAAGCTTGTCGGCATCCTTGATGTTGTTGGGAGTCTTGGAGGTGGTAGGGACAGACCAGAGTTCCAAGGGAGGTTCTCAGTCTGTCCCTGTCACCATTTTGAAAAGTTGCTCCAGTTTGGTTAAATGATGACAATTGCCCCAAAGCACACTGGGTAGCCTTCCAGACTTATTTTCCTAGATTCCTGACAGACCCACTGCAGAACCACTGGGAATGGCTAGCCATAGGAAACGTCTGTCAGTCGCTGACAGTCCTTACTCACTACTCACCCCTTCTCTGGTCACTCCTAGCAACATCCAATATCTGGCCAGAAGAAGAAAAGTTTGACCTCCTTTCTGGCCCTATAACTACCCCAGCTTGTGTACTGGCTCTCATTCTTACAGATTCCCTAGCAAGGTCTTTCCCCAAATCAGGGCCTACATTGTCTTCAGTTGTTGTTCCCTGTTGTCTTTCCTCCTTGAGGACAAACCACTCCCATATCCCAGGTCTCTAGCTGTATAGCAGGGCGTGGCCACTCCCTGCCTAGTGAGCTTGGAGGAATGTGATGGTTGAGAGACACGGAGGCAGACCACCCAGGTTGAGGTCTATGTTCTTGTATCAAGTCTGCTTTCCCCATTCTCCCAGTACCCTTCTCCTACTGCCCCCTACTTCCCCACCTCCCATCTCCCCATCCCCCAACTTTGCACCCCAACAGACAAGGAGGCTTTGAGCAGTCACTGATTGACTCCTCCACTAAGATGGAAACCTTCTGTAAGTAAGGCAAGCTACCACCAAGTGTGCATTAGGTGCCACTGGGGCCCTATCTGGGTCGGTTGCCATGGTAATTGGCGCACTTGTTGCCAGGCTCCAGGAGTATTACCTTCTAAAGTCACATCTTTCTACCCACTGAACCCACCCAACCCCAACCCTTCTCCTCTTAACATATAGCCAGGCTAGCCTTGAACTCACAGTCGCCCAGAGTCCTAGAATTACAGGCATGTGCCACCCTTCTCCATTCAGCAAAGACTCTTATGCTGGCCAAGTGACTCAACAAATAAGAACACCAACTACCAAGCCTGCCAACCCCCACGCAAGGAGAAACTGAGCCTTACAAGCTGTCCTCTGTCTTCCACATGCATGCCATGTGTGTACACATACCAGTGTGTGTACTGGAGAGTGTGTATGAGCACACACACCACACACACACATACACACACATTTATATTATCTTGAGATAGGATCTCACTATGTAGCCCTGGCTGAGCCATTTCTCTAGGCTAAGACTTTTTTTTTCTCCAGTGACTGGCCTTTTCTATCAGAGTTTCTATATGTGTGTGAGTCCATATTTAAATTTCATTTTGTTCAAACAACCTATATATCTATCTTCAAAGCCATAAGGTCTTGAGAGCTGATTCTTTTAAGTATAACATTATAAAAAATCTAATAGAAAAGAAATAAAGGCTGGACTCAGTTTACATAGAATATAAAAACTCCAAACCATGGGATGGCACTCCTCACCAGGATAATAAATAAAAACCAATATATTCACAATGAGTTGATTGATATGATTAATATAAGAAACAATTCCATGATATTTACTTAAGGTTTCACCTTTGACTAAGAAATGCTACTTCTAGGAATTTATCTTGTATAGGAACTCTAGGAAGTGGGAGGGATGGCTCAGTGATTAGAGCACTGACTGCTCTCCCGGAGATCCTGAGTTCAAATCCCAGCAACCACATGGTGGCTCACAACCATCTATAAAAGGGTCCGATGCCCTGTGTCTGAAGACAGCGACAGTGCACTCACAAACATAAATGAATCTTTAAAAAATAAAAATAAGAACCTCTAGGAAGGATCCTGCAGATTTGTGTGACACCGTCACAGAGAATGTTTGCCAGCATGGCATTTCCTGGAGCCCGCAGAGGCACAGGCAGAATGCCTGGCAGTAGAAAAAAATGGCACACAATAATATTTGTGAATAAAATACAGCTCATTCATAAAAAGTAGTGAGATGCATCTGTGTGAAGTGCCGTGGGATGGTTTTCCAACTCCTCTGAGGGAAAAGCGGAAATGGCAGGAGTGTGTTTAAAATGGTGACATTTGTGGGCCTCTGGAGAAGAAAAGCCATGCATTTAAAATATCTGTGCCTGCATGAACAAAGAGAAAGATAGGGAATGAAATCCGCAAGGCTCCTAACGGTGTCTAAAACTGGGGGTAGGGAATAATGTCAAGAGTCAGGTGCTAGGCAGAAGAAGACTCACTGTGCCTCAAATCTTATACTGAAATTTTTTAATCATATATTTGCACATATGCATCCGTCTACATCTTTTTCAATAGCAAAAACAAAATTAGTTTTAGAGGCAAAGGGGAAAATAAAGGTACTTGTAATCTCAAATTATGTGTGGCTATCTCATTGTGAACTTGTAATAACCATGATCATCTTTTAATAACCTGAAAATATGTTATTTCTATAGTCATGAAAATAAGCACCATGAAAACATCCTAAAAAGGAATAACGTGGGGCCAGCTCTGCCTGTGGTAACAATGTCTAAAGAGCATGGGAAAATAGTTGTAATTTTTCTCTGTCATCCACACACAAACATTATCCAAAATACACTTCCATAAATAAATATCATTTCTAAAAAGGATAAGGAAGCCCGGGGAAGCCCGGTCCAGGCTTACCATCCCTGCTGCCATTCAGGTCCTGAGCTCTGAGTTGGTCCTCTCCAACTTCTACTCCACCTTCGAGCTGCTGAACCAGTTGTCATCACTGAATAGGGCCCTTTCTAGGTCTGCTGGCTGGCCCCCAGCTTGGAGATTCTGTGGTTTCAGACTTCACAGTTTGCAGGGCTGTGAGATGGGGCAGCGCAGGATGAGAGTAGGCGGGGCAGGATGAGAGTAGGTGGGTCAGGTGAGAGTAGGCGGGGCAGCTGAGGGTGGGCGGGGCAGGTGAGAGTAGGCGGGGCAGGTTCGGGTGGGCGGGGCAGGTGAGAGTGGGCGGGGGAAGTGAGAGTACGCTGTGTTCAGGCTACAAGCACAAAGGAAGAGCTCCGTGAGCCTAAGGGAGGCCAAGATCAAGGGCGGGGAGGTGTGTAGCAGCTTGGATGGAACTCACCCTGCCTACCTGAAACATCACCCTGACTCTGGGCAACAGCAAGTTATCTACCATGAGTCCCGGCAATCATCCAGAAACCAGAACCCTTGAACCAGACCAATGAGAGAGAACTAGAGACTGACTGGCAATGACAAGTGTGAAAGAAGACTGTCACCACCATAAGAATGTCTGCGGTCTATGCTGCCACCTGAAGCTACATTGATGTCTGTGGGTCATGTTACCATCAAGGGCATGCTGATGGGAGTGGCTCGAGCAGCCATCTGAGGGTGTTGATGTCCCCAGTCCATGGTTCATGCTGCTAACAAGGGTCATGTCTGGGTGTGGTCCTTCTGTGGCCAGGGACTATGTTGGTTTGTGCTGCTATGTGGGTGTGTGTATTGGGGGGCAGGGTATGTTGATATTGGTGTCCTTGACTGAAGTTGCTACTCCAGGTCATGTTGATGTTTTTGGACTGTGCTGCCACCAAGGGTGTTCGTAGCCTGTTCCTCGGCAGGGGTTGTGTTGATGTCCACAGTCAGTACTGCCACTGGATGTCATGCTGGGGTCAGTGGCATGTGCTGACTCCACGTGGATGTCATTGTCTGATCTCCCAATGACTGTAAAGGACAAGAAAGAGACTTTTGCAATGGCATCAATGACTTTAGACTCACAGCTGAGAAAGAGGGACATAGAAGGCTTTAGTGACAACCCCTATCCCCACCTTACCCACCCCCGAAAAACCTAACAGCCTAAATAATAAACCATTAAAAATTGTGATAAGGATGCTGAAGTGTAGCCCTCCACAACTACGGGCTTCTGGTGGGGGTGGTGGGGACTAAGTTTTGGGTTTTTTTTTGTTTTTTTTTTTAAGGGTTTGGCTATTGGGAGTTTTGCCATATTCGGGTGAGGTATAGGCCATACAGATTAGACGTGTGGGTCTCCCTCCTCCTCCTCCATTCTTTTTTTTTTTTTTTTTTTTTTGATGGGGAGGTCAAAGGGTAGAGGGTGAACCTAGGAGGACTGGAAAATAAGTGTATGGGATGTGTGAAGTGAAATTCCCAAATAACTAACCAAAGTATTATTGAAAAAAGATAAGAAAAACAAAACAAAACAAAAACTCAAGTCAAATTTTAAAAAAAAAACTTTTTAAAGGTATTCAGATTAGACTAAGTTCTATCTTTGGTAGCCATAAAACATGGTGCTCCCTTGGGTGTCACTGGGGCAACAGCTTCTAAAATTTCCATTATCAAAAGAATTTAGTGACATCACCAGGAGAGAAAGCTCCTGGCAACAGAAGGTACCACACAATACCTGAGCTGGTATTTTCTTTTCCTACCATTCCTCTTTACATTATCAAAACTAAAGGTAACGTGACTCAGGAGGAATAAATAGTTACAATTTTGCATTATTATGATAAAAATTATAGTTGGCTATCAGTCCCAAACTTTGACTCTAAAACTATTTTATTCAAAGCAATGAGTAAAATATCAGGGTGTTCTTGACTTTTGAGAATTATGTCATTAAGGTCACATGAACAGGAAATAATCTGGCTAAATGAGCCACAGTTTTACTTCATTCAAACTTTGTTCCAAAAGATCTTGAATTTAAATAGTGAACTTTTCATGTTCTTGGGACAGAGAGGTTGTGTCCGGCTACAACCTGGTATGGTATTATTTGCAGAATTTTCCAATAGAAATGTAAGCCACATTTGTTACCTTAAATATTCAAGGGGACACATTAGAAAGAGGCAAAAAGAAATGGATGAAACTTTACTCAAATATTTTCTTTAACTTATGTTTTCAAAATTTCAATTGATTAATACAAAAAAAATCAAATACTTTAAAATTCTCTGTCTCTCTGTCTCCTCTCTATATAGTCCTGATTGTCCTGGAGCTCCCTATATCCACCAGACTGGCCTTGAACTCACAGAGGACCTTCTCTTCCTTCCTTCTCTTCCTTCCTCCTCTTCCTTTCTTCCTCCTCTTCCTTCCTTCCTTCTCTTCCTTCCTCCTCTTCCTTGCTTCCTCCTCTTCCTTCCTTCCTTCCTTCTGTTCTTTCCTTCCTCCTCTTCTTTCCTTCCTTCCTTCTCTTCCTTCCTCCTCTTCCTTCCTCCTCTTCCTTCCTTCCTCCTCTTTCTTCCTTCCTCTCTTCCTTCCTTCCTCCTCTTCCTTCCTTCCTCCTCTTCCTTCCTTCCTCCTCTTCCTTCCTTCCTCCTCTTCCTTGCTTCCTCCTCTTCCTTGCTTCCTCCTCTTCCTTCCTTCCTTCTCTTCCTTCCTTCCTTCCTCCTCTTCCTTCCTCTTCTTCCTTGCTTCCTCCTCTTCCTTCCTTCCTTCTCTTCTTTCCTTCCTCCTCTTCCTTCCTTCCTTCCTCCTCTTCCTTCCTTCCTCCTCTTCCTTCCTTCTTCCCCCCCCCCCCACACCGTGCATACTCTTCCTTGTTATACTCTGTTTTCAAACTCTACTTTTTGGAGCATGAATGGTTCATATGCTCACAACTCATGTGGCTGGTGGCCATTGTATTATTAGGTACACACCCAAAACTTCATCATTAAATATATATTCAAGGAAAATATATTTATTTTCTGTGTTCCTCCTGTACCCAAAGGGAAAGCAAGGCCTGCTTTTGGCTGATGGCTGCCAAAACCCAGTTTGTGTGTTGATATCTACCACTGCCCTGGTATCTCAATGCATTAGTGGGAGCTTGATGCCTTTGTACACCTATAAGACTGTGTTTGTTTTGAGGCTACCAGTTCTGAGGTCTTGAAGTCAACTATTGGTTTTATTATCTTCATGATACACTTTAACTATAGAGCAATCTGAAGTTGGTGGCCCAATTTCTACAGTTCATTGTTTTAAGACACTGAAGAAAGTTTTTTTTTTAAACCTTTAATCAAAATCTTCCCCTGACCCCTCTATCTCTTTAGGAAGGGATGCAGCATAAAAAAGAAACACTGTTGTTAATTGTGCTTGCTGTATTGTTAGCACTCACTCAGCGCTACTCCAGGTAAATATGTAACCTTGATGTATCACAGTTTCTAATGACTGACACAGCTGACCTAAAGTGCTGGGCTTTTACACTAAGGCATCACAGCACTCTCCCATGGTGATGGCGAACATATATCTCAACTCCTTCAGTTTTTCAAAATTTCAAGAAGAGTTGATCAAATTCTTGGTGCTTAATAAGCCTTATGTCTAGAAGGAAATAAATGGCCTGTTTCCTGTGCTGTCATAATGCTGTGTAATGATGCTATGAAGAGATGAGACCATGAAAGGGCCATAGGGAGCTCCTCCCTGATTTTACTCAAAATTTAAAAACTTCTGTCTAATGTGTATGCGTGAGTGCCTGCATATACGTTTATGCACCATATGCATGCAGTGACAGGAGAGGCTGGAAGGAGAAGCTGGATCCCCTTACAGAGGGTTGGGAGCCATACCATGTGGATGCTGGAAACCAAAATCCAGGTTTTCCTCAAGAGCAGGCAGCACTCTTAACTGCTGAGCCAGCTCTCCAGCTTCCTATTCCCTCTCAAGGCACTCGCTTAGAACAATGTTTCCAGAACCTGCCTTTGATCCCAGCAAGCACTCAGATCTCTGAGTTCAAGGCCAGCCTGGTCTACAGAGTGAATTCCAAGACAGGCTACACACACACACACACACACACACACACACACACACACACCAAAAACAAAAAAACAAAAAAACAAAAAAACAAAAAAAAAACAAAAAAACTGCTACCTCAAAAAAGCAAAGCTACATTTACATTAGCTTGAAATTCAGTTCAATCTCTGTGCTTCTATGCCAAGTCTGCTTTCAGTGTATTAAACAAAAACACCTTCAAGACAATAGGCTACTAATTTAGGATTTTGTTTTGTTTTGTTTTGTTTTATTAGGGGGAAAAAACCTTTTAAACATCTAAGTTCTAATCATTTTTAATGAGGCTACTCTGTAGGGGAAAAAACAGTTAAACTAAATTAAAATAGCCACTCTCTAGGGGAAAATAAACAAACAAACAAAAACCATTAATATGCTAATGTCCCCAGACAGAAACATTTAAATTCTCAGCTCCTCTGTGCCCTACTCACCAAGGTCTTCTTTTGTAACAGCAGCACCAGCCATGGTTTGAAAGACAGCCGAGTGTGGGGACATAAAGTCCTTACAGTTAACCCCATCTATTTGGTATCCTAGTCTACATGTATTTGTCCTCCAGAATTGTTATATTTTAATAAAGGAGATTCACAGCCTGGCATTAAAATCTTAACACATGGCCTGCAAGCAGGCTTAATTCATCCCGTTTTACTGCTGCAGCCTTAAGCCAGGCATCGTGTTTAGTGCACAAACAGATGGAAGAGAAACTTCAACTGTTGAGTTTCGGTTGTTTTGTTTTGTTTTGTTTACTATATTTTTATTATTAATAAATATTGTGTTAATTTAAATTTTTTAAATTTAAAACTAAATTGATAAATTGACTTTTTTTTTCCCTTAAAGAACAAAGGATCACCTACAGAAGATGTATGCCTGCTGGTAAGGGTCTGTCCTGTGATGTTCTAAGACCTGTGGAGGGAAAAATGTTTGGAGCAAAATGATTTCAAATAGAGATGCTGTACAGAGAAGTTTGCTTTGGCCATAAACTTCAATATAAGCATCCCTGTTCAGGACAGTGATTGCTTTGGCTTTTTGTAGATGGTGATAGCTCCTTGTGAGCAGCCTGGGTTCTACCCACAAGACGATGAACTCTCTTTACACTTTATAGCTTCTTTACATATGTATCATGGCTTACAGCTTTGTGTTTTCATGAGATTTATGTGCGTGCAAACATGTCTCTGTGTTTATCCATGTTTCTTGGGACTTTTCTTTAGCTCTTTTTTCTTCTGTTTACTTGTTTTGTCCTATTCTGATTTTGTTTGTTTGTTTATTTATTTTACTATTACTCCTTAGATGTGTAGGACCCCCTTTTGGGGACCCCCACTCAAGTCTCAGGACACGGGGTTACCCAATGAAATGCGAGAGACCTTCATGTTGCAAAAGCACGAGGTAGTTTAATGACGGAGCTCCGGACTGATATGTATCTCACACAGGAGATAGAGGTATCATATCGACCAAGAGGCTCAAAAGTTGGAGGTTTTTATAATAAGGGAGTTGGGGGGCTAAGAAAAGCTTGCTCAACACTCACTGTAGTCGGGAAGTCTGGAGCCCGAGCCCCACACAATGACCTCTTCACCCCATTCCCTCTTTGTGAGAGGATGGGCTCTTTCAAGGACCTGGCATTTACACAAGAATTACCCTCCTAGGTTCCAGCAGTCTCAGGCACTGTGGTGTTTATACAAGATAAGTTACAGCTTTGCTAATGACTGTGAATTCCAGAGCTCCACAATCAATGGTGCCCAGGTGTCCAGAGGAGGCAGTTAAGCAGTTAAGCCCTAAATTTCCTAGCTAACAACTGACAAGATACTTCTCTCTGTCTGTTCACTCCCGTTTTCCATCTCCTTGTATAAGAGATAGCCTAGACAAATCATATTCAGACAATAGGAATCATTATTTCTCCTAAAAGAGTGGATTCAGCATTGCAGAGACTGCCAGATAGTAGAAGGTCTTAATTATTAAGGACTGAAATATACTAACCAGCAACAGGATTATCAGGCCTTGAATTTAGTTCCCTTTCAGATGCTTATCTGTTTTCTAACCAGAGACAAAAAGAGTGTGGATCCAGATGGGAAGGGAGGTGGGAGGAACTCAGTCGAGTTATGGTTGGGGAAACTGTAGTCAGAATATATTGTTGGGGAAAAAATGTGGGCAGGGAAGTCAGGGTTTGGTTGGTTGGTTTTGGTTTTTCTAGACAGGCTTTCTCTGTGGAGCTGTGGCTGTCCTGGAACTCACTCTGTAGAACAGGACATCCTTCACTCAGAGGTCCACCTGTTTCTGCTTCCTAAGTGCTGGCATTAAAGACATGTACCACCTCAACCAGCCTAAAAATCTATTTTCAATAAGAGAAAAAAGAATTTCAAGATGATGGATGTTGCTCAAAAATTTAAACCATTGATGCAAAACAAAGCCCCCATAAAGCAAAAGCAAACTTCTCCCTCTGTCACTACACAGTTTAATGCATTTAGGCACAGATAATCTGAATGTAGAAAGAGAACCGGGCGGATTCTACAGTGAAGTATCTTTGGCTAAAGATACTTCTGAAAATTAAGAGATACACTCTTTATTACCTTCCACTTTATCTCAAAATAATTATCACTCACAGGAAGTTGCACAGGAATCAGCTGATATTCACCCAATGCTCCCCAATGTTACAGCTCACATGACTATACTCCAAGTCAGGAAACCGACACCAAGGCAAGGTGCCTATATAATTTTGCCTTTTTATCATGTGTCAATAGTCATACAACCACAACACCAATCAAGATATACTACTTTTGCATTACAGCCCAAACTATCCTGTTTGGCGTTGTGTGATGCTCCCTGTTCTAGAGCCTACTTAATCTGGAGTACCACTTCTAATCATTTTTCTACCTCCAACAACTTGTAATCCTGAGACTTTTATAAACAGGGTCATAAAATACATAATCTAAGAGGTGTTGTCACTCAGCAAAATGCCCTTGACACACAAGTACCTTGTGTTTATTAACATTCCAAATGATTTTACTGATATGTAATATTTTATACATGAACATAGCAAAATTTGTCAGACAGATTTTAGTGTAGACTCATATTTTTCAAAACCTAGCTTAAGAAGGGTACTTTAGTGCTTTAACCTCCCTTCTAGCCCACTACCCACTAGAGGTAGTGGAAAGGAAAGGTTAATAGGGCAAAGAAGAGTGTGGACCTGTTTAGAAATAGTTCTTTGGGGTGAATCCAGTCTTTGTTGTCTGGATATCAGCAGTTCAGTTTACACACAGTAGCTAGATCCACTGTCAAACACCATTCACGAATCAGCAATGGCAGTCCTATCTGCAAGAAACTTTGAGGCCCTGTCAATCATCTTGAATTCTTGGGTGCCTCAAAAGGCCGCCAGAACACCACCAGAAGTTCTTTGGTGCATTTGTCTCTATGAAGTCATAACATCAAAGAGTGGCAAGGTGAACCAATGCCACAGTGTCCGTCCACTGTCTATTGGGTTATATTTATACCCTTTTCAAACATCACATGTTCTCTCAAGTGTCCACTCTAGCAAAAAATCATGTGCCCTTTTCCCAGGCACCTTTCAGAAAAACACCATGTGTCTGTTCTTAACAAAACATCCTCCCACATCTCTGCTTTCAACAAAAATATACTCTCATAAGACAGTTTAAAAACATCACATGACACAACTGAGTCTCCAAAGAAACCAGAAATTTCCAGTTGCTTTTTTTTTTTTTTTTTTTTGATTTCTTAAGTGATCTGGAAAATATTATGCTGCTTTGTTTTGGCCTCCGTGGTTCCTGATGAGAAACCCACTTGCTGAGTTTTTGTTTTCAACAGGTGAAGAATCATTTTATTTTATGTTTGAGTACTCTATTTGCATGAACACCTGTGTACCAAAAGAGGGCATTAGATCCCATTATAGATGGTATGAGCCACCATGTGGTTGCTGGGAATTGAACTCAGGATCTCTGGAAGAGCAGCCTCTTAACTGCTGAGACATCATCTCTCCAGCCCCTAAGTTCTGTGTTTTAGGGTTACCATTGCTGTGATGAAACACCATGAACAACTTGAAAAGGGTTTATTTGACTTACACTTCCACAGCATTGTTCAATACTGAAGGAAGTCAGAATAGAAACTTAAATAGGGCAGGAACCTGGAGGCAGGAGCTGATGAAGGAGCCATGGAGGGGTGCTGATTGCTGGCTTGCTTACTTACAGATTGCTCAGACTGCTTTTTTATACCACTCAGGACCACCAGCCCAGACATGGCCCCACCCACAATGGGTTCTCCTCCTCCCACCCCCCAGTCACTAAAAAAATGTCCTACAGGCTTGCCTGCAACCCAATCTTATGGACACATTTTTTTAAATTCAAGATCCCTCTACTCAGATAATTTTAGCCTGTGTGATATAGAAGAATGAAAATAGATCCATATCTATCACCCTGAACACAACCCAACTTCAAGTGGATCAAAGCCCTCAACATAAAACCAGATAATCTAAACATGATAGGAGAGAAAGTGGGGGATAGATTTGAATGCATTGGCTCAGGAACCAACTTCCTGAGCAGAACACCAATAGCTTAGGCTCTAAGATCAACCATAAATGGAACCCCATGAAACTGAAAAACTTCTATAAGGCAATGGACACAAAACAGCAGCCCAGGGTATAGGAAAAGATCTTAACCAACCTGACATCTGACAGAGGGCTAATATAAAAAAATATATAAAGAACTCAAGAAAGCAGACATCAACAAACAACTTTAAAAATAGGCTACAGCTCTAAAAAGAATTCTCTAATGGCTGAGAAGTACTTAAAGAAATGTTCAACATTCTTAGCCATCAGAGAAGCACAAGTCAAACAACTTAGATTTCATCTCACATCTGGCTAAGATAACACACACACACACACACACACACACACAGAGAGAGAGAGAGAGAGAGAGAGAGAGAGAGATTGAGAGAGAGAGAGAGAGAGAGAGAGAGAGAGAGAGAGAGAGAGAGAGAAGACCCTCAAGCAACAGAAAGCACATGCTGGTGAGGATGTAGAGCAAGGGAAACACTCCTCTACTGCTGGGGAGAGTGCAAATTTGTACAGTCACTTTGGAAATCAAAATGGTGGTTTCTCAGAAAGTTGGGAATTGATCTACCTCAAGCCCCAGCTATACCACTTCTGGGCATATATACCCAAAGGATGTTCCACCATCCCACATTAACACTTGCTCGATGATGTTCATCGCAGTTTTATTCCTAATAGCCAGAAACTAGAAACAATATAGATGTCCCTCAACCACAGATTGGACAATGAAAACATGGTACACTTACACCATAAATTCTTACTCAGCTGTTAAAAACAATGACATCGTGAAATTTGCAGGCAAATGGTTGGAACTAGAAAAGCTCAACCTGAGTGAGGTAACTGAGCCCCAGAAAGACAAACATGGTATGCACTCACTTAAAGTGGTTATTAGCGGTAGAGTAAAGGGATAACCATTCTACAATCCACAGACCCAAAGATGCTAAGTAGTAAGGTGGGTTCAAGAGGAGACATGTGAATCTCACTGAGAAGGGGAAATAGAATAAGCATGGTGGATGGATGGGGAGGTTCAAGGGTTACTGGATGGGGGTGAGATGGCAGGGGGACAGGGAAGGATCATGAGTGGGGAAAGCCAGAGGGAGAAAGTACAGAGAAAGACAACTGGAATGGCGTCTCTGGGGTAAGCTAGAAACCTAGGGCAATGGAATCTCCCTGGATCTATGAAAGTGATGTGAGCAAGGACCCCTAGCCATGGGGGATAAGGAGCCTGAACTGGCCATCTCCTGTAACCAGGCAAGACTTCCAGTGGAGGGACTGGGACTGCTCTACTTGCAGATGGGAGCTTAGCTTAGCTCTCTCATCAGAGAAGCTTCCCCCAGTGGGTGGAAACAGATACAGAGACCCACAGCCAAACAACTGGGGAATCCTGAGGAAGAAGGGGAGAGAGGATTGTTAAGAGCCAGAGAGGTCAAGGATGCCCCAAGAAAACCTACAGGACTAACCTGGATCTGTAGGGACCACGGGGACTGAACTGCCAGTTAGGGAGCCTGCATGGGACTGACCTGGGCCCTCTGCACATGTGGGACAGTTGTGCAGCGTGGTCTTCATGTGGGACTCCTAAGAATGGGAGCAGGGGGCTGTCTCTGACTCTGTTGCCTGCCTTTGGGACCCTTTCTCCCTACTGGGCTGCCTCTTCTAGTCTCAGTAGGAAAGGATGCGCTTAGTCTTACTCCAACTTGTTATGCAGGGTGGGTTGATACGAATGGGAGGCCTCCCCTGTTTTGAAGAGAAAGAGAGAAGGAGGGGACGTTCAGAAGGGAAGGTGGGTGGGGGCTGGGGAGGCCCGGGAGGAGAGGAGAGAAGGGAAATTTCAGTTGAGATGTAATGTAAATAAACTAATTAATTTTTAAAAAGGCATAATGCCCAAAATGATGATGATGATGATGATGATAACAAATTTTCCAGCACATACTATTTTAGCACCTCTCTTCCTCTCCTCTCCTTTTGAGATTCTAGTCACAAGAATGTTGCCTGTTGTTATGGCCCACCCCAACTCTTCAAACGTCTCTTTCATTGTTTTTAGCTTTTATCTTAGTTGTTCAAATGGTATATTCCACGTTGTAAAGTCTTTCATCTTTTCCACTCTGCTGTTGATCCCACCTGCCGACTTATTTCTATTCCCCCCCCCACTGTTGGTCCCACCTGCTGAGTTATTTCTATTCCCCCCCCCACTGTTGGTCCCACCCGCTGAGTTATTTCTATCCCCCCCCCACTGTTGGTCCCACCTGCTGAGTTATTTCTATCCCCCCCCACTGTTGGTCCCACCCATCCCACCTGCTGTGTTATTCTTTCCCCCACTCCATCCCAGCCCCATGGAGCCCACCCGCTGAGTTCTCTCTCTCTCTCTCTCTCTCTCTCTCTCTCTCTCTCTCTCTCTCTCTCTCTCTCTCTCCATTTGATTCTATTGATAAGATTTCCTATATCTGTCTCTTTGCACCAAACTCCGCCCATGGTAGATGCAGGAAATAGTCACTGAGTGGATGACCCCAGCTGAGTCTTCTCTTTGTGCCTAGGAAAGATCATTTGGAAGAACCTCAGCTCTCGGCCTGGTTTAATCCAAAGTAAGAACGAAATAACAATGTAACTCAGTGTAAAGAGAATGTTATTCTGCTATCAAAATGTAGATACTGGAGACACCTAGAGCCAGTTCGTTCCTGAAACATTTTACTTTTAAGGTTTTTTTTTCATATGATTATGATCTATTTTTCAAGAGTCGTACAGTTAAGTAATAAGAAAACTGTCATATTCGATCTGGTTTAACATTAGGGAGTTTCTCCCTGGTACTATTAGGGAGAAAATGTTTTTAAGTCCAACCTGAAAATGCCAATATTGACTCCTCTGAGTTTTAATTTACGATCACTGTAATTTGCATGTTAGTTATACAAACGAATGTTTCACTGTGACATTCCTACACATGTATGCAGCATGTTTTACTAGTGTCAAATCTTCTTACTGTATTCATCACCATTGACACTCAAGGGAGGTCACTGTTCTTCTGTAATGGTTGTGGGATATTTGGTTTTATGTTTGTGCGGTCTGAACATGTTTATAAAATGTTTACAGTGCATTTTTGCATTTCCTTGACATTGTGTGTTATTTGCGATTTGGGGTCTATTATATTCCAAAATATATAAGTGTGTGCACATGGCGTGTGTGCGTGTGCATGCAGGTGTGTGGGCATATTGTAAAAGTATAGATTTCTAACATGGGGTCGATAATTTAAAGACTTCAGATTTTAAGGCCTGGGAAGTTGGCTCTGTGTGGTAAAATGGATGCTGTTTATGTGTAAAATGGACCTGTGTATACTCGGTAACCAGCCTGCTCTCCCTGAGCTCAGGAAGTGAAGACAGAGGATCCCGGGGCAAACCGGTCAGCTAGCCTAATTGGTAAGCTCTGGATTCCAGTGAGAGACGGCCTCAGTACAGAAGCTGGAGGGCAACTGTGGAGGATGCCCCATGCCAATCTCTAGCCTCTACATGCACACGCATAGACATGCATCTGCATATATGTAAGCATGCACATACATGTATTCAACACACACATTACAGAGTAAAAGTAAATACACATAACTAGGGACTGGAGCGATGGCTCCACAGTTAATAGTCCATGTTACTCTTACAGAGGACCCAGGATTGGTTCCCAGCACCCATGTGGTGGCTCACAGCCATATAGAACTCTAGTTTTAGGGGATCCCGTTCTGTCTTTTGGCCTGATTTGGTACCAGGTGGTAAACATGCATACATGCAGACAAAACACACTTAGAAATTGAAAATAAATAAGTCCTTAAAAATAAATAACTAGGGGCTGGAGAGATGGCTCAATGGTTAAGGGCACTGACTGCTCTTCCAGAGGTCCTGAGTTCAATTCCCAGCAACCACATGGTGGCTCACAGCCATCTGTAACGGGATCTGATGCCTTCTTCTGGTGTGTTTGATGACAGCTACAGTGTATTCACATACAAAAATAAGATCTTTGAAAATGAATGAATGAATGAATGAATGATACAAAATTTAATCCCTGATTTAGACTATTCAATTACATTTGATTATCTTTCCATTTACTTTCCAATATATAGTGGGAGAATATTAGCAATGTTTTTCTTATTTTACATACTTGCTTGATGTTAATTTTGTAATATCAATATTTCATTCTTGGCTTCCATGCCCAGGCTTAGAGGAGCAAACAGAGACGTGGTTTATAAGAGATCAGGGATTGCCAAAGCTTCTTCGTGAAGTCTTCGCTTGGGCACTCGGGCTTGAATTCCTTGTGCTGGTACAGGAAGAACTTTCTCACTGAGCCGTCTCCCATGCCCGTTGCGTGTAGCTTTGCTACCCCACCTAAGCTCCCGGAAAGGACCGTTTGCTACCAGCCCTCGCCCAGAGAATATGGATCCGCAGATGAAAACATGGACACACACAGCTATTCAAACTCATCTTGCCTTTTGGGACAGTTTTTGGGCACTGCTTATGTCCGCCTGGAGAAACATGCCCTTCTCAATCTTCTTTGCTCTGTACCTCGCCAGGTGCCCTCAACTTTAGTTGCTCAGTAACACCTAAAGCTCTAGTCCCAGTTAAACATCCTCGACCTCCCGCCTGTAGGAGCGGCCTGGAAGGTGATCTCACATGGCCGGTCACCCTTTTCTCCCTTAGAAGCATGGAGAGCTCCCTCTCCTCTCTTTGTGTCCTATCTCGTCACAGCAGGGGATCCCAGCACCTATGAGCTGAGGCCTTTTCTGCGTTTCTTGGTTCAAGCCCCCCTCATTGCCATATCCCCCCCCCCGTCCCCCTCCCTCGCTGGAGCCACCACATGGCTTACTCTGCTCTTCTCGCTGAGAAACCAATTCTCCCCTCTTCCTAGATTTGAATTACTGCGCGTGTGATTCGTTCCTAGATTAATAGTGGATTCTCACCCCACGGTGGGCGCCATCTGTTCCGTGTAGCTTTGCTATCCCACTTAAGCTCCAGAAACGAACAGCACTAGCATTTGAACAATTGTGTGTGTTTATGTTTTCATCCACCGATCCAATATTCTCTGGGCAGGGGAGGGTAGTGCTGTCTGTTTCTGGAACTTAAGCATGGTAGTCACACGCAATTTCTCATCATGGATCTTTAAAATAATCTTTTTCTTTCATTCTGCCTTCCCCCTAAATTAGCCTGATTTGTTGAGAAAAAAACAGTAATCTTGAAATTGTTTCATTGTCTCAAATAGATTTGGGGGTGGGTAGCTCAATGGTAAAATATGAAGACCTGGGTTTAAACACTAACACTTCCAGAAAACAAAATGAAACAAAAGATATACAAACAAAACCACAATGGGCATTGTATAACCCATGTTCCCTACAGATTTTATTTGAATATATAGCAAACTTAATTTATCTCTCATCACTGTGGCAAAAAAATGTAGTCAGTTAGGTTTTTGATGGATCCCATGTAGCCCACACTGGTCTCAAACTTGCTATGTAGCTAAGGACGGAGTTGAACTCCTGAACCCCCCGCCTCCATCCCCTAAGTGGAGATTTAATACAAGACCATGTTAGGCAAGTACTCTACCAACTGAGCCACATTTACTACCCCAGAAAGTCTGTCTTAGAGTGTAGTTTAAAATTTGTGATTTAAATATAAGTGTATGCCTATACATTTTTAGTACAGGGGGAGGCTTAAAATAACTATATAAAATAAATATATGAGTTAAAGAATCTTTAAAACAGTAATGGCATATTTTTACTTTTTTTGTTACTATGTGATTTTATCAATATTATTAATACACTGGTAAGGATTGCCAAATTTTATCTTTGTAAAGATGTAGATTTGTACTTAAATCTAAACCTCATTTTATATACAACTCCTTCTGAGACATGTATCTTAATGTGCTTGATTTAATGCTTCGACTTCAGACAGATTATTTATTGCTACTAACACCGCCTTCCCGTTATCCATCAGAAACAAGTCTGATACTTTCTATTTGTCTTAGTGGTCTCATTTCCCCTGGCATCGCAGCTATGTGCTTAAAGCATAAAGGAGGGCTTGAAAAGGGAATAGCACATAGTGTGCATGTGTGTGTGTGTGTGTACTTGTGCATGTGTGCACATGTGCATGTGCAGGTCAGAGGTCGATACTGATTGTCTCCTTCAGTTTGTTTTTATTTCATGGGACAGATTCTCACTGAACATGAAGGTCACGAAGGGCTAGGCTGGTACTCACAGAGACCTAGGGCTCCTCCCATTTCCACCTCTATGTGTGCACCATGCCTACATTTTTTTGACATGAGCTCCAAGGAACCAGACTCAGGCTGTCACTTTTTCATGGCAAGCATCTTTACTGGGTGAGCTACATCCCCATTTCCACAAAGAGAATACTCTAGATCTTCCAGCGGTGGGGGTGGGGGAGGAGAAACAGGAATTAAAAACATAATAAACACCCCACAGTCATTAACTGCTGTCACTTACATACCTTGTCACAGTAAAGCTAATCTGCTGGGGTTTTGCTCTTTTGTGTTCAACAGAAAACGTCCTGATGTTGTAGCAACAACTGGTTGGCTCGCTCCGATCTTATGGGAAGGAACTTATAACAGAGAAGTTCTAGAACAGTATTATAAGAGACTGAACATCACCATAGGCTTGGCCGTCTTTGCTACTGGAAAGTATGCACTGCTGGTAGTTAGTTGCCCTTTATGTTCTGGAGAAATAAGGATGAGCAGCCAAAGTACGACTTCCTAATGAGTCTGTCATGGCTTCTTTCTGCCCTGTGTAGCAATGGATAGTGGTTATTTATTTATTTGTTTTTTTTTTTTTCCCAGCATTAGCTGAATGCTAGAACTTGTTCAAGGATTTTAATTACTGTCCAGTTAACTCTCTTTCCTTTTCTTCATAACAAACTTTATGTCTTTTCTCGGGTCCCCAAGCTTACCAGATTGCTTTTCACTGACCAATACTGCCGAAGGGACAGACACAAGCCTCGCTATCTTTATCCTCTTAAACACTAATGTCTTGTGTGTTAATTGGCATGCTAAATGGCACATATCTCCTGGAAATTAACAAAGTGTTTATCTTTTGTTTCCCTAGCTTTTCAAGTGGGTCCCTGAAACGCTTCATAAAATCTGCTGATAAGTACTTCATGGTTGGCTACAATGTTATTTTCTACATCTTGACTGATGACGTTTACAGTCTACCATACTTTGAGTTGGGTCCTCTTCGGACACTTAAAACATGGAGGTTCTCTGTAGAGATGTGTCAAGACTGTAATCTCAGAAACATGGGTAACATGAAAATCAGAATCATACAATATATACAATATGAAGTCAACTTTCTCTTCATGGTGACTGCAAACCAGGTCTTCAAGAACAACTTTGGAGTAGAAGCCTTGGGCAGATCTGTAGCTCAGCTCCATGCATGGTGGTATTTTAAAAAGCCCAGAGATTTTCCATACGAGAGAAGAACTAAATCTGCAGCTTTTATCCCCTTAGAAGAAGGGGATCTTTATTACCACCATGCCATTGTCGGTGGCACACCCCTAGATGTCTTAGATCTTATCGAACAGTGTATAAAGGGAATCACAGATGACAGCACAAAGGAACTGGATAGCACATTTGAAAGCCACCTAAATAAATATTTCTTTATCAATAAGCCCACTAGGGTGTTGTCACCAGAGTACAACTGGGATCCAAGATATAAAACTCCTCCAGAAATCAGGCGCATTAACATAGCGTGGCAGCCATGAACCACTTGAGGGTTGTGCTGCGGAGCTTATGAAAGCACAAGTCAACAACAGGAAATTACTCAAAAATAAAACTTTGAGAGACGCACAAAAGCATATGATCTTTCAGAATAAGTTGTCTTTGAAATTATAAGTCTCCTTCGTCTGAATAAAAGTAAATGGATACGTATTACATCTGAAATTTCATACATACATTATTAATATTTTGAGAATTAGTTTGGAGGTATAGTTGACTTTTTTATGAGGAAGTCATGCACATGTCAAGTAGATATACACAGGGAAGCTTAATACTCATGACTTTGCCCATTTTGGGGGCGGGGAGTATATTCCTTAGGGCCAATCTCCTTGATGAGTATTCCGTGTGCCTAGGGTGTGACTGAACTCAGGTGTGAGCTGAGGACATCCTACCACATGTAGATCTTGCTTTATTGCTAAGTATGATTAATTCATTTTTAAAAAATGTTTCCATCTTACTCTATGTGTGTGAATGCTTTGCATGCATGTGTGTCTGTGTACTCTGCATGCCTAATGCCCTCTGAGGCCCGAAGATTGGGTTCCCTGGGAACTAGAACAGCAGGCAGGTGTGAGTCACCATGTGGGCGCTTGTAACTGAACCTGGGTCCTCTCAAAGAGTGGTAAGTGCTCTAACTGCTGGGCCATCCCTCCAGCTTTGAGTTCATGTTTTAAAAAAGATATAAGAGTGTGATAAAATAAAATTTATCTTGTCCTCAAGGACCCTAATAGTCTTAATACAGGAGATAAAACTACACATAAATGTTTATTTCACAAGTTTAAAAGTTAAAAAAAAAAGCCTCAATCCCCTCTCCCAAATATGCCAGGAACTAGATGTTGGTAATGTACATTATGCTGGTAAATTCTCATATGCCATCTGAGCTCCCTAAGAAGCTGGCTTTGGAAGTGGGGTTGGTCCCTCCTCTCCAGGACTGTTTAAGTTGTGTCCTCTAAACCCACTTCTCTGGGGATGGCTCCCCATTCCCTGTGATGCTGAGGAAAAGTCTAGCAAAATGACCCAAGGTAAAGCATTTTCTTGAGCAGCTGGAAGGCAAGCTCTTTCCAATGTCGCTAGTATTTATCCTCTGATGTGAAAATGTCTGCAGAGGGAACAAAGACTTTATTGGGAACGTCATCCGGTTTCAACACCTTCAGGGTTTCCCGGTGGATTTCTGCTGGGTGTCTGGAGACCCTACTTTGATGATGTTTTGCTGTTGATCCATCCACCCTTGATAATTTATTGTCTTATTCTATGCCTTTTTTTATATACTGATGAAACTAACTCATCCTAAACCAGAAAGTGTGCCTATGGTAGATTGTTCTCCAAAACGTACAGAAAAAAACATATTAGCCAGTATTCACCAATGAAGGGTAGGGAAAAAGAATGGAAACACACACACACACACCACCTCAGGGCAGATCAGAACTTCTTAACTCTGTTTACTGATTCAAATGCTAGTCTCTTCATTCATAAATTCTCACAGACGCACTCAGAAATAGTGTTTTAGCAGCTGGCCAATAGCACTTTGACTCACTCATGTTCAGGCACAGAACTGAACATCACAGGTTACTTTCTCCATGACATTTGGGGACAGTAAAGCTATGAAGACCAAGAGCTAATGGTCAGGGGATGCCAGTGGCCTGAAGGCAGGATGTTTGGATAAGAAATAAGCACAGAACAGGAATTTCCAGTGTGAGATTACTCCATATGGTACTGTAGGCGTGGCTATGAGACATTTTCCATGCATTAAACTCAGACTTTTATAGCACAGAATGGACTGGAACAGCACTCAATGCTTTCGGGCTTGCGGTCTTGTTTTTCCAAGTCTCACAGGAGACCATAGGTCAAAAGCTGGACTGTGAGAAGCATTTAGAATTACCTCACTAAAAAACAAGAGAAGAAAATACACCAGTATAACTATGGAATTCAAGGAAGAAGCTCTAGGAAGGAAAAAACTGTAAGTTTAAGAACAAGAACTGTACATAAAGGTTGGACTCTAGTTGATAAAACTGTTTCTGAAACAGAAGTCAAAAGACAGAGCTTCCAGTGGGTCAATTTGGATAACAAGATAGTGCAAAATAACTCCAAATAAATCTTGTAGACACTCAGTTCTCAAGGAGGCGGAGAAAAAGCTTTCCCCTTATTAACTGCATTTGCACAGAGTCCCCTTCCAAAGTTACCAGTATAGAAGCCGGGAGAAAAAGTCGCTTTGGGATGGAGCAAATAAAACTATCCCATTAATACTGACACCAGCGGTCATACATTGTGTTAATGTCAGGCATCCTTTATATGGTGAAAACGCTCGTTGTTACGAGTTGAAACGATGCGCTACAATTCTGAACTGTGGCCATCTGGATGAAACTAAACGAAGGGCCGGAGTTTAACCTCAAAACAGAGAAAACAGTATCATGAAAACAGAGAGAGAAATTAAAGCATGCTTTATTTATTCATTTATTGTGTGTGTATGGTGTGTGTGTGTGTGTGTGTGTTGATGTATGGATATGAGTGTGAATGCAGACACACTTGTCTTACATGAACTTTTGTTATTCATCAGTTAAAGCTGATTCCATTTCCTACCTATCATGAATGAAGCAGCTCGGACCCGCTGAGTGTCTCTGCAGGAGGATGCCAGTGTCTTTGCGTAGACGTCAAAGAGTGGTACAGCTGGGCCACGTGGAGGATCTACTTTTAGCTTTTCAAAGTTTTCCTTTTTTACACTGACTTCCAGAGTGGTTGTACCAGGCTGCAATCTCATCCTTTTGTCTTTGTCAGAATTTATGGATAGTTTTCCTTCTTTCCTTTTTTGGGGGACTGCAGGGGGGGCAGACCAGTATGTTTACTTATTGAGTCGGTGTAGGAATATGGATGAAGTTAAAGGAGTATGGGTAACTGAAATGCAACCACATGACTGGAGAAATCGCACTTCAACATGAGGAGGTGACCTCAGGGTGGCAGCCAGTGTTCAGCCTCACACCTCCTGTACTCTAGTGCCACACTTGAGAGTCCAGCGACTCCCCATTGCCTCTGCATCTAGAGTGTTCACAGGTCTGTTATATTACCATACCCCTAGCTATCTCTGGCCCAGCCTATTTTATTGCCAGCATTATAGAGGTCTATGTAACCACCTCAGCAATCTCTACTGTGTAATGGACATTAGTCATGCTATGCCCGGGGAACAAGAACCCCCTTGCAGAAAGACGTGTTAGTAAATAAGCCTGCTGATGAGTCTCAGGAGAATAATGCATCCTACAGAGTTAGAGGCACAAGGACACCAGATCAGAAGCATGGGCAAAGGTAGTTTTAAATAAACTGTAATATTGTTTAAAGAAATTACCCTCCAGGCCAGCCAAGCCCCAGGGGCCTGGAGACTGCAGAGATGGCTCAGCAATCAAGAGCACTAACCAGTCTTGCAAAAGACCCTGGTTCAACTCATCCACACAACAGCAGCTCACGGTGCCCTGAACCTGCAGTTCTAGGGTATCCAATGCCCTCTTCTTCAACATGCTGGAGCACACACACACACACAAATTTAAAATAATTTTAAGTGAGATAATAATACAATAAAAGATAAGATAAAACAAAAAGTAACACATCAGAATTTGACAAAACACAATAGAAGGAAAAGCGTCCGAGAGAAGGTTCAAGAAATAGACCTGCTTGTGCTGGATTCGTGGCATGCACCATCACCACCCAGCTCTGTACCCAACTCTTTTTTTTTTTTTAACCATGATATAATAACCTTTAATGAATGAATAATGCAAAGAAGAAACAAATAAATAGAAATGGAATTATAACTAATGAATCAAAAATATACATTTCTACATATGACCAAAATTATTATAGGTTTACTAATTCAACTTTTTTTTTTGTTTTGTTTTGTTTTTTTCTTGGACTCCACACAGTCTGTGAGTTGTTTGGTTAGGGTCACACCAAGTTATTTTATATCCTTTGTGGCTATAGTGAAGGGTGTCAATTCTATAATTTCTTTCTCAGCATATTTGTCCTTTGAGTAGAGAAAGGCTGCTGATTTGTTTGAGTTCATTTCATATCCAGCCACTTAGTGGAAGGTGATCAGCTGTAAAAGCTCCCTAGTGGAAGTTTTGGGGTCACATAAGTATACTATCACATCATGTGCAAATCTTGATATTTTGACGTCTTCTTTTCCAATTTGAATCACATTAACCTGTTTTTGTTGTCTTATTGTTCTGGCTTAAATGTTTGTTTGTTTATTATAAGTACATTGTGGTTGTCTTCAGACACACCAGAAGAGGGCATCAGATCCCATTACAGATGGTTGTGAGCCACCATGTGGTTGCTGGGATTTGAACTCAGGACCTCTGGAAGAGCAGTCAGTGCTCTTAACCACTGAGCCATCTCTCCAGCCCTTTGTACCCAACTCTTAAATTGTGTTATTTGCTTTGTTTTCTTGCTCTTTGGCATTCGGACTGGGCCGAGATGAATTCTCAAAGCAGTTTTTATGTGCATTCTCCTAATTGCTAAGCATGTGGAAAAGTTTTTAAGATGTCCCCTAGTCATTTTCATTTCTCCCTTTGAGAGCCCACTCTTCACTTCCACAGCACACTGATCAGCTGGGCCACTGGCTTTCTAGATTCCTCATTGTTTGAGTTCTTTGTATATTCTGGACATTAACTGTCTATCAGATGTATAGCTGGTAAAAATTCTCTCCCACTTTTGGCTTCCTGTTCATTCCATAGTTTCCTTTCCTGTGCTGAAGCCTTTTAGTTTAATTTCATTAGGCTGCTATTTGGTGTCTTTTGTGTTTCCATATAACATTACTTTTGTAATAAAAAAAATTCTTTCTGTCCTAATTATTACCTACGAGATAAGATAATAAGAATGATCATGCTTTCAGAAACCTTTTAATTAGTATTGATTGAGTGCTCCAACTCTTCTATCGAGTTCTATTTCTTTACTTGATTTCTTCTACTGGTCAGCTTTCCTGAGGGTTTTTTTTTTTTTTTTTTTTTTTTTTTTTTTTTTTTTTTTTTTTTTTTTTTTAGGTTTAATTTTATGTATATAAGTACACTATGGTTGTCTTCAGACAGACCAGAAGAGGGCGTCAGATCTCATTACAAATGGCTGTGAGCCACCATGTGGTTGCTGGGGTTTGAACTCAGGACCTCTGGAAGAACAGTCAGTGCTCTTAACCACTGAGCCATCTCTCCAGCAGCATGGGCTATTGAGTTTTTAAATTCTATTTTTATTTCAGCTTGAACATTCTTCAGTATTTTTGATTACTGAATCCAAATCCTGAATTGTCTTCTTCATTTCAATCCGCCAGGTACCTGTGTTTTCTGGAACTTCATTCAGGAATTTATTCCAAATCCTGTTTGCTCATTTTTTCCCTTAAATTTTTGATCACATTTATAATTGTTCATTTAAATTCTAATGCTGTTTCGCCTAGATAATTGTATCAGCAAACCTTTATGCATACCAGAGGGTACTGGGAGGCTGCTTTGTCTTGGTCTTTCATATTATTTATGGTATTTTGACAGGACCTAGTCACAGTCTTCTGTATTAGCTATATGTCTGATGTGGGATTTTAGCCTGTGTCTATTGAGTGTAGTAACCAAGAGCACTTAAGATTGGATTGGGACACATAGCTGGGTGAGCGCTTACGATTGGGACACATAGCTGGGTGAGCGCTTACGATTGGGACACATAGCTGGGTTTGCCTGAACTGGTGCAGACTGTAACACCTTAACTAAACCCAGAAGTGTGGGGACGGAGGGGGGGGCACAGGAGTGAGGGGGCTGCTGCACAACCTGAGCTAGAAGTTCTGGGGATACTGAAATGACACTGACTGAATGGCTAGGGTGTGGGCAACTCACCAGGATAGGCTGGTGCATTAGCTGCCCAAGCAAACCCTGGAACGCAGGAACAACAGGGTGTTTGGAGGGGCACTCTGAGAAGACAAGCTTTCTGCCTTCTTTTAAACCCATCTGGGCCAAGAAGTACGCGAACATAAGCACTAGATGGCGCACCTTAGAAAGTAACGGATTCTCACGTCTAAAACGAAGTTTCTTCTAAGGGTGCCTGTTAATGTCGCCTTGGCAGTAACTGGAATTCTTCTGACTAATGTCTTCTGTGTGCTAATTCTGTGCTCCTACATATTCCCCCCACTCTCCTGTTCAGGAAAGCTGATCAAATTCTTCCTCCTCTATCCTGCGGATTCTTCCAACTCGTCACCAGCTGAAGTCGGCCATGCACCGGCGCTTTCCAATGTAGAAACAGTGTAGAAGGAGACTGTACGCTACCCTCACATTCTGCTAAGGGAGTCACGGATGAGCAGGGCGCTTCTTTTCCGTCTCACTTCCGATCTACTCCCCCAGGAATAGACTAGACGTGCTGAGGGATGGATCTGAATGGAGGTACCATGCAGCATTAAGAAATAACATTTCGAGCTCAGTTCTGCTCTAGAAGAATGGCCCAGGACTCTTGATTTGCGAGGGGAGCGGGACATAACTGAGGTGCAAGAAGAGAGGAAAATCTCCAGATACCTACAGGATTATTTAATTAAGGAAAAAATTATCAACACGCAAAAGTCTTGTGAGGAGAACAAAGGAACACCCCACAACACACCAAAAGCATATGAAGGCCACCTTCAGAAGGTCCACCACCGCAAACTGGAGGAGATCGTCCGGCTTCTGGAGAAAATGTGAGGGAGGAAACCGATGGAAACCTTAGAGGAGAGCCTGCTGAGCCAGGCCCAGAGCCTAACGGACACTCCCGCAAGGCATCTGAACCCCAAAGAAGTGATAAGGGGAGTGTGTGAGGTGGAAAGGCCTAGGGAAGAGAGGAGTAAAAAGCAAGTTTGTGCTGAGCCATTGAAAGCGAAGACGCTCCTGAAGCCCGTTTTCCACGTTTACCTTTAAGTTGGAAAGTTTCACACTTATGCATGGAAATAAATTAAACGGCAGATTGAAAAGCAGCATATTTAGAATCAGCTCACATATATAGTAAAATTCCTAATTATGTGTGTACATGTAGAATTATATATGTATATGTATAAAAATGTAACAGTGCTTATTTTTGGTGTGATGTGTTTTAATTTTGCCTTTTGCTTATGTTGATTTTTTTAAATGAATACGTGTCTCACAAAGAACTGCAGATTTTTTAATAAATAGGAGTTAATTAAAATTAATTTGTAACCAGCTTGTAGAGGCAATAAAGGCACCAAACTCTTGATGAGCTATTAGAAAGAAATGTAAACTTAGAATTACATCTGGATTGCTTAGCCAGAGGAATAAAACTGACGATCATCATTTTAAAAAAACGAAATAACATTCCTCATCCAACCGAATATCCTTTTACTGGGTCCTAGTCATTAGAAAGTGTCTGGGCATAGGAGTAAGTCCTGTCACTCATCTGCCCACCAAGTCACATTAGGCTGTGGTGGCCATCATGTTTCAGTTACAGTGTTGGAGGTCTCAAATCCCAGATAATTAGAGCAGCTGGTGGCTCTACATTAGACCTAGATCTGCCTGAGTTCCGTGTAACCTTAAGCCAGGGGAAGCTGGAGAGACGGCTCCGTTAAAACCATTGGCTGCTCTTTTAGAGGATTCAGGTTCGGTTCCCTGCTTTACTCTTTTGTTTTGTCTTTTGTGCTTCTGTATAAATTTTAAGGTTTTTTTCTAGTTCTATGAAAACCATGTTGGAATTCTGATGAAGTCTGCATCGAACCTCTGGAACACATTTAGCCCCTTGGGCATTTTCATAGAACTAAAATGCAACCCCACGTTCATTCGAGGTCTTCCCTCTTCTGTCGTCCTCAGATTCTCTCTTCAGCATTTTAAAGACTTTATCATAGAGATCTTTCCCTCCCTGTTCAGTTTATTCATAGCTTATTTTCTTTCCTGGGTTATTTTATGTTCTCTTTCTCCCGAGGGTTTAAATTCCCTTACGGAGTTTCCCCTTAACTCTCACTATCATTTGAAATCACTCAGAGCTGTCCCTGATTTTCTCCTCTCTCTTTTCAGCCGCAGCCATTTTTCCTTTCAGCTAAACAGGATCACTCTTCCCACAAAGCACAATTTGGAGGGATTTTGGAAGATGGGGAGGGGAGAGAAAATATCAGTGAGGAAAGTTACTTTCTCTTTAACCACTTAACAGAGAACTTACGGTGTGGAAGTACCTCATATTGATTGATATTTCCAACAGGCACACATGCGTATACTCATACACACACACACACACACACACACACACACACACACACACACACACACTTTAAAGAAGAACCTCAACTTTACCACACATTATTTTTTTGCCATTGCTGAGTTTTCAGTAGACTGTGCAGTTGTATCCGTTGTTCTGGTTTCAGACAACAGGTGCATGTGGTGAGATTAGAAGTTTCCAGAGCTCACATGTTCTCGTTACACTCTTTCATTGTGTCCTGTATTAAGTAGAATGTCACGACAATGGACAGGCATGGTGTGGCTGCACTGGCAGAAACAGTTTAATTAGAAAAGTGAATCCATACACACCCAACTGTTTGTCTATTATAGTTTTAAAAGAATCTTCCACAGTGGGAAGGACACACTACTCAATCTACCAACAGATGATTGGCTAATTACCTGGAAAAATGGTACTACCTATCGGGAACTCAAATTTTGGATTCTTCTCATGGCGATTTAGCCAACAGACAGTATAACTCAATAGGGGGAGTCCATGTTGTTTAATTGCTACCTCTCTCTGTGACATTGTGTACAGGCTAATTAAAACTAGGGTGAAGAAAGATGAATGCTGACAGCCACAGGACAAGCCATTGTTTCTGTTTTTGTTACAAGGTATCTATTCATGGCGTCCATGCTAATTCCTTCCCCTGTGCTCATTTCTGAAAGATCCATCCATTCATGTATCTCATGATACATTTATAAGTATGTGCAGACCTGTATCATAGGCCACCTCTTTTTCCAGACCACAGTTAACAGTGAGATACACTGCTCAAAGTCCTGGTGTCGGGAACGATGTCTCTTGACTTTTCCTCTTCATTGGCATCCCTGCATGAATGTACTTGTACTACCATAAGATAGAGATCTTTCTTTGAGTGAAGCCCAAGTTTTTATTCTTCAAAGTGTTATATGGATGCCCTGTGATACTGCTGTCAGGTGGAAGGTGAGGAGGGAACCACAGGCAGCAAAAAGTAGATGCAGTGGGTGGCAGAACCCTGTGTGCACTCACATAAGAACGGGTGTCTTCTGCACACTTACACATGGTTTCCATTTGATAACAGACAGCTGAACATGTCCAGCCTTGGCACAGTATTTAATGTATGACCCGATCAGCTATTGCTCAAAATGGGTAGTGAAGGCAACCATTTAGAATTCCATATTAATCATTCTGTTTCTTTCAGGGTACAAGAGAGTCAGCTATGGGCACCTCAAACAAGAATAAATGGTTCTGACAGAAGAAGTAGGCATAGTTGTGATCTCAGACTTTATTTATTTGTCTGGCAATGTTCCTGTTGAGTCTTGCTCAAAGAAGCCATGCAACTTTAACCACTGATATTCTGGGCACTGCTGGATAGGCTGAGGCTAGCTGAGTGACTTGCAACACCCATGGAGAGCCTTCTCCTGTCCTGGGCATCTCCCAGAAGCAGTGGTCATATGTCTCTTGTTATAAATAAGACCAACTAGTGCATATAAACAGGGTTTCTGTTGCCTTGAGACAAGAGAAGTCTTAGAATCGACACTCTGGGGATCTTAAACGTGGAAAAGATTTCACACATACTTTTGATAATGCAACAGGACATGAATAGTTGTCACCTATTCATATGTGATTGTACATAAAATGGCACAGTTTTCTGGGCAGGAGCTTCTTGACTTGTATTAAGGTAAGAAAATGTGTGTGTGTCCTGTCTACACACATGAAGGGACAAAGGTGATCACTTCTTTACTACTTCTTTATGGAAGGCTTTTTCCTGACAAAAACTCTTTTCCTGATTTCAACAGTTCTGCTGAGAATTTACCTAACAGAAGTCAGTCTAGAAAACAGAAGCGCAGAAGCAAAGACCTAATATGTGGTTCTGGCAGCAGCCATTTGTTGACTGTAAGCAGGAAGTGCAGGGGAGAGATGAGAGAGAAACTGAAAGGGCCAGTGGGGAAAGACTCTGGGGTTTGTGCACTAGGCTAGGAACACGGACAGCATTCTGTGGGCTGAGGCGATGTAGTAATGAATTTCCACAGGCTGTGGCCTAGACTGCAACCCTCATCACAGGCCTAAAGATCACAACAATGGCCTGAAACAAAAGCTATTTTGACATTTGTGGATTATACCCACGACAGAATTATGACAATACTAACCACAGAGTAACAGCAATTAGCATGATCAAAAATGTTCCTCCAAAGTTTTTATCTATTATCCCAAATAAAGATGGCAGATTTAATATAACAATACAGTATCACTTCCTCTGAAATCCCACTAAAGCACAGTAAATGGATTTATTTTATTATTTTTTGTTTGTTTGTTTCTCTGTGTAGCCCTGGCACTTACTCTGTAGACCAGGCTGGCCTCAAACTCACAGAGATCCACCTGCCTCCAACTCTGGAGCACAGTGATTAAAAGCATGTGCCACCACCATGTAAATGGATGTTTCAAATCGCCCAACCCCACCAGTACACAGAGAGGAAACAGTAGCACAATTTTAGAAGCCATTCTCAAGGGAAATAACTCAAAGTACTGTGGGAAAAGTCAAGATCTGAAGTGATATACCACATAATCTTACACGGAGATCCTCCAAGCTGACCTGGAGTCCTCAAAGTGTCTAAGGCCAAGCAAAAGGCAGATCCAACACGTCAGAGATGAGACAAAGGAGACAAGACATCCAGACTCAGTGTGAGTTTCTCAAACAGGAAATGAACACCAGTGGGAAACCGGTGACATACAAATGAACTCTGGATTGGTTATTGATGGCACTTACAGTGGTTTCTTAGTTTCGATAAACACACCACGATTACACTCAGTGTTAACAGGAGAGAAGGCTCAGAGGAAAGCATACAGGAACTTTCTGTCCCGTCTGTTAAGACTCTTTTGTAAACTTAAGAATGATTTCAATATAAAGCTTTAAAACTGCAACCAATACTAAAAGGAGAGAGAGAGAGAGAGAGAGAGAGAGAGAGAGAGAGAGAGAGAGAGAGAGAGAGAGAGAGCTCATGTTTCTTCTCTCACCCAGGGCAGTGGGCAGTCATTTGAGGAATTGATGGTCACCAGAATACAGACTGACAGGAACAGGCATACACGGTTGTGGTCCTGGGAAGGAGAAACACGAGCTAAGTATGTGCTCACACCTCAGTAATGCTAACCTTAGGGTAGATAGATGGTGGGGTTGCACACACGGTAAGACTCCGCACATCCAACAGAAACAACTTATAAAAAGACATTTGAGTGTCTCTGTCAGTCTCTTCCAGCAATCAGGGCTAATGAAAATTGCAGTTTGCTCTGAACTTCAAATCCCACTTTTTTACTGGTAATTCTTGAGGCAGCTACTGACTGTTTTATATTGGCCTATTCCTGCCATTTTGCTACAATCGCTTACTAATTTAAAAAAGGTCTATGTCAGTTCTCTGAGATTTCCTATATGATTTTGTTTTCTTCCTTCTCACAGCTCATGCCTTCTGTTTCCTTTCTGCATTATCATTATCATTATTATTATCATTATCATTATTATTATTTCATTTGGTCATGGTGACTTGGCAGGAACCACTTAAAGGAGGAGAGACTTATATTGGTTTACAGGAGATATAGCAGTCACCGCACAGAAAAGATGGCACCTGTGCCAGGGTAGTCTACGGAAGCAGGACAGGAGCAGCAGATAGAGAGCAGGAAGTCCGAGGAGAAATGGGGCCTCCCAATCCCTGATGCACGGAGTGCAATCCTCTCTCAACAACACGGCTTCCCTGAGCCTGCCTTGTCTGTATCTTTACTTTGCCTTTTCCTTATTAACGAGACATGGCTCTGTGTAGTTGAGACAGGCGGAACACTACGCGCCTGAGGATGGCTTTGAACTCCTCACCCTCTTCCCTCTGCACCCAGACCCTGGGACTGAGGCATGTCCTGGCTCTTGCTCACGCTTTGATGCGCCATTCTGCTTTCCTCGAAACCATGTTCCTGTTCTGCCCGTTCGCTCCCCTCTTGACCCCAGTGCTGATTGGAGGCTGTGAAAAGGATCACACTGCCATCTTGAACTTTTCGCCACCAAACAGATCGCTTCACTTGTCTGTTATCTGGAAACATAGGGTTAGCAAAATTTTCAGGTCAAGAGCAGAACAACATCCCATTCTGCTAGACCATGCCTTAAATGGCCTCGGACCTCATTCCTGAGTGTGCCCTTGATCTGGTCTATAATCTCAGCCCAGCCTTTGTTGTATTCAGTCCAGTCAGCTTTGCAGACTTCCCATGCTCCCTCCAAACGACCCAGTAAACTCTGCTTACAGCATCCTACAGCCCTCCTACAAACCAATTCCAAAGGCCCGAGGACCATACGGCCAGGTCAGACACACCATGGCCCACTTCTCTGCACCAGTGTTTTGTTTCTAGTTATTTTTCTTGTCACCATAAAATAGTAAAATGAGCTCCCCAACACACACACACACACACACACACACACACACACACACACACACACACACACTTGAGGGGGGTTTAATTTAGCACATACTTCACAGTTGTCACAGCAGAGAAGGCACACGTGGTCTTGTATGTTATCATGAGTTAAATACTATGACCCAAATTGAGATGCTAAAGCCTTGGGTGTCAGTACCTCAGCACACAGCTGTGTTTGGAAACAAGATCTATAAGGTAACTGAGTTGAAATTAGGTCCTTAGAGTAGCCCTGGATTCATCACAGTTTTATTCTAAGAAAAGGGAAATCTAGAACAAGCAAATAGGAAAGAGAATGTGAAGATACAGAGAAATGAGTTATTTACAAGTCAGAGGGAATATTCTCCGAAAGTCCAAAAAAAAAAAAAAAAAAAATCAAACCTGTTAACACAATGATCTTTGGCTTCCAGCAGCTAGAATAGCAAATATCAACCTTTTTGGGGTCAAATGACCCTTCCACAGGGAACATGTATCAGATATCTACTTTACAGTTCATAACAGTAGCAAAATTACAGTTATAAAGTAGCAACAAAAATAATTTATGGTTGGGGGGGGCAGTCACCACAACATGAGGAACTGTAGGTTGAGAAACACTGCTCCAGAACAAGAAAAACAAAATTTTAATGTTCAAGCCATTTAAGACTTTGCTATAGACTCTAATAACTAACATGTACAAAGAGAATATTAGATCAACAAGGTCAGAATGGTTATCAATTTTGCTTGTTGAAACACTACAAAACCTACTATGCTACTCCACACACAGTAGGTCTTCAACAAATGTTGGCCTAGTGAACTCATAGAGTTGATTAATAAGAGTCTCCCTTAGGTAATATGAATCTATAATAGTGCCTCCTCTCCCCCGTAAGTCCCCCAAAGCTGGACTCCTGATGTCTTAGTACACACTGTGATGCAATGCATCTGCTGCCACACCCTGGAAGCACAAAGTCCTCTGGGGGTGACTCACATCCTGAAGCAATTTTCTTACGAAGAGAAAAGACAGAAAAGATCTTACTGTGATGCAGTGAATTAGGATTAAATCACCAAAGAAACATATCAGATTTGCCATCCTGGGCAGACAGGCACACACACAGCTTGTTACTCTACATGTTTCTGCATGGTATTTGATTTAGCTGACTTCACTGAAGGCAGCAAGAACAGTCTGGATCCGCAGTTTCAGGTATGAGATAATTAAGAATTTTTCTGTTTTTATGAGTAGAGAACAAGACTAATTAAATTTCCCTAGGACTCATTCAATTATGGATTCACAGAACATCTTCCAGCTCCATCTCCACATCCTAATGTCATCCGCCAGTTATACATACAATCAGTATTTAATTTGGTAACCCGAA
The DNA here is from genome assembly GCF_963924665.1 of Micromys minutus. Classification (NCBI taxonomy): domain Eukaryota; kingdom Metazoa; phylum Chordata; class Mammalia; order Rodentia; family Muridae; genus Micromys; species Micromys minutus. The sequence continues at coordinate 11,121,410 of NC_137982.1, read as the reverse complement.
TATATTAATCGGATAGCAGCAACACAGAAGATAAACCATTAAGAAATATTCCGATTTTTAGCTACAAATACCCTTTTAAAGACATCCACCAAAAGACTGGAAGGGTAGCTGGGTTAAGAGGATGTTAGGAGGGGTGATGTTCTTCCAGAGAACCAGTTTGGTTCCAGCACCCATTGCTGGGCAACTCACAGCTGCCTGTTCCTCCAGCTCCAGGGTTCTGACACCATCTTCTGACCTCCATGAGCACCACACACACATGCACAGTCCCACATACATATATGAATTAGAGAGAGAGAGAGAGAGAGAGAGAGAGAGAGAGAGAGAGAGAGAGAGAGAGAAAGGAGACTATGACTGCTCCAAGGAATGGTGGAGAAGGTTTATTGGAGCTATGAGGGGAGCATCAGAGGCAGAGACATCTGAGGGAGTCCAGAGTATACATGGCCCTGAGCCAGGCCACCCGAGGAGAGAGGGAAGAGAGAGAGAAGAACCAGGAGGGTAAAGGGTAGAGCAGAGAAGGCAGGGTAACTGGAATGGCTGGAGTACATAGGAAGGGCAGGAGAGGGTGGAATGTGCCAACCATACCCAGTACCAGGTAGGGACTGAGGGATGCTGGGAGAATCTGGTGGCCATGTCTACCTTGATCTGTTAAACAGGCACCTCAGTTAGCCATTTGTCCCTAGTTTGAGACCTAACAATATACACATAATAACAAATAAAATCCTTTTAAAATGTCTATCAAAGGTCTGGGTTCAGTTCCCTGCACCCACATGCTGGTTTATAACTCCAGCTCCGGGGCATCCCACTCCTCCTCCTGAACTCTGCAGGAACCAAAGCGCACCAGTAGTGCGCAGACATACATGCCAAGCAAAGTATTCCATAAACCTTTACAAATCCTTGGGATAGTTTGGTTACAGGTGATAAAATTACAGGCAATTTTCCTTTCTACTGATCCATAACTCCACCTAAGTTTCCACTTCTAAAGCCTAAAGTTCTTTTAGGAGACACTTTTTAAAAACAATTTGTGCATATAAGCGCATGCTTTGTGTGCACAGAGGTCAGATGTCTCAGAGCCAGATGCCAGGCTTGCTGTATGGGCATTAGTGACACCAGCTAGCAGATTTTTATTTTCTCTGTTAATTAAGGAATTAAAAGATAGGGGAAGGCTCAGCGTGAAACAAAAACTTTTTGGCAAGTTTTACCGACCTCTCAGACTTGAGGGGCCTCCAGAGCTGAAAACCATGATACGCAGGGGTTTTCTATGGGTTCGAGTATCGTCTTTTTTGATGATACTCCTATTCTTCTGTGCTTACACTGCTTATGTGCTTCTACTGGTGTAGTCATCTGGTCCCGTGCTTCTGCCTACGAGCATCTCCCTCCCAACTTTCTTTCCCTCTGCTTCAGGGGTCCACAGTCTCGCTGGGATCCAAACTCCTTATGAATGGGGAGCAAGCCATTTCTCCAGCCCTCTTTTAGAAAATTCTAACTTCTACATATTCTTGAAAATTGAAAGGGAGATAGATGAATGTGTGTGTGGATGTGCATGTGTAGCTGTGTGTGTGCGCGCTTGAGGGAGCTCTTGGTGCATGTGTGTTTGTGAGTGTGTGTGTATGGGTATTTTACTGGCATGTGTGCCTGGTCTTCACAGAGGCCAGAAGACCTCTGGATCTGTGAAGTTGATGTTACAGGTGGTTGTAAACTGCTCATAGTGGTTACTGGGAACTGAACTCAGATCCTCTGAAAAAAAGGGGAAGTACTCTTAAGTACTGGGCCTCCTAAAATTATTTTTTAAAGAATATTTAAACCATGCATTTACAGAGAATGTGCGTGAAAGCCAAAATACGACAGTATTATGGGTGAGTGAAAGTCAAAATATTTAACTCAGAATTGGAAACTCTCACCCATTCCCTAAAGTCTGTTCTTCATCTGGGACCCAGAATTAATGCTGGAACTGATGCAATCTGAACTGGGTGCCAGCAAATGTTTTCCAAACCCTCTCCCAAAGGGCGGTGCCGCAGCTATGACGCTGGCTGAGATCGTCCTGAGAGTTCAGTTCCGCAGCAGGAGCAGCACAGACAAGTACACTTGGAAATACCATTTTCCTTTCTAGTAAAAAGCAAAACAAGACAGTGAAACCTAAATACTTTATCACAATATGCAAGAAGGTTTAATTTCCTATTTGCTCTGCTTCCCTGAGAACCACAGCATGTACAGGAAGCTCACGCCCCTGGAGTTTATTTATGGCAGAATAGGGGAACAAATGAAGCTACAGATTTTGTCAAGAGAGAACAGACCATTAAACTGTGATAGCCCCTCCTTCTCCACTGAGCAGCTTGTCTATAAAAGGCTAATCGTGAGATTACATGAACTGCGACATCATCCCCAGGACTATAAACAGTTCTTTGAAAGCATTTAACCTATTTTATGGGAAGTCAGTTTGGGAGAGCTGAATCACAAGGGATAAAAATCTAGAACCTTCACCCTCAAGCAAAGGTCGCCTTGATCCTTCTCACTGTTACGGGTTCCTGTTTTCTTCTGGACAATATCAAAGTTCCAGAACTACAGAGTCAAGGAACACTTACCATTTCATAGCAGGGACCAACACAAGGCATCTGGAATTACACAGCTAAAACTCTGTGTGTGTGTGTGTGTGTGAGAGAGAGAGAGAGAGAGAGAGAGAGAGAGAGACAGAGACAGAGACAGAGACAGAGACAGAGAGAATATTTCCAAGAGGGAGCTCTCAGCAGTGACAAACTAGCTCTGTGTTTATAACAGAATTTATAAGAATCTATGTGTGCGTGTGTGTGTGCATGCATGTGTGTGTGTTTATGTACACACACATGCATACACACACATATGATAAAATGGCTTATTTGGGTATTTATCCTGTCAGGGTTCATTTCCTGTTTTGAGACTGCACATAAAACAGATTTAACTATAGGAATAATGTGAATAGAGGGTCCTAGTGACTGCTGTAATGTCTTTTCAGCTTTCTGTGAGTCTATGCTTATTAAAAAATAAAATGCTTTTAAAAGTTTACTTTGTGTACCTTAATATTTCCCTGAACAGTTTGCAATAGGACCGACCGGGGAGAAGGAAAGAGCAGTGGTTTTTCAAACCTGAGGTTTTCAGAGACTCCGAGGGTTCTAGCAAAGGCTTCCTCCACAGCCTGCACACTGTAAAATGTAATGTTAAAATCCAGGCCTGACCTTTTCTCTCTCATGAACAAGTCTGCCCCCATTCCAAGGTTGGCTCCTCGGTTTCAGGGGACATGTTTTACGGGCCACATCCTTACTTATAGAAAGAAGCCTTCCGGGTTTTATTAATCAAGGTGAACTCTGTGTTGTTGCTTTCGAAACACCCTTAGCTTGTTTGTGGTATAATATAAACTTCACGAGGGTTGTCCACCCCGGCCCACTGCATCAACCGAGAGGACCTTGCTTCTTAAAGGCTAGGTGCTCCGTAAGTTAATTTTGCCTGAAAAAAGTAAGTGCACGTCCTGGAATCAGTCCTCTCTAGGTAAGAGCGTTGGCACGGACTCCTTCCTCTCACACTGCCTACCCGATGCTCCAGGCTATCCTCAGCACTCTCATCGTGCCCCTCAACCCGCACGACCCCGCTAGAGGAGGACCCTCCTTTCCTTTCGGTAATGCTTATGATCACAGGAGGCCTTGCACCGCTCCTTAGCCCCACCCTGTTCTCGCACCTTCTCCTGCGGTCAACCCACCGGAAGCTGGGGAGAGAGTTTGGCAGGGCCTTAAGCATTCCAGCCTTACTGCCTTTCCCTCCTCGCCCAACAACCCCCTTCAGGCCACGCCTCCTCAGGCCACGCCCTATCGCCCGCGCAGTGGAAGGCCCGGGAGGGGCGTGTCTTCTCCTTCATTCCCTGGCACCTATTGGACGGGCCGCCAGCGGGGGGCGGGACTGCACTGGAGCTGGAGCCTCTTGGTAACTAACGGCTTTCAGTAAAGCTCCGGCTTTGGGCACTGACGAGGTCAAGAGCGACTCCGACTCCAGCAGTATGTCTGACAAACGGCAGTCCGGCCAAGTCCAGTCTCAGCGGGTCCCCGAATCCTTCAGGGGTGAGTCCCTGACCCCGGCACAGCTGCCGTGAGCTCGCCCCTGGTCCCGAGCCCCACGGCCAGCACTGAGAACCCGGTAGATGGTAGGGTTCTGAAAGGCGCGTCTCCGCTGCCCTGTGCGCTTCGAAGAGCCGCCGTTTTTCTCCTTCACTCCTGGGTTCTCAGGCTGGTAGATGATGATTTGGGGGTGCTGGGGTGCAACCTGCATGGCAGCCAAGAGGGCGCACCCGCGGTAGGGGCTGGCTCCATTGCTCCGCACCCTGGCAGGCAAAGGCTGGCTTATCCTTTGGGTCCTAGATGGCAGGTGCCTATCACCAGCGCTTCTTTATCTCGGGCGGTGCACGCAGACCGGGGCAGTCAGGAGTGGTAGAGACGGTTCTTCTGGGATTTCAGCCTTGTTTCTTTTCTGCCCTGGTGCCTGGGAAGGGACGCTATCCCCAACAAGTAGCCTTCATCTACCCCCCACGTGATCCCCACTGCTCTGAACCAGCGAAGAACTTCCATGTGCTTCCCGCCATCCCCAGGTTCTGGAAACTAATCAGTAAAGGGCCAGGCTTCAGCCTTTGACACAGTAGGCAGTATTGGCAGAAAAAAGGAAGTTTCCCTGGCTTTCTTTTCAGTAACATTGTCTGCCCCATTCTGTGTCCACTTTTGTCTTAGAGATCTCCCCTTACAGGTAAATAGCCCCTGTGCTCACCCCTCTCCTGGAGCCTTCCTAGTCTTGAAGGCAAGAACTGTTAAGAGGCCCCATCACACCCGCGAAGAAATTAAGAATCCTTTAGCGAACTACCTCCTTGAGCCTTTAAATTGTATAACTCCTTGGGGTCAGGAGATGCCCAGTAAGAGAAAATAAACCTCGCAGGAATCCTGCTATCCTCTCGGGAGCTTTACTAATGTAAAGGAATTATTTCTAAAGATGGGGTGTCAGGGAAGAGATTTAGAAGGCTGAGTGGGCTTTTTCAATCATCCTGTGAAGAACGCTGTCGTCCAGGATAATTTGAAAAGCCAGCCTGTTCTCCTAAGTCCCATTTCCTTGCATCCACATTTAACTCTTTCTTAGGTCTATCAGGCGAGGATTTCAGATGGCTCCAGAGTATAGTAATGGGGAAACTACTGGATTCCCTCCTTAATATCATGCATAAAAGCTTGTGTGTGTGTGTGTGTGTGTCTGTCTGTCTGTCTTTCTCTGTACTTTAACCCTCCCCCCAATTGGGAGTATAGTAAAATTAAAGAGAGTAATAGCAAAAACGACCCTTGATAGGCTAAGCACTATCCTAAGTATTTTGTAATGTTATCTTATTGAATCCTCACAACTGATACTTAGTGACTAGTCACACAGACTTAAAATTCAAGTTTAATTAATTCTAAAATGGGAACAGGAGGAAAATGTCGAGTGTACCCCTCAGCAGTGGTCTGTGCCTAGATGGAAGTGTACCAGGATGACCTCAGTGGGACATGGATCTGGAGCCCTACCCTGGGAATAAACTCGGTCTCTGTTCTTAAAGACTGCTATATTTTCTGGCCACAGACCAGTTCGAGTTTTAGTTCTAGATCCCCTTTCTTGATTCTCTATTTAGCTTTTTTAGACAGAATTTTTCTAAAATTTGAAAATTAGACAGAAAATTTCTAGAAAATGATTAGACTTTTCCCCAAGTATGTATACAATTGAAATTTTGCTTGGTTTTTGTCACTTTTTTATTTTAAAAGCTTTGCATTTAGTGTGTGTGTGTGTCCCCATCTGTCTGTCCATCTTGTGGCGGTCAGAAGACAACTTGCAAGCTCTCTTCTTCCAACATGTGTGATCCAGGGATCAAATTCAGGCCATCATTGCTGACAGCAAATGCCTTTGTGGGCTGAGGCAGCTCACCTGCCCACCTTTTATTATTTGCTTTTTAAATGGTAAGCCTCAGAGATTTAACACTAGGAAGAAATCTATTATTCTAACATATTAAACAGAATTTCTCCACTGTGTGTCATTTGCCAAACATAGCTAAATGATTTACAAACATCTAATTGCAATCCTGGGACAAGGAAATGTCATTATTCCCTGTCTCTCAGTAAAGAAACTGAGTCAGCGTGATAAAAATTTCAGGCAGTGTAAAAAATTTACAACCCAGTCTCTGACTTTCCGAATGAGTTTTCCCAATCCCACAGCTATCCATAAAGGAGGTAGCAAAATAGAGGGTCTGGTCCAGTTTCAGGACCTCCCTGAGGGTAAACAAAGGGAGCCTAGAGGGTCAGTATAAACATGAGCAAACCGAGGACTAACCCAGGAAGCTAAGCTAGAGCCAGAGCATTCGGGTTGCAGTGGAACAACAGTGCCTGTGGTTTGCAAAGGAAAGTATTGTTGTAAAGAAGAGCCTTGTCAACAAGATGGATCCCTGGGGAGGAGCCCTTGGAAATAAGAACCATGGGACTGATATGTTTATTTCAGTTGTTATAGTTGATCAGATTGGGGAGGACTTTGTAACTTCAATAATTGACCTGAATTAAATCACCAGAAGTAATAAATGAACTCAAGTGGAAGACTGAGACTGCAGGAGCTCTTGTTTATATAGTTTATTACAAAACAGATTTCAGTGTCACTGAATCGCACACATTTTACACTGTAAAAGATAGAGTGACTGTCTAGTCTACTTTTTAAATGTAAAATGCTGATAAAGTGATTCAGAGGAGACTAAGGATGGGTCTTTAAAGAGAGCACAGAAAGGCATTTTCCTATAGACTGTCATGACCACATAGCAGTATCTGCCTAGAATCCTGTACAGACTTCTGACATGACTTTTATTGTGTGATGTTGTGATTTTCGGTTGGACTCATCTGTTACCCGATCCTCTTTAGCCACACGTTAAGAACTCAGGATGAGTCAGGTGGTGGTGGCACACACCTTTAATCCTAACATTTGAGAGGCAAAGGCAGGTGCATCTCTGTGAGTTTGAGGCCATCCTGGTCTACAGAATGAGTTCCAGGATAGCCAGGGCTACACAGAGAAACCATATCTCAAACAAAAAGCAACTCAGTATGAAGCACATAGCAGATGAATAAATGTTTGCTGAAAGAGAAGGGAAATGGAAGCAAATCATTGTGTTAAACGTTTATAGCTTATTGTTTATTGATTTTAGGATGTGGCAATACTTCCCTTATGTATTCTTAAGTATAGACAGTCTACTTATTCTTACTATAGACAGTCTGCTTATTCAGGTGTGTATTAACAATAAAGGAACTATAATTGGCAAGGAAATGTATTGTACCTACTGAAAACAGAGAAGTTAGAGGATCAAGAGGGAAAAAATGTGTTTCACTTCTTTATAAGACACTTGTCCTCCCTTTTCTGTCTCTGCCAACATTCTGGGACTACTAAAGAAACTTGAACCTCGTGCTTGTGTTTGATATTTTAGTAGATGGAGCCTTGAGATATAACCAAGAAAATGCCTTCAATTATGAGACAATAAAAAGGACGCCCAATTTGCTGTGCACCGAAGTGAGCACTGGCGGGAGGGAGTGTGGTCCAGGAAAGTGAGTGGCCTTAGAATGAAGAGCCTGGGTTGTGGTCTCAGTGCCATCCCCTTAGGCAAGTTCCTCGACTTCCAGGGTGTTAGTTCCTCATCATACAGTCAGGCACAACCTTACTGCCCTATCTCCCAGGATCTTAAGTGTCAAATAAGCCGATCTATGAAGGAGGCATAGAGGGAGCCAGGGACGTTAGACACACAGGGTTGGTTCTTCAAAGAGAGGGATGTACAACCTGTTTTCTGCCCAGAAGACTGAAAACAGAGAAAGGTCAAAGCTTGATGACCTTAGGTACCATCTTTGTGACCAAGGTCATTCGAGATCCTCCCCCAAACCTTCATCATGAGCTTGTTTTTCTCAGTCAACCTACTGACCCCATCTTTATGGAAGATGGCACATGTGCTTCATAGAGAGTTTTCACGTAGCCATGTCTTAAGCTTTACTGTGCACTTGGGATTGAGTCATTATTATCAGGAACTCTTTCACTGAATTGTGCTGTGCTTAAAAACACCTAAAATAAACTACTTGGGGCCAGACTCTCAACGTTTGAGCCAACACTGACTACTAAAGTGGTGTTAACCAAACTGCCTTCTTGTGTCTCACAGATTAACACTCTGCTGGCCATGGTGGTCTCAGAGACCCCCACAGATATATGTGAATTTTCTTTTGAAGTTTTAAGGATTATTGTGGTATTACTTCATGAGAAAACAAAGAATAAAAAGATTAATGGTAGCTAGACTTGCAGGAACATACTTTCCATTCAGCTCACATTTAGGAGAAAGTGGGAAAAGATACGAGTGACGGACACCCTGACCAAGTTCAGAACTCTCTACTGCCCCACGTGTGATCTGTTCTTCCCCTGAGATGGAATCCCCAAACAGATTGTTAGTCTTGATATTTTCTCTGTGGTATGAAGGTCCCAGAAGGTAATTCACGCAATAAAACCACTTATTCCTTATGTGGGTGGTTTGAATAGGCTCAGTGTTTGAATGTTTGGCCCATAGGGAGTGGCACTCTTAGGAACTGTGGCCTTGTTGAAGGAATCTGTCATTGGGGGTGGGATTTAAGGTCTCAAAAACTCAGGACAGTCTCCTTCTGCTTCCTTTGGATCAAGATTTAGAATTCTCAGGTCCTTCTCTTGCACGGTGTCTGCCTGCATGCCATCTGCCATGAGGAAAACAGACTAAACTCCTGAACTTACCCCACTTAAATGTTTTCATTCATAGGAGTTGCTTCAGTCATGGTATCTTTTCACAGCAACAGCACCCTAACTAAGAAACCTTATAAGTTCTTTCTTAATGGTTATATTGGTAGCAGTGGTTACTGCTTGACTACCCTTAAATGTCAAGCATTTTCTCATTGGGTCTTCATAACACCATGCACTAAGTTCTGTTCTCCCATTTTACTGATAAGGAAATGAAGTGGTAGGATTGGAACTTGGCACCATGCTCTTCCATATATCTTAGCAGTTCATCTAGGGAGAATTGGGAATCCAATGATAAAGTGTCCTCTGCCAGAGCAAGCAGTCTCAACTGCTGAGCCGTCTCTGCAGCTTCTGTTAATAGTTTTTACATTAAAAAAATCCACTCAGTCCAGTTTTTACATTTTTATATGGTTTTTTCCTAAGGATCAGTGTTTTGCTATAAGTGAACATTGGATTTCAGAAACAAAAAACTTACTTTTTGTTTCTGGACTTTCTCAGTAGAGGAAATCCAAAACATTTTGACTTTGGAGTAATGAAATCTCAATAGTGAATGGAATTTTTTACTCCCAAAGACTTTTGTCATGCTAGCTCCAGTCTTAGAACAAACCTGCTGACACGGGCTGGAAAGCAGTATATACCGCTCTGCACATTGGTCTAGGAGCTTACGAGTACAGTACTTCTACTTCCCCTGCAGCCAGATGACAAGGGACTGTACAACTTGTAATACATTCTATGATTTGGTTTGACTTTATATTAATTTCCTTGAGGTAAGGTCAATTTGAATAACAATACATCTGAATGTATAGATATTTTAAGTCCCTTTGGAATTATTATTATTATCGGTTTTCCAAGACAAGGTTTCTCTATCATAGTCCTGGCTGTTCTGAAACTCACTCTGTGGACCAAGCTAGCCTCGAACTCAGAGATCTGTCTGCCCCTGTCTCCCAAGTGCTGGGATTAAAGCTGTGTGCTACTCTTCTCAGTTTATTTATTTTTATTTGCATCAGTCTTTGCCAACAGGCATGTCTGTGCATACATTGTCTGTGGAGGCCAGAGGAGGGCATTCGATCCTCTGCGATGAGACTTACAGTGGGCCGTGAGCTGCCACCTTTCCAACCCCATGGGTCCTAGTTTTGGTTGGTTAAAAGTTTATTTTTAATCCAGTTTTTTTTTAAAGTTTTATAGTGGAATCATGTATTAAAACATGTCAAAGCAATGTTTACACCCAAGTACTGTGGGATCCCTGATCTTCAAAAGTCTTCCCCCAGTGAAGCATTGACAGGTATTTAAACCAAAATATCTCAGGAATATTGATTGCCCGTCACTTGACTGTCATTTGTCTCATACGCTAATAGAAGGAGACATCCTAAATTAAACTGAGAAACTGAGGAAACAGGCTCATGAATTCTGGTGGGCATCTGAGAATTGCTTTTCCTTATTTGCTCAGCAATTATTGGTGACTGAGATTCATTTGTGAGAAATGGGGTTTATATGCCTTGCTGAACTGTGACCAGATGTGAGAGAATTTTATGGTGGAAAATGGGACCATTTCCATAGAAAGGGATTAAGAAAGTAAGTGTAATGGGGCCATTTTCCTGGTGTGGAATTGTGTCAGTATTTCTAGCCACGCCTTTGCTAGAACAAGACCGCACCACTAACTGGCTGCTGTTCACCTCCGATGCCATGCACTTATCTGGGCTTCGAAGAATTTTGGTATAATGATGAGACCTGAGCCCAGAAAAGATCTTAGTCAAGCTTCCTGGCCTGTGGGGACATCTTTGAAAATGTACTTTCTACAGATCTTTGAATGTTAAGTGGTGAATTAACTCATTTTTTAAAGTTTGTTTTTTCAAAAAGAGCAAATTAGGAAATTTGGATGGAATATTCTTTTTCCTGAGTATAGTAGAAGGCTCGGGAACCTCTGATCTCAGTTCCAGAATACCAGCCTAATACTCATTGTCCTTCTACAGTGAAGAAACTGTGTTCCCATCAGTCCTGGTTTGTTGTTACTTTGGTTTGAGGAGTTGTTTTTGTTTTGGGAGGTGTTTTTTTTTTTTTTTGCAGAACACAGTGATGGAAGCATCGAACTGAGCAAGAGGAGCTGTATTTATAATTCGTGGGAAAGCCCTTTCTAGCATGTTCAAGGCTTCCCAGCACCATAAAGAAAAAAACTGATTAAGAACCATCCCCGCTTCTGGGGGTTTTGTGGTGTACTGTGATCAGGAGCTTGGTGATTTGCTTGCAGTGGGAGGGACTTACAGCAATGTTTCCAACAGCACCAAATGTCACCAGATACACATTTGTGGCCTGTCTGCTCATCTTTGGAATCCAGTTCACATAAAATCTAGACCCGTGTGGCTCAGAACCATGAAGCTATTCTGCTAAAAGTAGGAAGTCCACCTATTTGAGGGTGAAGGGCTTCTTCAGTCAGGATATAAGATTTCATCCTCAAAACTGCCTGTCTGCCCTGTTCCCTGGTTGGATATTATATTGAAAAAGTACTGCAGGCATGAACCCTTTTTCAGTGACGACATTTTACATTGAACGGTGAGGGGGTCGAGGAGACTCAGAGCACGGTCTTTAAGACAAAGGTTTTGTCCTTTCTGGCATGACCTGGTGAAAGTCATGCTGTTTCTGTTACTTCGATCATAAAATGGAATTAGAATTACTCAGCCTAGTCAGGAATGGTGGGCTTTTCTCTAATCCCAGAACACAGAAGGCTGAGGCAGGAGAATGTGAGTTCCAGGCTAGCCTGAGTTACATAGCAAGAATCTATTTTAAAACAAACAAATAAAATTTCACTGGAAGGTTCTAAAAATTATGATACGCATCACATTTTAAAAGTATCTAAGGGCTGGAGAGATAAGTCACTGGTTAAGAGCACTGGCTGCCTCTGAATACCCCAGAAACAACTCACAGGCCATATGAAGCTCAAAAAAAGAAAAAAAAAAAAAAAAAAAAAAAAAACACAAAGGCCAAAAAGTGAAAGCCTCAGTCCTTCTTAGAAAAAAAAAAAAAAAAAAAAAAAAAAAACAAAAACAAAAAAAAACAAAAACAATAAGTGTATAGCACCCTCTCAGAGTGGGGTACACCTAGACCTTAAATCATTAATAATTCAAGAACTAAGAATATAGCTTTGTGGCAATTTTTGGTATTTAAAAATCATTATGTTTAATCTATATACACTAAGAAAACTCTGACTGTTTCCATGTTACGTTCTGTTCTACATGTACTTTATGCTTATGGTAACTAGTAAGATTTCAATGCATACTATCAAATCTCTAAAAGAATTAAGTACTGACAAAAATATATTCATATAGTTTTATGCCAAAATGCTTTCAAAATCTGTACATATATCTCTCTTTTTAAAATAAAGTTGTAAGAAAACAATAATACACACACACACACACACACACACACACACACACACACACAAAGAGCACTGACTGCTCTTCTAGAGGGCCTGAGTTCAAATCCCCGAACCATCTGTAATGAGATCTGATGCCCTCTTTTAGTGTGTCTGAAGACAGCTACAATGTACTTATAAGAGATCAATCAATCAATCAATCAATCATTCTTTGGTTAGAAAAGTATTTAGAAAACACAAGGCCTGCCTGGTAGGAGACCTCTCATTGTTCATGGGAAGGCACGCTGCTTCTGTCAACGTCTTTATTGCCCTTCATGTAATACTTGCTAAAACTTCCCCACACGCAGTGTGTTGAGGAGGTCCTGCCACAAGTGCTCTGCCAGTGACTGTGCCCTGAGAATAGTGACTTAGGAGTGCCAAGATGAACGTAAGTGTATGTGAGGACAGTCCCCTGATGCCACGATACACATCAGAACACTACAAACATAACAGACTCCTGGCCGTGTTTCTTAGGCCCCCTCCCTGTGTTTCAGAGTGCTCTAGCTGCCCACGCCTTTCTCTCCCCCTCCCCCACCCCCACCCCCAGCCCCGTGTTCCCAAGCCGGACCCTTCTGCTCTCCCCCTTTGTCCTGAGCAATACCTGAGCACACCTTCCCTCCTGTCACTTCTGTAACTGCAGCAGCACCAGAGGCGATGAAAAGCCTGGGGTCCGAAGGCCCCTCAGTCCCTCTGCTCCACCGAAATGAAGACGATGCTGGACGCAGAGGCAGATTCCCAGGCTTGAGAGTGAAGGGAAACAGCCAAATAGTAGCTGTGCAGTCCAGAGAACTGCTGGGAGTGTGAAACATTTAGACTGTGGGTGGAGGATTAAGGTTGGATCAGCCAGAACTGTATCAGACTAAGGGATGTGAAAAAACAAATAAAACAAAACAGGAAAAAGCTTACTAGAAAACAACACTAGTTTGAATTTTACCATGACTTAGCTTTGACTGCCATATTGATGGTCATTAATCTAACCAAAATTACGATGCAGTTTTACAAGTTCGTGTGGGAGGAAGAGATAAGAACAAATTCTCTCCTATAGTGGAAAGTCACGTGGTACTGCTCAGACCTGAAAATGCAGTTTTCAGGGAGAGCCCAGGCGGAGATGAGGAAGGGGCGGTTGGACCCCGGAAGTAAACCCAACAAGTGCAGCCGGAAACAGAAAAGGGGAGAAGCGAGCAGAGCAGACACTGCACCTTTCTGTGTTAACTTCTAGAACTGGATTCTCCACATGGGCAGGCATGCCATAGCACAAATGCAACAGTGCTGATGTGACAGCACACATGTGGAGTCCAGCAGACAAACTGCAGGAATCGGTTCTCTTCTACTGTGTGGGTCCCAGGGATCAAACTCAAGTGTCTCCACTTTGGCAGTGAGCACTTTACCTGATGAGCCTTCTCACTGGCCCCGAGTTTGACTTTTTAAACTTCAGAAGTGTAACAAAACCAGGAAGAGCCCAAATTCATGACTACAGAGGCTAATAAAAGATATCAAAGAATAATAGCTTGAAGGGAGAAATATGCTACTAATTTTATTTATTTGAATGTTAAGATATAGTGTAAATCAGGAAAGGGACTGTAAGAATGTGTTGAAATATTTGTGTCTCTGGGTTTGAAGTAGCATTCCTTTCCTTCTTATACCTTGCTACACTTTTTACAGCAGGCGTATAAAAAGCATTATATTTGTATTATATTTGTATGTAATTATATTTGTAATCAGACAAAAGCACTGTTTATATGCAGAAGAGGGAGGAAGACCTAGAACCCGTGATACCCAGCACTGCATTGTTCTTTGCCAGAGCAAGAAGCCAGAAACTGCCCGGTCACTAATCAGGAAATGAGTTCAGAGCAAGCCCAGAGCAACCACATGCACAAGTAATTTGTAGAAAGACAGTATAATGGGATTATGTGCTTGGATCGAGGTTGTCATCTGGAGTCATACTGTGCCCTCAGCTAGAATACCCATTTTCTTTCTGTCTCTGCCTGTCTGTTGGCAATTCCCTTTCTGTTAGGAAGCTGACAAGGGCTGTCAACTCCCCATCCCACGTCATGACACCGTTGGTCACTCTCCCTCCTTCCTCTGTCTACCTCCTGGTGTCATGACTGGTTTTGTTCCTCGCTATACTTGATCGAGCTAGAAGCTGAGTGGTCTCCATTTTTGTTATTTCACATCATGAGGCAAAATAAGCAAGCGGTATCTGAGAAGCAGCTGCTGGGTAACATAAAAAGTGATGTGGGATAAGGTACACGTGTTTCAGGGCTGTGTGAGAAGAGACAAGGAAGCTCAGGCAAAGCCAGTGAGCTCGGAGATAAAACAATGGCAGTGCTCATAACAGGCTGTGTGCTTTTGTTTTTAACAGATAATCCCAAGGCGGAACTGAGACTTTGTGGATGGATTTTGGTGATTGTTTCATTCATTTTCGTAGTTATAACCTTCCCAATATCAATATGGATTTGCATAAAGGTAAAGAGCATTTCTTTCCTTTCTGAAGCAGGGTCAGCTCCTCCCTCCATAAGCCACGTGACCTACCCGGCCGGTAGACAGACACCAAACTGTGCTTTTTCTTATGTCTCTTTTTTGGATAGATTCTGCTAATGAGTTATAGCAGATCTTAAAACTCAGCCCCTGTCTGCTAAGTCCTTCCTCACGGGCAACAGTTTTGCGTCTGTCCGGCTGTGGGATGATTCTGCGAGGATACTGTGGGGCTGGGTGGTAGGGTCCCTCACAGCTCCACCTTTGCTGTTTCCTCCCCTGTAACACTGGAGACAGCGGCAGTCCCTCCTTAGGATGATGACGGGATTAAGTGCCTACTCACTGCAGAGCCTGGCACAGAACAAATGGTCCCCGGAGCAGTTACTTTCCCACAGAGTTACCAATACTTAGCCAAATAACTGCCATTTGCATATTGCTAAACTAACCAATATGCTGCCTGCATTTTCTGGTAAATGTCATTGTAACTAGTGAAATCAGAAGACGCACTGTTAGCTTTCCTGAGCAGACAAAATATGAATGGTCAGCAGGATGCCAACAGCCAGGGATGGGCCTGAGATGTGTTTCTGTTCTCTGCTCTCCAGTGTTCAGAAGCCAGTATATTCGTTCTGTGTTTTGGGTCAGAGGCTCCTAGATAGAGCAGGCTGGCCTTGAACTCATTTTGTAGTTTAGGTTGGCTCAGACTCACCGTCTGTCCTCCTGCTTCTGCCTATAGAGCCCGGGGGTTAGAGGCATTGTCGCCACTCCCAGGGGGTCTATTGCTTTATAATAAGTAAAGATGAGTGTATATAAGAAATAAGCATGGTGCTTGGAAACAGTAAATACACTGTTTGCAGATACTGTCAGGAAAGAGAGCCAGCAACAGGAGGCACTGAGCCTGCCCCGAGCAGAATCGTGCTCAGGAAGCTCTGAGTGTAAATTGTATTCATTGTTTCATTTTCATTCACATTTTTTATTCCAGATTGTAAAAGAGTATGAAAGAGTCATCATCTTTAGACTGGGTCGAATTTTGCAAGGAAGCGCCAAAGGACCAGGTCAGTACTAGATGGCAGTCTGGAAACCAAAGTGTCATGTTTTGTACTTTTAAAACCTCTGTGTGTGTGTGTGTGTGTGTGTGTGTGTGTGTGTGTGTGTGTGTCTGTGTGTGTGTGTGTCTGTGTGTGTGTGTCTGTGTGTGTCTGTGTGTGTCTGTGTGTGTGTCTGTGTGTGCTCATGAGTGCTGGTACCCTCAGAGGCCAGAGGGATCCCTGTGCAGCTGGAATTACAGAATTTGGGAGCCACCTAATGTAGATGCTGGAATTGAGCTCTAGTCCTCTAAAGAGCACCAGATGTTCTTAACTGTGAGCCTTTTCTCTAGTCTATGACACTGAACTGTCTTCCTGATATGAGTTCTCCAATGGGACTTTTGTTTGGAGCAGAAGCTGTACAGCAAAGGCAGTGGCTCTGGCCAGTCCAGTGCTGCCCACCCTTTCCACCGTTATCTATTTCCACCGTTATTCCACCATTAGGTTATTATTTGCCTTGGCCAACAATGGCTGTAACCTTGGGAGGCTGAGCAGGAGGATCTCGGCCAAAGGACGGACTGCGGTCACTAAAATGCTGGGCCTACAAGAAGGTGCCTCCAGTGAAGTCTGGGAATGCAAGGGGGAGCAGAACACAGTCCCCTTATCAAAGGCCTTACTGTCCAACAATCGGACACTAACAAAGAAACAGATAGCTACACCCTGCACTTAGTGTTAGGAACCCCAGAACCCTGAAAAAGAAGCACAGGAGACCCAGAGAAGAGCATCTGACCTCAGTCAAAGCTTCCCCACTGTTGTTTTGTTTTAAATGCCTATTATTATTATTATATTAAAATTATATGTCTATGTGTGGGCGTGTGTGGATCTGTGCACTTTAGTGCAGGTACCTTCAGAATCCAGAAGAGAGTCAGAGTCCTTGGAGCTGGAGGGAGTTGTGAGCTGTCTGTGTGGGTGCTGGGAACTGAATGTGGGTCATTTAGAAGAGCAACAAGCACTCAGCCGCTGAGCCATCCCAGGCCCTCCATGTTCTGAGGCATGGAAAAGTGCCAGCCACGGAGAGTTATTCCTGACAGACACAATGGCGGGGAGAGAATACAGTGAGTGGAGGTGCTGTAGGAACTGTGCCCGGTAAGGATGCAGGACCCCAGGACAAGGAGAGTGGCAGAGGCAAGGCGAGTCCTGAGAGGCTGCAAGACTCAGGTCTTGCGGCTCAGAACAATGGGTCATAGGGAGAAACGCCAATAAGTTCTTAGTGGAGAAAGGGGAGCGCGTGCGCTGTGTTACAGAAGCCGCCCCAGGTATTCTGAAGAACTGATCAAGGGTGAGCTGAGCCTCATCACTGTCTCCAACGCTGTGTGTTACAGGCTTGTTTTTTATCCTGCCATGCACTGACAGCTTCATCAAGGTGGACATGAGGACCATCTCCTTCGATATTCCTCCACAGGAGGTGAGCAGTTCTCACTACGGCTGCCGCACACTGGGAGGCCAGAGCTTGCAGCCCTGACAGCCTTCTCTTTGTCCAGCTCTGTGACTTGAGCAGGTCTCTAGTTCCTGTGTCTCAGTGTCCTCAGCTGTAAAACAGAGGCTGTAATGGTAAGGCCAGGGGGTGTTGTGAGTGAGCGAGAGACGGAGCTGCCAAATGCCTAGCGCACACTGCACCCGGAAGTGAAGCACTGTGTGAGAGTTTGTCACTGTTGTTGGAGACATGGTGTGATGCCCGAGGACATGGAGTTACCATTACGGCTGTAATCATCTTTCTGACTACAACTCTCTTGTATGGGTTTTAGACAGAAAAAAAATCTAGTTTAACATCCTTTCTAAGGGCCTTCACTTTTATTTGAGATAAATTGAAGAGAAGCAAAAGAGTTAGAAAGTACTCATTTGGCATTTTAAAGAGCGTCTGTGATCATTCCGAACCTTTTCAGACTTCACCACAAACAGTACCTAGTTAACTCGACAGCCGGTTCCTAGAATAATGCTGGTCACACGGAGGCAAATCCTCAGATCGCAGCTCTTGGGATGTTCTGTTCCCCCCAGTTCAGGGCTAGCTGCACTGACACCCACTCTGCTGTGGGCGTCTGGTGCCCATATGTCAGGAGGCGTAGTAACCATCACAGACAGGACACCGGCAGCTGCTGAGGGGCTGGCTGTGGAGAGCTGGAAGAGCAGTGTTCCCTGGTACAGCGAGCGCAGCGTGGGGTTGGAGCATGGCTTTCTCTTACGAGTAACAAAATCCAGAAGCCAGATTAGCCACTCACTTACTGGTGCTGATCAAGCACTTGGTAAGGTCAGACTTTTAAATCCCATGAACTTAGTAAAGCAGAAGTAGTTCCTTCCACAACTTACAAGAACCCCGAGAGCATCCCAGACCCGCCGCGTGCTTCCCTGTTATTCGGGAACATGGGCTCTCCACAGCTCCTTTGTGGCATTCTCTTGTGTAAATACCATGGGCATCTGGCATGTGGCCCTGAGCTTTTGCCTTCCCTGTCCTCTTTCCCTGCAAGCTGCCAACCTGGAGTGGTTGGAGCTTGGCAAGCAGCGCTTTCCCAGCCCCTGGGACCTTACTGCAGAGGGAGGTCAAACACTGCCTGCAATAACCAGTGCTCAGAGAAGCCGCCCTGTTGAGAGGTGGCAGCTGTGGCAGCCACAGTGGCAGGAATCTGAGTAGTTTATTTCCCCACCACGTTAAGAGAGGTTGTCTCCCAAGACAGTCACACCCTGCACATTTGTCACCAAACGCCCCTGCTCTTGAGTCAGAGGTGTTTTAGATTTCGAAACAAAGGAGAGGAGGGTTACTTTGGTGCCTGGCAGAACTAAGGCCTCAGAGCGGCTCTGCTGTAACCGTTACTTCTCATTGACATGGTTGGGATGCTTTCAAAAGACTTCCTGCAGGACACCTCCTCCCTTGGTTGGCAGAACTATGGTTAGGGTTAGGAGGCAGTGCTGCCAGCCTCATTCTACAGATGAAGGGTTAGCAGGTCACATGGTTACAGCCCACCACCGCCTGCTAGGCTCACATCCTAGGGCATCCTTACAGTTCTGTCTCTCACCTTGTGGCCCTCCACCGAGTGTCAGTCACACTGCCAGTGCTAGAGAAACAGAAGAGCCGCCCCTAAGAAACTCACTGTGTAAGGAGAAGCAGAGGTATCCACCTCGAGTCTCCTCAGTGGGTCACTGCACAGAGGCACAGTGGATGTGCACAGGGTAGCCTTCCTGAGAGTCAGGAAGTCCACGGAGAAGTCATTCGAATGGCGGGAAGAAAGGAGCCAGAATAATGTCAGCCTTTGAGTGGCATCTCAGATTTTGTTGAGGGGCTGAATGCATCTGTGAACTCGGATACATAGGAGAACCTTATTAAATCTCTAAAGGGGTATAAATAACCGTCCGATGCCTTCCGAAGAACATCAGCTATTGCTTAAGGGTTTGTGGAATGTCAACGGCGAAGCCCTGGCTGGTGTGTGATTGCCTTCCTCCTCCTGTAGGTCCTCACTAAGGACTCGGTGACAATCAGCGTGGATGGTGTGGTCTATTACCGAGTTCAGAACGCAACCCTGGCTGTGGCAAATATCACCAATGCAGATTCGGCAACCCGTCTTTTGGCACAAACAACCCTCAGGAATGCGCTGGGCACCAAGAACCTGTCCCAGATCCTCTCCGACAGAGAAGAGATCGCACACCACATGCAGGTGAGGCCCGAGAGGAGCTGGCACCTGTGTGCAGGTGCAGTGCTCACTGCTGGTTAGTCAGCCAGAGTCGGAGAGCTGAGGCTGAGCTCATCACCCTTCACCCAGATGGGGATGGGTCAGTCTTTTTCCTTCTCAGGTTTTCCAGACTTTACAGATGTTTTCAGACAAACACCCGTGGGTTCACTCAGGTGCATGCTGTTTTTAAATTCCTTCTGGTGTTAACTCCCCTCTCCCCTACCCAGAATCCATATTATCCTAGTGGATCGTCATGGCTTGGGGGTTATTCTGCAAAACTGTATAGGCACTGCTAAAGCTCTGGCCTTCAGACGTGAGGCCCATGTGATCACCTTGCTCTCCAGTCTCGCCTGTGCCGTGGATGTTCATGGCTTGTTCAGTGAAGTTACCGTGCTATAAATGCTAACTCGGCTTCATAGAGGTTTCATCATGATTAAACTCTGCAGCTTGTTTGGTGTTGAATAGACCACTCTGCACCATGGAGTGGCCTTGCATCTCTACCTGAGCATTACCACCACCTACATGCTCCCGTCTACTAGGGCAGGCAGACTACTGGGGAGTTAGCCCGAGGCTGACTACTCTGTGTGTAATAATGGCTCACTGGACCACAGCCTCAGCTGCCTGCTTGTCCATTACCCACACTGCTCCCGACCAGCGCAGAATGTGGAACAGCTGCAGTGGAGACTACAGACAGTTCCTTTATGGCCCCTTACAAGTTTGCCAACTGACCTTAGCACAGGGGTCACAGCATCACATCTGTTTCCTTGCTCTCCAGCCCCGGCTTTGGCATTCCTCTGCCGAGGTTTCTCTGCCACCCACCAAACCTTACCCATCTTGCCCATACACATCCCAGTGAATGTGCCATTCTTGGCATTGGGACAGGTGACAGTGCCTCGCTTGCCGCCCCTTCTCTTTGCAGAGTACACTGGACGATGCCACGGACGACTGGGGGATAAAGGTGGAGCGCGTGGAGATTAAGGATGTGAAGCTGCCCGTACAGCTCCAGAGAGCCATGGCTGCAGAGGCGGAAGCCGCCCGCGAGGCTAGAGCCAAGGTAATGTTTTCTGTTGCCTTAGGTTCTTGTGTTACTTGGTTTTAGTTTGGTTTCCTTAAATTCCACAATCTCACTGAAAGAGTAAAATAGCCGTGAACGTTTAGTAAAGTCCTGCCCATCACCTCAAACTCTCTCCTCAGAGGTCATCACCTTAAATAGGTGCTCGAGTGCATGTGCATGCCTATGTGTGAGCCTGTGTGCGTGCATGCGTGTGTGTGTGTGTGTGTGTGTGTGTGTGTTGTATGCAGTATGCATGTGAATTTTTGAGACAAGGCCTTTCTGAACCATCTGGTGAGACTGTCTGGCCAGCAAGGCCTCAGGAGCCACCCGCCTTCCTCCATACTGAGTTTACAGAGCGTGCTACCGTGTTTTGCTTTTACATGATTACTGGGGAATCCAAAGTCTGGCCCTCAAGATGGTACAGAAAACACCCTCTCCGTGGGCCGCCTCCCTGGTCCTGTACTTGCGCTTTATTTGACTAAGTCGTTGCGTTATTAGCAGGAACCGCACTGCGCAGTGTCATGTACCTGGCCTTTCCACTTGAGTCTCATGGGAGCACTGGTTGATTAAAGCTGTCTCATTGTCTCAAGTCTGTGAGCCGCAGGCTTTATTTTCCCCACTCATTATTAAAGGCAAGTTGACTGTCAGAGCACGTGACAGTGTGTCAGCTTGCTCTGTCTGTCCCTCGCTTATTCCGGTCTTTTTCCCCCTTTCCCCCGGGAGCCTCTTCCTTCTGCATTTCTTTCCTCCTGTCTGTTTCTACATCTTCCTTCTCTTTCCGTGTTTGCTCTTTCTTCTCATCTCCGCCTTTGTCTTAAGCGCCTGAGTGAATGTCCTTCTGGTAGTGCTGAGGAAATATTTGTTAAGGTAACCTCAAAAAAAAAAAAAAGTTTCCTGTACAATGACAACATGTCAAAATATGAAGGCATCTCATCAAACCCAAGGACTGGAGGTACAGGTAGACCTTGTTAGAGCTGCACACAGCCCATGGTGGAAGGCTTCTCACTCCTGAGGTCATAGTATTCCTTGGAGCAGTTAGGACAGAGGCTTCCTGTTAGAAGAGGGATTCTCTGATACAAGGATGAGACCACATTCGATCATGGCCACACAGCCCCAGCTACACAGTTTTCATAGGAGGGTTTGCTGTGCCTCTGACAGATCTCCTAAACACCAGGGAAAGCCAGTTTGTCATCATTAGAAAGTCATAGTGGCTGGTGACTGGCTGAACACAGAACCCTGTCCGTCTCAGGATACCCATTTAAGCGCAGACTGGCCACTATCATTTCTTAGCTGCTGCCAAATTGAGCAGCGCCCTGTGCTTCTGTCTGCCTCCAGAAGTTCTTGTCATGTCTTTCAAGTACACTCATGTTGATATTGCAGAAATCTCAAATGTTTTCCTGCAGATTCCTCACTTTCAGGAACTAAAACAGCACAGTGTTGTTAAATGTTCCCTGTCACCTCCCAGTTATCCGAAAAGTGGGAATTGCCTTTACCTTATTACTTGACACGAACCTGAAGCCCATCATTAGACCACAGAATAATGTCTCCTACCGAGTTTCAGAATAAAGGGTCCAGGAACCTTCACCTTTACCCCGAGTCAGTAATTAACACAGAGCTGTTCTCGCCAAGCTTAGCCTTGGCATCCAGATTCCTTTAAATGAGATCAGAGCAGCGCTCCAGACAAAACCCTCAACTACTTGGAGTTATCCCTAGAAATGAAACTTGTTTGCCATCCTGAGTGATTTCCTCAAGGTCCCACGGTTGATTAGGAATGAGACCGTCCTACTCCCCTCCTTCCCTTCCTGATTCCTCCAGAGCCGCCCACCATGGACCTTCCACAATGTTCTCAACAGTTGCCTTCTTCACTTCATAACAAGGAGCAAAGCTAAAGAGGTCATTTAGAATGCTGTCCTTGGATGAGGCTATAAGATGAGCCTGGCAGCTGTGACATGAGCCTGGCTCATGGCTGACTGTCCCCAAGGTTAGTGTTCACACAGTGTGACCTGCTTCAGAAAAACACCAGTAAAATACTCTGAAATAGCTGTGAGCTCACATGCAAGGTCTCATGGGAAGCAGAAGTTGGCCCCTTCAGTAGGCAAGTTGCAGAAGAGAGTAGGTGAAGACCCTACACACAGGCTTCAGAATAAAAGCCCTTACCGTAATTGGCAGATGCTATACTAGATACCCATCAGGATGGCTTGAAAACGTGGTGTGAACTGATGCCCTGTGTGCTGTGGGGACACCCATTGGTTCCACCACTTTGGAAGACAGTCTAGAAAAGTGTACCAAAAACTGATGTTGGCAGAACCTGTGGCCAATCACTCCATTCTCAGTATGTACCTCAGATACACACTCACTTCCTCACAGACACACACTCACTTCCTCACAAACACACACTCACTTCCTCACAGACACACACTCACTTCCTCACAGGCACACACTCACCTCCTCACAGACACACACTCACCTCCTCACAGACACACACTCACTTCCTCACAGACACACACTCACTTCCTCACAGACACACACTCACCTCCTCACAGACACACACTCACTTCCTCACAGATACACACTCACTTCCTCACAGACACACACTCACTTCCTCACAGACACACACTCACTTCCTCACAGACACACACTCACTTCCTCACAGACACACACTCACTTCCTCACAGACACACACTCACTTCCTCACAGACACACACTCACTTCCTCACAGACACACACTCACTTCCTCACAGGCACACACTCACCTCCTCACAGACACACACTCACCTCCTCACAGACACACACTCACTTCCTCACAGACACACACTCACTTCCTCACAGACACACACTCACCTCCTCACAGACACACACTCACTTCCTCACAGATACACACTCACTTCCTCACAGACACACACTCACCTCCTCACAGATACACACGCACATTTACAAGTGGTATGTCCTGGCAGCACTTCATCCCACCCTGGAAATGTTCTGGTCCTCATCCTGAGTTGGACAGATACGGGCATGGTTATTCATAGGACATAATACTACGCAGAAAACAAACTGAGCACAGGCCTGCTCCCAAACATAGTCTGAGCAAAGGAAGCTGCTCAGGGCTATCCGCACAGGAAGGCACAGATGGGGGCAGGCGCTCTAGTCACATTACCAACTCTCATTTCAAACAAAGATCAGCTCATGGGCTCAGGCTCCAGCAGTGAACCCCATAATCAAAGTATAGGTGGTTTGTGAGAATGGCGTGTGTTGACACCAAATTGCTGCACGTTTGGCCAGAGACCCACCCAGCCACAAGGAGCTTGCTTTGCTCGAAGATGCTCTCCACGTCCAAGTGTCCTTGGGTTCTATCTAGAAAGAAAGCCTGTGACATCTGGTCACCTCTTTGGTAGTTTGTTGCTTTTTGATGAACTAAATGTGTGCCCATCCGAGTGGGTCTGGCTTCCTGGCCAACACATTGTTTATTGATTGGAAGAGGGAAACGAACTATCTGTGGTCCATGCCCAGATGACAGTATGTCCAATTGGATGTAAGAGATGACAAGGAAGAGAGCGTGAACCTGCCACACTTTGTGGGAGTGTATTCGTGCATTCGCCAGTGTTTGCCTCAGAACACTGTTACCTACCTGGTTCCGTGTGGTGCCTGGTACCTCTATCCTATCTAATGACGCTACACATGAACAAGAATTTGGATTAGGACTCAGATCCTGTCTCCTCCCCTTCCTTAGCCATCACTCACATTAGGCAAATGGGATCTCCATGAGTCTGAAACTAGAATAGGTAGGGGCACTTAGAGTGGATAGGAATCATAAAAGCAGATGACAGACTCACTCTGAGCCGGGAGTGTAGCTCAGTATCAGAGCACTTGCTTAGCACGCACCAGCCAGAGCTTCATAGTGAGACCCTGTCTCAAAAACAAAGAAGAAAAACAAAAACCATATTACACACACACACACACACACACACACACACACACCTGTCTCAGGTCTGGGCTTCTCCCTCACTGTTCCTCTATAGGTTTCCACTTACTTAGTCAGAACTTGATTTCCCTGCTTTGTGTGTCATCTACCTCCTGATGGTACCATGAGGTGCTGCCCCATTTCAAGAGTGTAGTGTATTAGCTACTTTTCTATGCTGTCCTGAAACACCATGACCAGGGCAACTTACTCGGAACTAGTTTATCAACCTACAGCCATACATTTAGGATGGGCTAGATAGGAAGCCTTCTGTAAGTATGAAGGGGATTCTGTGGGTGTTTCAGACTTTCCCCTTAGTATGCTTGTTTACTGGACACACTCCTCTGAATGCTGTGCGTGTGGCAGTCACTCGTGTCTGTGGCTGCTTAGTACTCCTCATAGAAAGAGAAGGCATGCAACACTAACCCATTCGTTTTTATCTGGATAGAACTAAGAGACGTTAAGTGACAGGTGCAGCTTTTGTCTGTTGCCGTTCATGCACTCAAGTCAGTGTGCTAAAACTCGTTTGTCAACTTCATCAAACATGATCTGCACACTTCCTTTCTTTGATTTCAAAGGACTGGAAATCCACCTAACTTGTTAGGGGTTTCTATCCACGCATTTAAGTCAGTCTCTCACCCCTTTGCAGCGCAGTGGGCTGGGCCTTTGTCTGGTACCTGGCCCAACAGTTTCACCCCTGCCTGGGAGACGAGGCAGCGGTAGAAGAGAGTACCTTGAGCCAGACACATGCTTGAGCAATTCAGTTTCAGGACAAAGACTATCTGAGAACTGGGCGTCTAGGGGACTGATGGATTCCTGGCAAGTCCCCTATGCTGTCTGACTTGAAGACGGCTACGTGGCCCCATGCCATTTGCCAGCTGAGCTCTTCCTCCCCCTGCGCAGGTGATCGCAGCCGAAGGGGAAATGAATGCGTCCAGAGCTCTGAAAGAAGCGTCCATGGTTATCACCGAGTCTCCTGCCGCCCTTCAGCTCCGGTACCTTCAAACCCTGACCACCATCGCTGCCGAGAAAAACTCCACCATTGTCTTCCCTCTGCCCATCGACATGTTGAAGGGCATCATGGGCTCTAATAAGTGAGCTGTCCAGGTCTATGGGGAGCTGTGCTGATCCTTCCCAGGGTAAAGTGGGGACAAAATTAGTCTTTAACTCACGGGGAGATTAGCTGAAAGCTTGACTGTCCCCTCCCTCTCCTTTCCTGTATGTACAGTATAGGCAGGGGCTCTTAGAATGGATAGGAATTATAAAAGCGGATGAGACACTCACTTTGGAGCCGGGAATGTCGCTCAGTGACAGAGCACTCGCTTAGAATGCTCAAGGCTCTGGGCTTAATCCTTAGCACCAAAACAGAGACATGTTGGCTTGTAAATAGGAGAAAGAGGCTGACTTAGGCACAATACTCTTACTCTCTAAGTTTATTCTGAAATAGGTTGAGGCCATCTGACTTTCTTAAACGCGTTCTGAACCATGAGCAAGCAGGCAAGTCAGGGCAAGGGACACATCCTAGACACACCATCTGAGCCCAGATAAATGTTCTGTGACACTGAAGCATTGCTCCACCCTCTTCTCTGGCCACCTGTGCCTTCCATTCATGGGGTCTTTTGGATTGTTTTGTTTTGAGACAGGGTCTCTCCGAGTAGCCTTGGCTATCCTGGCCTCGAACTCAGAGGTACCCTTGCCTCAGCCTCACAAGTGCTTACAGGTGTTTACCACCGCCGCCTCGACCTTCAGGAAATCTGAAGGACATTTCCCCAAAGGACATCCATCTACACTAAGCCCAGACCTTGTTTTGGAGTGATCCTCTCCCTCCTCCTGCTTGATCCTGTCAGAGCCAACAGAGAGGCTCACGCTGGCCCTTCCGAGACCAGATGTCATTCCTGCCACAGTCCTTCTGAAAACAGTAGGTGCAGTTTTTAGAAGCCTCTTGGGCCTCCCTCCACAACTTAATGCCCCCTCCGAATGTGGCCTTTAAGGCAGCTAATTCCTGCCACAGAAGTGCTCCTTTCTTACTTTTGCCTATTTTCATGGATCAGGTTTTTAAATCATTTTGATTTTTAAAAATAACACCAAGTTCTGTCAATAAATTGTTATGTCCATTTAATTAGCTTAAGTATTGAAGCACCTCTAAACGTTTTAAGTAACCCATTATACTTGACTCTCTGAATACTATTAACTATTATATACTGTGATATATTTTGATTACTAATCCTGCTTAAGTAGCATAAGGAATTCCTAACATGTGGAGCTTGTGATTGATCTTGTATAGACACCATGCTGAGCTCTCCATGCAGAAGGAGAATGCTTATGTTTGATTAGTTTTGTGGGTTTTTTTTTTTTTTTTCTCATATAAAACATTGATACCAATAGAGGAAGTGGTCCACCTCTCTGGACCACAGTTTCTTACTGTGACATCCATCCTTTGCCCTGAACACCTTGGTGGTGGCTTTTGCAGCATCTTGGAGGGTCTTGATTGAGCTGGAGGAGCCTGAAAGAACGGCTTCCTGTAACAGTAGTGCTGTGGACACCTGCCCGGAGCTGTTTCCTGCCAAGCCCACTGAACCCATGGCACCACCCTGCTCCTAAGCCTTGAGCCCAGCCGGGTTTTCTAGAGCTGTAAAGAGCACTTCCTCCCAGACTCAAGTTGCATTTACATTTTGAATTTAAAATGATGATTTTATCTGTTTGGAGAAGTGGCTAGCCCTCCACTGAGGACCAGGAAACTGTGTCCCATTGAAAACACCTCAGAGGTAGCAAACAATGCCCTTGGTTTTCTAATTGGCCTTTGCTTCTGTGCCTTTCGAATTAGTAATGCAGTAGGCTAAAGCAGTCACAGGGAGGGTGGGGGAAAGTGAGCCTATAGGAAGGGGTGCTGGTGTGAGGGTTTCCACGCATCCTCCCCTCAGCCATGTACAATAAAGTGTGTGCCCTGTGACCCGACTCCGTGAGTCTTGTTTCTGTTCTGAAGATGTTCACTGGACTTTGCATTCATACTTGAAGGGGGCCTTAAATTGTAACTTCAGTTTTAGGTTGGATTTTACCAATTCAGGGCAGAGAGTTGGTCCAGTCTGTAATCACATGTTTACAACACTGGCTGGGATGGAACAAAGGAAAGGACTCAAAAGACTTGTTTGATTGTGCTTTCAGATATGTTGTTTCTTGTGAGTCCCCGTACTGCCTGTCTCTCCAGACCTGGTTACCCACCAGTGATTTTCACATGTCTGCTGCTGGGAGGTCACATCTGTGACACTTAAGTTATTCAGGGAGGACAATGAGGTTGTTAATCAGCTGTGAAAGGCAGCCTTTAACTTTGGCCCTGGGGGCTGAGAGATGGCTCAGTGGTTAAGAGCACTTCCAGAGGACTTGGGTTCAATTCCCAGCACCCACATAGTGGCTCACAACTGTCTGTAACTCTAGTCCCAGGGAACCCAACACCCTTACACAGACATACACGCAGGTAAAACACCAATGCACATAAAATATTAAAAAAATAAATAAAAACAGTTAACTGAGTCTCCACTCAACTATGCTTTATGGCCTTAGATGCTCTTACCAGTTAAATGGAGTTTGAATACTGTTTGTAAGATCACAAACGAGCCTCATTGAATTCTGAAGATCCCGGTTCAAAAATCATGCTCCTGAGGGTTTCTCCCTCTGTAGCATCCAGTCTCTGCACCGCCCAGCCTGGAGCATCACCTTGGCTGGTTTCTATCTGCTGTCCTTATGAGAATGTGTTGAAAGCTGTAGACCATTTTTGAAAACTGCACAAATAGGGGGACTTGTACTTAAGGCGGGGACACTCTGGTCAGGCTATCATGACTTGAAGACATCAGAACTGCTGGACAACTTTAGCTCTGTATTCAACTCTATGAATACCTGCACCAACTAAAGATGGTGCTCAGGAAAGAGCAATGTCTCCAGGGCGAATGCTTGCACAGCAGGTTGCCACTGTTCACTTGCAAGTCACAGGCCTGCCTGGTGTGTGTGGACCAGCCTGTGGGGACTCTGGATAAAGTCAGGGCTGTCTGTCTCTTAGAGTGATGCCCATGGCATCAGGTAGAGAGTGGGCGCAGGCACAGGCGACACTAGGATTTGTCTAAAGAAGACACAGAGGACACAGGCAACTTTTTGGGGTCTGCTCTTGTTGCCTGGAGGTTGGGTAAGAGAAAGCTGAAAGCCATTGTCGAAACAGATTTTAGGAATCTAGAAACTTGACTCTCATAACAAACATTACAGATATTCCTTAAAAGATTCTGGGAAGGAACAGCAAGCTGGCTCCGTGAGTAAAGCCACCGGCCCCCAACCCTGATGACCTGAGTTCAGTTCCCAGGACACACATGGTGGAAAGAGGGGACTGACTCCCATGGGTTGTTTTCTGATCTCCCCAGATCTGCCATGACACCCACATATACAGAACTTTTTTTTTTAAGATTCTGGGGGAAGGAACTGGAAAGGTGAATCAAAGGTGAGGAGAACTTGTTCCTCTTTCAGAGAACCCCAGGCTCGGTTTCAGGATCCACATTGAAACACGGAGAAGAGATGATCATTCAGACACAGCTTATAGTCAACTGAAATAGCCTCCTGGAATGCCAGTCTGGGACAAGGATTTGGGGACCCAGGTATAGCCCCGAGTGTTCAGAGCATGAGATTTCTGAAGACAGAAACCCATTCTGACATCTTGTGTTAATCCCACCAGTCCAGAATAAGACCACTACCACAAGTTAAAGCCAAATTTGAAGCAAGCTTTAATTAAATACTGGCAGAATGGATGGACTGTTGCCAAGTCAATACCCAGGTCCCCAAGAAATGGCTATGAGTCACATTTTGCAGAGACTTAAGAAGGTAAAACCCATTATTCATTGCATTTGCCATCAGGACCAATCAGGGGAAAGCATACATCTTGACATAATTTCCTGCCCATGTACCTCCACATGTGATCAAGCACATCTGGTACAGATGGGTCAAACACAGGACAGACAGGAACTTAATTGTCTTAACTGAAAACAGAACCCTTAACCTACAAGGTGTATTTTTCCTGTTTTGGTCTCTCCCAATAGCTTGCAAGGTGTATTGTTCTTGTTCCTGTTTGGTCTCACACTTGCTTAGCAGCTTCAGGGGCAGGCTTCTCAGAAGCAAGCAAGCAATTAGACAGAAGCCATACTAGGTAGCTGGAGGGGGTTCCACATCAGCAGACATTAAGATAAGTTAGCTGAAACATCCTGACCTTAGGATCCTAAAATAAAGTTAGGCAATGTCCAAAGGATTCTCCATAAAGGTCAACCTGAAACGGCCTCGGCAAGAATACAAGATGGAGGAGCTCCTGCACTGTCTTGTCTGTCACAAAAGGCAGCTCACAATCAGTTGCAACTCAGTTCTAGGAGATCCAACAGTCCCTGGCTTCCTTGAGCACCAGAGACACATATGGTGCACATATATACGTGCAGGCAAATGCCCCTAAAAATACAAGTACATAAATCCTTAAGATTTTGCTGGGGAAGGAAGAAACAGGTTCGAAATCAAACCCTCTGAGAATGACTATACACCACAAAGTTGTAGGAAGTCTACGGTCAAATTTTTAGTCTTAGCATCTTGTCCCCCACAAAAAGTAAAAATAAAATAAAATAAAATAAATAATTGCCATCCACTTTGTCCAGCTTCCCTGGGATCTCTGCAGTGTTCCCAGGGATCCCACTGAAAATGTTCATTCAGGAGAGGAGAAATTCACCCAGCAGCCAGATGCACCTCTCTGACCTGTGCTCTCACCAGGAGTGGTGTGAGGACTCTTGAGAAATGGATAGTGGACTTGGAAGCAGCTCATCCTTTCTCTCCCAGAAAAACAGATTCTACAAACGGTGAATCTGTCTTTTCCTAAGCTTGCCCATGTACAGTTGAGAGCCAAAAGACCTGCAGACATTTTGCTACCAAAATGATGCTCAAAGCCAAGAGAGACAGTGGGAAACCTAGACATAGTTTCAGTTAGACTCCAGGCCCGTAGACTCTGGGCTCACAGAGAGATCCTGAAGCAATTTGGTCTGGGCCGGTTCTCTATCACATACAGTTCAATACATCCTATCCAACCCAGCACAAGACAGGCTTTCTCCCATGTTGCACTAAAATCTGTACATGTAATTTTCTGCCACTTAGCAGGAGTCCTACATTGGGTTAAGCCAGAACCACAGATTTCCAAGAAGTAAGCTGACTTTGTCCAGAGCAGCTTCCCACCTCCCTGTAGGAAGAGCCCTGTTGTGTGATGCTGTCCCTGGGGAGGTGTGAAAAAAACCTGTTCACCCAGATAGTGATACAACTGAAGTCCAATTAGATGAACCGAATGGGCTTTTTGGGGGGTTGCTTACAGGACTAGATGGTTCAGAGACAGCTGCATCATCGCAGCCCACCACAGCAAGGGGAACGGCTCACAGAAACGGAGCTCACAGGAACTGGTAGCTCAACGGGCTCAGGGGTGTCTCTTCTAGACCCTTCAGTCATTCTGAGCTGCTCTGAGGCAGCCTGGCTTCTCTAAGGGTGTCTCTCAGTGTCCTTAACAGCTTATATAAATTTGGGAAGGGAGATCTAGCAGACCAGGTCAATTTCGGGAACTTTCTGAAGCTTTTTTGTTGTTTACTTCTGGCCCGAGCTTCATGGGTTACACTCCAAGATAAAATGCTTTATCTCTGGGGAAAAAATTGCTCATAGGCCCTAAGAACAGACTCCTGCTATGCATTTTCAGCGTGTTACACTTAGCAGGTTAGTTGCTTTGATTCCTAGGCAAGGCAGTCCTGAAATCAAGGGCAAGTCTCTTGACAAGGTGCTCAAGGCACCTGCCTACTGCTCAGCGTTGAAGTCCAGCGTTCCCAGGCTGCTCCAGCCACGTATCTGACCCTGAGCGCACCAGTCTCCCCACAGCACCCGCCTTTGTTTTTGCTACAGCCCTGCTTGTAATGATCTGCCTCCACAACCAACCCATCGCCTCTTCCACCTGGAAAATTCCTCCTCGGTTGCCCTCAACACTCAGGCAATGACTCAGAATCTCCGGAGAAAGGACCACAAGAGATTCACGCTTCTAAAAAGCTCTCTGGAGAGTATCAGGGCCCAGCCAGAGTTGGAAACAATAGTGTAAACACACACAACTCTCTCAGGTTTCCATCATTCAAACCTCTCCCCGAGCTCAACTCTACAGTCCACGTACAGAAGCCATTCCATAATTGGAGTGGGGTGGACCAAGGGGAGGATAGCCAGAAAAAAGAAAGCAGAAGGAAGGAGAGAAGGAGTAAGGGAGGGGGCAGGGAGGGAGGGAGGAAGAAATAAAGGAAGGAAGGAAGGAAGGAAGGAAGGAAGGAAGGAAGGAAGGGAACAAGCCCTGGTCTTTAGCTCCTTGCACTGGTCTGGCACCTCTGTGGAGAAAGGCTTTTGAGACAGTGCATGGGGATACCCTAAGGGGAGCTTTGGTGCTGGTGCACCAGCAGCAATCAAGGCCTACAGGGACCACATTGCACATCAAGGGCTACAAACGGGTATATCCAGGAGCATCTCTGGCCGCGGCAGTTGCCAATGCAGAGATCTCACCAAAGAGTCTTTTGAGCAGCAGAATGAACAGAGGAGATTTTATAGCTGGTACAGGTAGATATCACAGGATGTGGGCCCATGACAGTGCAGTATGCCCACTTCCTACTCCAGGGAATGGGTTTGGCTTTGAACTCTATCCCCACCACCGTTCTAAGGCTCTTATTCTGTCCAACAGTAAGAAAAATGTTGGGGTTGGTCTGGAGAGATGGCTCAACTGTTAAAGAGAACTAGATGCTCTTCAAAAGGACCCAGGTTAGATTTTCAGCACCCACATGGCAGCTCACAAGTGTCTGCAACTGCAGTTCCAGGAGACACAATGCCTTTTTCTCACCTGTTCAGATGCACCCTGTGTGTGCGCGTGTGCGTGTGTGTGTGTGTGTGTGTGAAATACTCAAACACATAAAATATTTTAAATTCTTTTTGGTACAGGTAATGCTAACAGCTTACATCACATTATATTCCTATAATATCACTGAATATACACCTAAGAGCAACTAAAATCCTTTATACACAGCTTGATATATGAAAACAAGACCAAAAAAAAAAAAAAAAAAAAAAACTGGACATAGCGGTACATACCTAGAATCTCAGCTTTGAGGGAGGCTGAGATTTGCAATTCAAACCAAATCTGGGCACCTTAGTCTGAGAGCCTTTCTTCAAACCAAATAGAACAGATTCGGGAAAGGAAGATGAAGCTGCTCAGAAGGTAGAGGAGCTTTTGGCAAGCTTTGTGACCTGCGTTTGATCTCTAGAACCCACATAGTGGCAGGAGAAAAGATGGGACTTCTCAAAGTTGTCCTCTGACCTTTACATACACACCTGCACACACATACACAACAAGAGAGAAAATGACTTAGGAATACAGCTCAGTGGTAGAGAGTACTTGTCTACCTTGCAAGGATCTGGGCTTCACATTTGAAAAAAAGAAACAAAAACAGACCATTCTATCAAACTAAAACACAAACAAGAACAAAAAAAAAAAAAAAAAAAAAAAAAAACACACACACAAGACATTTTACCTTTGGCCCAGGCCTATCTAAAAGCTTTGCAAATTTCACTAAACTAAACAATAAGAGATTTTCACTCAGCCTTCTTTCCCTCTTGGACTCCCTTATGTCAGCCCGCATCCTGGGTTTCCTGTGCTTGTTTCCTTTTGTCTGCTAGACACAAGACAGGGTCATCTATTAGGTAGCCTGTAGGCAAGTCAATGGGGACAGTTTTCTGGTTAATGATGGATGTGGGAAGGCCCAGCCCACTAGGGGAGGTGTCACCCCGGAGCGGGTTGGGGAGCAAACCAAATAAATAGCGTTCTTCCATGGCTTCTTCTTCTTCTTTGGTTCCTGCCTCTAGGTTCCTGTCTTGAGTCCCTGACCTGATTTCCTTTAATGACAGGATCTAAGTTATAAGATGGCAGAAGTTTCCTCCTCGAGTTGCTTTTGGTCAGTGTCTTTATCACAACAATGGGAAGCAGACAAGGACACTCCACAGTACGGTCTATGCACAGCTTTCCCCAGTGCTCCATCAGCTTCTCAAGGACCAAGATGGGTAAAAATCCATCTTTTTTCCTCACAGGCCCATGGGAGGCATCTGCCTGGGCACCTCTGGATCACCAGGGTCATAAGCTGGGAGAGTCCAGAGCCATAGAATTTAGAAAGCAGTGAAACACCTGGGGAGAACACACTTCAAAAAGCTTTTATTGGGTTTAATTTCCAAAGTACAGATATCTGAAGAAATTCTGTAAAGGCCCTGAGTTTTCACAGGGCTTGTTTTAGCTACCGTAAAAAATAAAACAAAAACACTCGCGCGCACACCATAGTTTCCTGCTTGCCATATGATCTCTTTGGAAGATGGCCAACCCTCAAAGGCACTGATTGGTGACATTGGTGGCTCTGGTCCTTACTCAGGCAGCCAGCTCAGCCAAGGCTCTGTCCAAGGGATCCACAGACCAGTAGTTGTCATCCCAGCCGAGGAACCAGCCCACAAAGGAAGGAGGTTCAAAGCCCTGCCTAACAACAGTGATGGGGGTCCGCCTGTCGCGATTCGCTGGGTCCGTCTCAATGTACCGTTTAGCTGCAGACACACAAGGGGAAGGAGACCCAGGGGCTTTCAGTGTGCTCTCCTCAGGGAGAGAATAGCCCCACTGATCACCAACACTGAATACAGACAAAGATCCCACATAAATTCCCCCAACACAGGAAGAACAAATTCCTGCTTCACGACATCCACAGCCCTTCCCTGCGTGTATCATTTCCCCCCTGGTGGTTAAAAGATATTAAATAAACTGCTCTTAGATTCCCAGCCTCTAGAATGGCTTCCAGGATCCTGCTTTCCTACTTGGGGTCCCTAACAAAGGAATCCCTTGGGCATGCTAGGAATTAGACATGGGCTTTCCTGGATTCCTTCTTTCCCCAGTAAGCCCTCAGGCATTCTGAAGCGACACCTTGAAGGTGATGAAGGTGAAAACCCCATGCTGTCATCTCCCCTCCAAGTCTCCATGGCTTTACTTTGTACACACCTCCCACCTCGATGCCTCACACAGGCTCAGTCATGGAAGTTAGCCAACCCCAGGCTGAAACTTCCAAAGTAAACTTTCTGTCTATGAACTGGTTGCCTCTGGTCCCCCAAAACAACTATTGGGATATCACCCCAAGTAGGACCCTAGGTCAGACTATGAGCAGGAAGTTCCCATTCCCACCGATGCTAACTCCTAGAACAGCAGGAAAAGCTGCTCCTACCAACCCCCAACCTTTATCTTACTCTCACCCACATCCAAAGGCCCACACCGCACCCTCACTTACAGCCAAAGACTCAACCTCAGCCAAAAAATTCCAGCCCTACCTACCCACAGCCAAAGACCCCCACCCCAACTACAGCCTAAGACCCACCCCCCCACAACCAGAGACGCCCCCCCCCTTGGGTCCTCACCAGAGGTCAAAGCTTCTGTCTTTTCCTCTTCCTGAGAGTCCTTTCCAACCCAGACAAAGATCTGGAGGTGAGAAGTGAAAATGAAATCACGTAAGGTGCCAGCAACAGTCACTGCCTCATAAAGAACCAAGGTGGAGCCAGGTCCTGGGTGCCAACAAAAGACAAAACTCTCCACCACTAAGAGCCTTCAGACAGTATCTGGAAGGGCATGGAATACGCTGCAAAGCACTGAGTGTTTGTCATTCTCATGTGTTGGCCTGCGATAGCATTGTCTCCCAAGTTAGTTATCAATGATGTCATAAGAGTCTGGGTTTTCAACTTCTCCTGAAACACAGGAGAATCTGGGAGCTGGGCCATCACCTTCACTGGGATGAAGCTGAAGGGGTGTCCCTTTGGTGGGAAGGTCCAGTTTAACTCAGGTTACACCATTCCTCATGTTTTCTCATCCCAGCCTGCATACTCACAAGCATTGCAAAACAGTGGCAGAGTTGTTGGAAAGCCCTAAGAGCTCACAAGTCACACCTTTAAAGGTGTAGACGCATTCATTCAACAGATGAGTGGACAGATTCTTCATCATCCATTCAACAAATGCTCTAGAATGCCCATCTTGACTGACATGTGTGTAAAGCTTGTAATGAAAAGCCCAGGTCACTGTGAGACTTATGACATATAAAAGCCTCTGTTGATTCTTACACACCATCGTATGTGTGTGTGTGTGTTTGTGTGTGTATGTATGTGTCTGTATGTGTGTGTATGTGTATGTGTGTTTGTGTGTGTATGTATGTGTGTGTATGTGTGTGTATGTGTGTGTATGTATGCATGTGTGTATGCGTGTGTGTATGTAAGTGTGTGTGTATGTGTGTGTATGTATGCATGTGTGTATGCGTGTGTGTATGTAAGTGTGTATGTGTGTATGTATGTGTGTGTATGTATGTGTATGTGTGTGTATATGTGTGTGTATATGTGTGTATGTGTGTGTGTGTATGTTTGTATGTGTGTATGTATGTGTGTGTATGTATGTGTGTGTATGTGTGTGTATGTATGTGTCTGTATGTGTGTGTTTGTGTGTGTATGTATGTGTGTGTATGTATGTGTGTGTATGTGTGTGTATATGTGTGTGTATGTTTGTATGTGTGTATGTATGTGTGTGTATGTATGTGTGTGTGTATGTATGTGTGTGTGTGTATGTATGTGTGTGTGTGTGTGTGTGTACATATGTGTACTTGAGCCACATTGCGCACATGGAGGTCAGAGGACAACCCTGGCTGTGGGTCCTTGCGTTACACTTTGTTTGAGGTAGGATCTTCTTGTTCATAGTGATGTAGCCAGATAAGCTAGCCCCTGAGCTTCTGGGGAGTCTCCTACCTCTGATTTCCCAACACCCCTCTTCCTCAGGAGCATGACACACCCATCACCCTCGGCTTTTCCTTGGGTTCTGAAGACCTGAACTCAGATCCTCATGTGTGGGTAGCGAGTACTTTCTACTAGGCCATCTCCCCAGCTCTGCCACCTAGTTTTACGCTTCTCTCAAGATAACCAGACTGCCGTTTTCCAGTGGCAATCGATTTTATCAAATGCCTCAGAGGAGAAAAAGCCAGGCTCGATGGCTTTTCCTTATTGACAAGTGTGTTCCTTACAGAACTGGAAGGCCTTCTGAGTCAGGACTGGTCCTGTGTCCCTTTGACACTTAGCATTTTTCTTAGGAGACAGTGAGTGATGCTAAGAAACACTGACCGAGGACCGCGGAGGAGGTGCATAAGCAGGTAATGTCACTGGCTGCTAAGTCAGTGACAGCAGTCATATCGTTCAAGCTGCCAACACTGTTCCTCCCCTGAGCTGTGTCAAGGGTGCCTCATGGGAGAAAGACATGGGACTTTGTGTTCAGCCATCTACAGCCTGGAGGATGCTGGGAACAGACACTTGCTAGAAGAGTTACTGAGCTGACATTCCCACGGGAATAGATTCAAAGGGGGATAGAGGTCAACTTGATGCAATCTTTCCCTCTCAGCATCCTCAACACAGAGCACTGTGCAGATAGATATTCATCAACTGATATTGGATGAATGAATGAATGAATGAATGAATGAATGATGCCATCCCACTGGGGCCTCCACAGCAGCTATCCCAGCAGTTGGCACAAGAGGGCTCAGAGCTCGGCAGCTACATTTTCAAGCCTCCAAATCACACTGGGAAGTTTACACCTGCACACAACACACTACTAAGTTCAACCTTCTACAAAGACATATTTAAAGCCAGGATTCGCACTCCCCTGGAGCTAGGGGAGAATAACATGATGTAGGGTTATGTGACCTGGGTTTCTAGGGTGCCAAGCACACCCCAACGGCCATGTATCTGCTAGGTAGGTCCCACCACTTCCATGTTACAGGAAGGTTCAGAGAGAGGGTGTGGCTTGCAGCCATTCCCAGAAGCACCTGGTGTTGCCTCTTTTATGTCCTCCCTGTGGTGGCTCTTCTTGGAGCTAAGAGTCCAGCTTCTCCCTCTACCCAGATCTTCTCTGTCTCTCTTCTTCACTCACCTGGTCCCAGGTGTCCAGGAGCATGACGTCATCAGTAGCCAGGTCTTCCTGCATAAGCTCGCCAGGAACCTCTTCGATCTGGGAAGGGTTAAAGGGGGGTCAAGGAAGGAACATCAGCCCCATCAGTTCCCAGGATGAGTTTAAGGAGAGGGTGTGCCTTCAGTGGCCCTTTCCCTGCTCTGGGCCATCAAGTGTTTCTCCAGGCTCTGACCCCTGAACCCTAGGCACAAGGTGTGGTGTCACCTCCAGACTCACCACAAATCGTCCAATCCTGTTGGAGCAGGCAAAGAGGCGTGGAGGATGGGCATCCATCTTCTTGTCCTTAAGTCTGGGGGATGTGCGGTAGGCAGTCTTCCCACCCAGAGCCTCCCAGAAGCCATCTGTGAGGGGAGATCACATCAGTTGCCAAGAGAAACCCTTGCCCCAGGAGCACATCTCACCAGACCCCAGACCAAACTGTGCCCAAATCTAGCTGGCTGTTTTTCACTCAAGGATCCCAAGAGGCTCAGGATGGAAGAAAAGGGGAAGAAAGGTCTGGGGAGAACAAGCAGGTAGTTATCTTCTTCCCGTTTCTCTGTCCTCATGAGGGCATTCAAGACTTCCCATGGCAGCTGGAGCCATTTGCACCATCGGACAAAGAGGGACAACCCCAATCCCAGATCATCGGCTTTGCTGACAATTCACCAACCTATCAGGTTCCTAGTGCCACACCCATAATCCATAAGCTGGCAGGAGACCAGGCACTGAGTCACCAACACTACAGGGTGGGGCTAATTAGCTCCACTCAGCACACGAGGTGGTAGAGGCCCAGAGACAGCAATTCACCCAACACAGCCTGGGAGAGGAAAATCCAGGAGGCAAATCTTTTTGAAGCCCAATGCCCACGCTCTTTCTACATCACCTGACGTCTATGTGTGCTCTGCCTGTCTGTGGCCATTTCTAAAGATATGTATCACCATCAAAGATACAACTTCTTCATGTCCACTCATTCCCACCGGCCACATTTCAAGTCCTCCAAAGCCACAGGGACCATCAGCCACCAAACTGGGTTGGGAGGTATAGAACACCCATCTTAATAGAGGCATCTGCTGGACGGAGGCTGCATGTCCACGCACGCACGCATGGGCAGAGAACACATAGAGCAAGCTTCCTTCACCGCTTCTGTGAGATACCAAGAAAGTGTGTGGGTGGGGGTGGGGTGGAGGGGTTCTGAGTATCAGCAGAAAGAGGGCTGAGGGCTGCAGTGGGGCCATCCTCTCTATAGATCTGAGGGTGCAAGTGGCCTCTCTGACTCTCTCATTCATTGCTCTCACGAGACTTCCTAGGAAATGTCCATCATCCCCCGAGGCCCTCTTAGACCACCCATGCCAAGTTCCCCTTTCTTCAGGAGACAGAAGATTGTCCATCACTGGCTACCACCCTCACTCCATCACCACACGAGGGTGAAGGCACCAGAGACGGATGTGGAGCTGGAGCCTTGGGGCAGTGGCGATCGGTGGGTCCCCGCTCGCACCTGGCTCGCTGCCTTCCTGCACCTGCACGTGCTGTGCCCGCAGCACCTTCAGCAGCTCCTGGGCACCGGTCTTCTCGGCCTGGCTGGCTCCTGCACCCACCCACAGGTAGGCAGCTGAGGGGGTTTTCAGCACAAAGGCATCGTTGGAGTTCAGAGCACCAGCCTTAGGCATCACCTGGAGGTGGGTGGGACAGACAGCACTCAGCTAATGAGGAGCCAGAATAACCCTGCCCCCTCCTTACAGCCAGGAGACCCTGCAGCTGGACAGACTCGGAGAGCAGAGTTTGGAGACTGAAAGGTCTGGCTAATTTTCATGCTTCTCAGATGCACTGTGTGAGGAAGAACTTTCTGGAATTTGGGGCTGAATTAACCAAAGTTGTATTTCAAAGCAAAGGCAGTAATGGAATAATTCTCCACAGGGCCAAGACCATAGTAGTCTATGAGAATGGAATCAGAAACGGTGTCATGGCTGCACAGAATGAGTTCTAGGGAAGGTAGTGATGGAAAGTGTGTGAGGAATCCTGGAGAGGTGAAGGGGCCGCCGGGACAGGAAGCTCTGAAAATCTTCCTCATCCTCCCACCCAGGCCCACCCAACCCCAGGCTACTGGGGGTCTACTCATTGGGCCTAGAAGATTTTAGGAGGGCAGACTTGCCCATGTTCTGGAACCTGGCATTACCTCAACAGCCCTGGTGGCTCCAGAGCTGCTGGCTCGGACTTGGAAGAGGCGGGTACTGGCAGGAGTCGTCTGCCCACCATCTCGGGAGGTGCCACCCTTGTAGATGATCATGGGCTTCCCGCCAAACAAGCTCATGAGGTGTGCAGGCTCTTTGCCTTGGACCACTCGGCTCTGGCAGTGGGAAAGGAGAAAGTCAGCTTTTCTTTTCTTTTTTCTTGGATGTGGTTCTGGACCATTCCTCCAGTAAGGCTACCACACTGCGTCTGACTATTGTTGTGAGCACCATGCAGCAAGCATCATGACTCTACAACACCATGGTACTGAGAGGAGAAAGCTGGAGATGATGTCACTGCCCAGGTCCCCTGGGTGCTGGTTTCCCACCATCTTCCCCTGTGAAGCCTTGCCTTGCAGCCCCTGAGTCTGGTCCAAGAACCAAGGAAGCCCAAGTTTATAAACATAACCTTAAAAGGAAGGACCAGTTACTTGAGTACATTCTTCCAGAATGCTGATGTCAGTCCCAGACACATGGGAGGGTGGAGGCGATGCAAAGAGCCTTTCAGCTCTGGAGGCACCACTGTACCCCCCATGTGATCCCAACTCCCAAATCTCCCCTGTCCCTAGCCTGTCTTCTTACTTAGATCTAAACACAGCACATGTATTTCCTCATCCTACATGTGCTCTGCAGGGATCAACTGTCATCCCCTGCTGGACAACCAAGGGAGGGCATGGAGACAATGCCCTGTAAGGACAGTGCCTATATATCTAGATATTGACATTAAGTCTAGTGCATAGAAGCCCTGTATAAATGTGTATCATGTGCGTAGGTGAGTAGATAGACAGATGGATAGATGGATGGGTGGATGAGTGGATGAATGGATAGATAGGTGGATGGATGGATAGGTGGGTGGATGGATGGATGGATGGATGGATGGATGGATGGATGGATGAATGAGTGGATGGATGGGTGGGTGGATGGATGGATGGAGGGCTGGCTGGCTGGCTGGATGGATGGATGGATGGATGGATGGGTGGGTGGGTGGGTGGATGGATGGATGAATGGTTGGGTGAATGGATGGATAGGTGGGTGGATGGATGGTTGGGTGGATGGATGGATGGATGGATGGATGGATGGATGGATGAATGGATGGATGGATGGATGGGTGGGTGGGTGGATGGATGGATGAATGGTTGGGTGAATGGATGGATAGGTGGGTGGATGGATGGTTGGGTGGATGGATGGATGGATGGATGGATGGATGGATGGATGGATGGATGGATGGATGGTTGGTTGGGTGGGTGGATGGATGGATGGATGGATGGATGGATGGATGGTTGGTTGGGTGGGTGGATGGATGGATGGATGGATGGATGGGTAGGTGGGTGGATGGATGGATGAATAGATGATGGATGGATGGGTGGATAGATAAGTGGATAGATGGAGGGGTGATGGGTAGATGGGTGGATGGATGGATGGATGGATAGATGGATGGATGGTTGGTTGGGTGGGTGGATGGATGGATGGATGGATGGATGGATGGATGGATGAATGGTTGGGTAGGTGGATGGATGGATGGATGGATGAATAGATGATGGATGGGTAGGTGGGTGGATGGATAGATGAATAGATGATGGATGGATGGGTGGGTGGGTAGGTGGATAGATGGATGGGTGAATGGATGGATGGGTGGGTGGAATGATAAGTGAATAGATGGAGGGGTGATGGGTAGGTGGGTGGATGGATGGATGGAAGAGTGGGTGAGTGAGCAGATGCATGGATGAATGTATGGATAATCAAGCAGCTAAGTGAGTAGACAGTCAAGGCCCTGACTGAAGCCCTAAGAGGTACTGCTCTGGCTCACCTGGACAGGAGTTCCTCCCAGCTCCTCATCCAACTGTGCAGTCAGGATGGCGGAAGCAGCAACCTCATCCTGGGTAGACTGGGCACCCTGCCTAGAAGAAGGAGACACAGCTCTAGTTTCCATAGAGCCCTGACCTCTAGCAGCCCATGAATCTGCTTGCTGTAGGGCTTATTTATAGATCACTGGCAGAGGCTTGCCGAACATGTACCAGGCTCTGGGTTCAAACTTCAGCATCCCCTTGTCCCTGCTATAATGATATCTGTATTTAGCTTTAAAATACTGATGCTCTCGGCCAGGCAATGGTGGTGCATGCCTTTAGTGACAGCACTCGGGAATTGGAGGCATGTGGATCTCTGTGAGTTCAAGGCCAGCCTGGTTTATAGCATAAGTTCTAGGACAGCCAGGGCTACACAGAAAAACCCTGCCTCATAAAACTGAATTGTAGCAGATGCTTTTAAAAGTGTGGGATTGCCAAACAGTCCCTGTACATGACTCCTGAGCATTTATCACTCTTCATGGATTTATGGTCATAAAGGAAAAGGACAGGCTGTTGTGTCCCAATCCCAGAAGGTTGAGGGGACCCCTTGTGGGGTTCTAAGCCCTAGAGATGTTCCACGGGATCTTGGATTAGGGCCTGGGCCAGGAAAGGCTGAGTAATAGAGATCTGGTGACACAGAGTAGACACAGACAGATGCCCAGCCTTGCATCAGCTGGTTAACAGACAGCTGCACAGACAGGTGCATGGACAGGTAGGTGCACAGACATGTGCACGGACAGATGCCTAGCCTTGCATCAGCTGGCCCATAGCAGCCGAGGCTGTGAAGAAAAGCAGGTGGAGCAGAACCTACGTGAGAACTGACTAGGGTTTCTCGTTTTGTTTTGGTTGGTTGGTTGGTTGGTTGGTTGGTTGGTTGGTTGGTTGATTGATTGGTTTGGTTTGGTTCTGCTTCAATGGGTCTAAAGTTATTTCAAAATGAAAACTTCAACAGAGAAGAAGTGTGACAACTATTATTCAGACAAAAGTCTGTCTACCAACAGGGACACCAGTTTCTTATTGTTTTTCAGTAGTTAAGGAGGGTTCCAGAGCCACCAGTATGCAAACCAGTGAGCCACACCTTGACCCAAAAATGCAAATTTAAAGTCTAACAAGATACCGATTTATAAACTATCAGGTTGGCAAGCATCCATGAGTTTAACAACACAGTCTGCTGAGGTGGGCCCCGGATCACGGTCTCCAGCAGGGAGCTGGCAGGAATACAGGGATATGAAAGGCCCAAGCACTAGCTGGGGAAATAGGTCTAGCAATCCAGTCCTGGGAACTCACCATAGAAACATCTCTAAACACCCACCTATTTGCTAACCGTCATGAATGCTGATGGCACAGTGGACTAGCAACCACATATGCATGGGTGTGGGAGCTTGTCAATAAACCATGGTACAGCAACCCAAAGGAATGGCTGTTAGACAAACACCCACATCAGGAAGCTGTCAGTTTCCAGGAAGGTAAAAGCCAAAAGGCCAGCTACAGGGCAATGCACTTAGCGTGTGCTTACATTATACATCCTTCCAGTAATTATGCAAAAAGAATAAATAAAATTGCCAAACTGCTCAAGAGGAAAGGGTGGGGCTTGGCGGATGAGTCACAGGTGTAACGAAAAGTTCAGAAAGGCACCTCTGGGCTTTGCTTTGGGTCTGGAGCAATGTGATTCTATGCTTTGCTGTGAAACAATTATTTAAAAAATTATTGTAATTGATATATATATATATATATATGTTGATATATATAAAACATATTTCTGTATTACAGGATAATCTGTAATTATTACAATGAAAGCCTCTGGAAGGAAAATTGGTATTAGCACTTGGCACTGCCTGGCAGGAGCTGCTGAATATAACTTAGGGACAGGACAGGTGTGTTTCTGTCCCTAAGTTATATTCTGATGACAAGAAGTTCAGGGTTGTGACTCTGCGTAAGTATGGGTCCCATCAAGGTATGGCTCAGACCTCTATACACCAGACTCCCTCAGATCAACTCAGTCTCTTCTCTTTGCATGTTAGACACAGTCATGGCCCCACACTCCCCCTAAGACCCAGCAGACAACCCAGGGTCCTCACCAGTTGTAGATGATCTGTCCCTGACGGCCACCATGGCGGTAGTTGTACAGAATGATGTAGCTGTCACCTCCATAGAATTGCCCGTATGTGGCAGGGTCCACTGGCACCTTGTTGGAACCTTCGATTCTCCAGATCTGCGGAGGCAGAGCTGAGATCAGACACTGCACTGTGCTCTCTGTCACCCTGGGTGAGCTGGAGACCCCAGTATAGT
Organism: Micromys minutus; assembly: GCF_963924665.1. Classification (NCBI taxonomy): domain Eukaryota; kingdom Metazoa; phylum Chordata; class Mammalia; order Rodentia; family Muridae; genus Micromys; species Micromys minutus. Next base: position 11,077,571 of record NC_137982.1, on the reverse strand, counting down.
GGACAGTGTAGAGACGGGACAAGATTTTCATGGGAGTGGGTGTCGTCTAGGCCCAAGCAAAGTTAAATAATTTGTCTGGCACACAGAGTCATGGAGAGGCACAGCAGGGTACGATCCCAGGGTTCCTGCTCTGGCTCCTCCCACCACATCTGGCCAGATGACCTGTTCTTCCCCCTGAAGAGCCCCACAAGACAGCTCTAGATTAGAAGATTGAGCCAGGCCCAAGTCAAACCTAAGCCCCTCCCCCTCTGTTTTCTCACCTGAATAGTGATGGTGACAACAGCCTTAAACGGTGTCAAACCTTAAATTCTAGTCATGAAAATACCACGACGACCCTACCACAAGCTGGCTCTATCATGGCCAACTGCTATTAACAGGACCGGCCTTAAATCACCAATATTTCCACTCTCCCTATAAATTTTATGGGTCATCTCATTCATCCGGGCCATAGTTGGGTGGCCTCAGAGTGACCCCTCTGCAGGCGGATCTGTACAGACAGCGCTAGCAACCAGTCATCGGGAGGCCCTGCAGCGACACCTGGGGGTAAAGTGGAGGCACTGAGCCTCCAGCGTGGAATTTTGAAGGTGAGGTTCAGAGAGGTTGCGTAAAATGACCAGGCTCAACTCTCCGTCTACCAAATGCGTTTGCTGCCTTCTCTACACACCGTCCAGTAGCAAGGAAAGAACAGCACCCACGACAGTAATGGTGACTGTCACTACGTCTCTTAGGGAGACAGTGGACACTGTCCTGGAATGGACTCTGGGCCCTAAGCATCTACAAACCCACCTCCACCTCTGCGCTTGCATCCCGAGTGCTTCATCTTCTCTCCCTAACCAATCACAAAGACCCTCACTCCCAGATGTTCCAGCTCACGTTTCTGCCTCCTATCTATTCTTATGGTGGGCTTCTAAAGCACAGAACCAAATCTGTCATAAATCTACTAAAAACAAAAGAAAACCCAAAATATTTTATTACTGCCGTACCCCATGAATTGCATTCACAGTCCCTCCTGAGAATGCCACAGGCACCTTCCTCCTCAAATAGCAGGCCCTGCCTGGAATGTGCCCCCTACTCCCTCGCAGCAAACTCCTATTCCTACTGTGATAGCCAATCCCAGCCACCCCAGCCCCACACCCTTTCTGTGTTCCCACAGAATCCCAGAGCTTTCCTTCAACTCCCAGAACAACAGATTTCAAGACTCTGCTGTGGCTGTGATCCCTCCCCTCCCTCCCAGGTGATCCTTAGGAAGAAGATGGGGTCTGGGAGCCTGGCAAAGAGCCTGGCACACAGTAGGTACTCAGGGGATGTTTGCTGCCAAAAAACAAACCAAGTGAAAGTGAAGACTCTCCTGCATCCCAACTGTGGTGAAAACTTGAAACACCCTCGGGGCGGCAGAGGGCCGGCCATAGCTGTCTGGGAGGAAGACACGGAAAGGAGGCGAGGCATCTAGACTGAGCCAGTCAAGACACAGTGATACTTAACAAGCACTTAAAACTGCTTTTTGTTGGGAAGCACTGGCTCCCAGGCCAACCGAAGCCAGAACATGGAATTCAGAGGATTCCATGTTCTGGGTCACTTGCTTGTGAACATGTTACTTCCTTAAGGGAAGTCTTGCACACCAAGCACACCTGTCTTTGCACCTTCAAGGCTAAAGGCACACAGATAAGTCATTGTCCTAAATCTCTGCTTACTCTTGAGGGGCTGGTCGCCTCCAGTGATGGTGAATATCCAAGAGGGTGGGGCAACACCCTGGAGTCAAGCTGGCCTCGCCTTCTGAACCTGATATGCGGTGATTAACCAGGCCATGCTTGGCCCAAGGCTGCTGATTCATATCTAGCCCCAACTCTCTCTGTATTTAAACCCAAAGCTCATGTCCACGCCGTGAAGATGGACTTGGGGGCGGGGAGGTCTTGAGACCCCTTTTCTTGTTCTCCCCACATTGGCTACATTGATAAGCCCCATGACATCCTTCAGCTGGTGTCGGGACCAGTGCCTGAGCCTGGGCTGTGGGATCCTCTGCTGTAGACCTGTGGCTCCGATTACCTGTTTCTGGCCGGTTCCATCATCATCCATGCCATGCTGGGCGGCCATGGCGGTGGAGGTGTGCAGCGTAGCAGCATCGAAGGGCACGCGCTCCACATTGGCAATGTGGCTGGAGAGGTAGCCCAGGCCGGGGCCATCCGTCTGGTCTGGGTCCCGCCAGTTCTTAAAGAACTGCTTAAAGAGAGGGGTCTCGCCGCCCTCTGGGAGGACAGAAACCTGGAAAGGGAGGAGAGGCTTCGGATGTGACAAGGCTCCCTAGCAGGGGTCTTAGGGGGCCTTGGGTGCTGGCTAGTCCCTAAGAAGAATGGGGTACCCTCTCCATCCCTCACCCCTACAGAACATGCCTAGCATCAGACCCTCACCTGAGTCTGCCTGGGGTACTCCATCTTGGAAATGAAGTCAGAAGCTGTTTTGAGAGCAGCCTTCCGCTCTTCCATGTTGGCCTGCTTGCCTGTCAGAAATCAGAGGAACAGTGCAAGGTTGGCAGCAGAGGTCCCTGGGGAGGGCTAGCCAGCCCACTTGCCTGCTCTCCTCACACTTAGACAATAGCCAGGAAGCATCACCCCTAAGTGCCGAGGGTTGCTAGTTCCAAGACGCTCCCCCTCTCCTGGCCAGTAACAGCGTGACAACCACTGTGGTTGATTTACTGAACACAGGTTCGTGGATAATTGCATTTAATCCACACAGAAGCCTTAAGTCACAGGGGTCATGGCTGACTTGTGCCCTCGTATATAAGGAAACAGGGGTCTCAGGGAGGTCATAGGAAATTAGCTTGCTGAATCTGTGCAGACACCCAGGCTGCACATTTTACACAGAAGCCTCCTTTCAAGGCGAGATCATCCTCCGTAGCCGCAGCCTAGCCTCTGCTCCAGCCCTTGAGAGCCTTGAAGAGTCAGGCAAGGCCCTGGCCAGTCTATGCTCACATCCCTTAGACAGTCAACTCAGCCCTGGGAGCCTCTCAAGTTCCTGCTGTCTCTACCCACTTCCCTCCCTTCCCTTCCAATAACATACTGTTTAACCCCGTTCAGCATGCTGGGCCCAGGAAGCACTAGATCCACATATATATGTGACACTGATTTAAAATGCTGATTGCTTTCACTGTCCCAGCAGCCTCCAGCGCTCTGTCCTCCCTGGGACTGAGATCCTAGAAGCCTGTGGTGACAGGAGAAACCTAGAATCCTCCCCATACCTTTCCAAACAAAGATTTTCCCATCTCTGCCATGGTCCAGGATGAAACAGTCCTCGGATCTCAGGGCGCCCTGGGCGAAGGGGTTCTCATCCGCTACGAGGGAGACTGACATGCTACCCGCACCGTTGGAGACCTGTGGGGACAGAGAAGGGGGCGTGTGGGCACCAGAGGTAGGAGAGGGGAGGATCAGTGTCCAGGCCCACCCAGCTCCGCAGCACAGCCAAGCCTTCCTCGGCTCTTCACCTCGCATGCAACACGGATGTTCCTGTACCTGGAGCAGGAGAGTGGGTGGGTGGAAGGGGGGAGGAGGAGCTTGAGGTTCAGCGCGTAGCCCTAGCATGGTCGAGTGCTGCCCTAGCATGCACAAAGCCTGAGAGCTTCTATTCCCCCAGCACCACATAAACCAGGGGTTGCGGTGCACACCTGCGGTCCTAGAAGGAGGTAGAGGCGGGAAGACCAGAAATGTATCCTTAGCTAGTAGAGAGTTGAAGGCCAGCCCAGGATATGTGAGACCCTGTCTAAGTAAAAGTGTGGGGCCTCTGAGAAGATGTAGCTTTTGAAACCATGAATAACAAAAAAAAAAAAAAAAAAAAAAATGTCGACAGGCAAGCATGGTATGCCAGACTGGACCATGCTGGGGACAAAACTTGGGAGAAACAGAATCACACCTATCATTGGTGGCCTGCATTCACCAGTCTTGGTCGCTTAGCTGACAAATGTGCCTGCTTACTTATATTAGGCTAAGGAGAAACCAGATAAGGGTTATGAACTATCTGCAATATTTCTATACATCTAAGAAATTCCAACATAAAGAATTAGTTCAACTTAGAAACAAGAGTTGTCCACTACCCAAATTTCACAAGACCCACTCTGGGTAAGCAGGGACTTCTGAGTCCCTGGGGAGGGAGATCTGGGAGCTGGGGACTGCCACACAGCAAAGCCCATGACCCTCACCCCAGATTCTATAAAGACACGGAAGGGCCAAGGGCTGGCATCTGCCTAGTGTGCACAAGCCAAGGCCCAACAATCGCCTCAGAACTGAAAAGCAGACCCAAACGCACACAAGGAAGACATCATCCCTTGCCTGGCTCTGTAGTGTAATGCTTTCCTTAGACAGTGTCATCACCAGCACCCCAGCTCAGACTCCCAGAAATCCTACAAAATTTCACAAAGATGACCCTCTGGCTGGACACAGCAGTGGTGACCGGTAACCCCAGGACTTAGAGGGCTAAGGCATGAAGGTCAAAGCTAGCCTAGGCTGTCCAATAAGACCAGATCCCGTCAAACAAATAACAGTAAGAAATCTCGCAAACCTAACCCAAGCAAACCACCACCACAACAAAAGTTGCTTCTACTTTGCAGGGAAGGAGCAGGGAACCAAGTGCTGTATGGTCCAGAAGAGCCCAGGATCCCCTCTTACGCTCTGGCTTCGGCATAATAACGGACACACTGGGACCTGAGACATTAATTCCCAGCCAGGGTAGCTGGAAAGAACAGGGCCTCCTGCCTCCCGGCCGACCCTGGGGCTCACCTTATAGAGCTTAGCCAGCTTTCGATTGGCTGCATCTTCCTTGGCTGTGTCCTCGGTACCTTCGGGCAGAGCTGGCTTGGGGCCCAGCACCTGGAGGAGGTGTCAAAGTGGGGTGGAAGAGTGGCCATGAACATGGGGCTTCTGAGGGAGCGCCCCAGGAGGCCAGGCTTCACGGACAGCCATGTTCATGTTTCACATGGAACCTGCCTGGCCCTGACATCGTGAATCTACTCCTGAGATTCACATCACCCACCAGCTGTCCTTCCCTCCCTGTGCTCCACCCCCAGGCTGAATCCCCACCCCCACTCCCCACCCCCCACCTCCCCCATCTGCTTTGCATTTGAGCACTTGAGCCAAAGACAATTGGGAAACTTCTAGCCAGGACTGGAGGGGATCTCACCACTCCGTGTTCACAGAAAAAAACAACAGAGATCTGGAAAGACCGGCTCACTTGTCTCCGCTGCTGTCAGGAGCCGGTCAGCCTCAGCTGTCATCGCTACAGAGCTTCCCTTTGCTCTGTTCCATCCCTGCTACTATCCCTGGTGTCTGGATCCTTTCCCCCATAAAATCCCTTCGCAAAAAAATCAGAACTAGCCCCTCCTTTTCCTGGGGAGCCTTGACTCTGTTGGCAGATTCTCAAAGCCTGGTAGCTGAGCTGACAAACCCATCAGTTAACTGAAGGAGCTATAAATAAGCATGCTCGTCAGGAGAGGGTACTGGCAGCTAGTCCTCAAGGATTGTTGGGAGGACCTCTTTCCTGGCCTGCTTCTCTGGAAGACTCGGCCCTCTTTGCTGAAGGCTGTGACGTGCACTCCCAGCATGCCTCACACCCTGAGATTCCAGCTCAGATCTCAGGGAAGTTATCAGGAAGCTATCTTCCCACCCCCTAAATGTTCAGACCAGATTAAAAAACAAAACAAAACAAAACAAAACAAAGAAACAACAGAGCAAGGTCTTCAGAGGCAGGGAAGGGGCCTTACTACCTGGCCCCTGTCCACCCCACCCACACCCCACAGACACCTGGAGCATCGCTTCCGGCTCTCCGCCCTCTTCAGACACGTGTACTTGGGCACGTCCGCTCCTCTCGTTGTCACGGATGCCCTTGGATACCTGTGTGGCCTTCAGCCTTTCAAACCTGTTGCTTTTGGAGCCACACCACTGATAAATATTCTGTAAGAAGACAGAGCCCCCGGGAAGTCAGGGTCCAGCCTCTGCACAAGCCCCCCACGCAGAATGTCAGCACACAGACTGGGGCTGTGCACACGCTCTCCGTGGGCCTGTGCTTGCCCAGGTGAGGGCTGACAGAGCACACATCACCCAAGGGCGACGGAGTGATCTGCATTTAAGGATACTGATTGTACAATGACATCTAGATTGCTGGCTGCTGTGGCTCGCATATGACCTGTTCCTCTGGAGGTCGTGTTAAAGTCTGGTGGCATAGCGGCAGTGGTGGGGGAAAAGACCTCTGTCGGTTGTGAGGTGACTAGCAGGATTAATGTTTTTCAGGGGTTCAATTTTTCCTCTGTATCAGTTTACCTCTGTATCTTGACTGGTTTACACATAGCCATTTGCCTGTCTACACTGGCCATTTTATAAAGCACCCAGTCAGTATCCAGACAGTGCTGCCAGATCTCCCCCTCCCCAGCCTGTGAACCTAAATCAATTCTTACTTACAAGTTATGTCATCCCTGCGCTTCTGTTATAGAGACCCCTGCTGGTGGGAAGCAGAACTGCAAGCACCACTTGTTTGCAGCATCCTTAGCGTTTCTGACCTACATCTTGCCTACATGATAGTTATTTTTACTGTCAACATTGTGACACAACCTAGAGTCACCTGGGAAGAGGAATTGCCCAAATCAGACTGGCCTGTGGCCATGTCTATGAATGATTGTCTTGATTGGTCACTGATGCGGGCGCCCCAGCCCACTGTGGGCAGCAACTTCCCTAGGTAGGCAGGTAAGCAGTGTGCCTCCGTGGTTTCTGCTTCAGTTCCTTCTTGAGTTTCTGCCCTGAATCCCTTCAGGGATGAAGTGTGATACGGAAGTGTCGGAATGCTCAGAACAGCCCAAACCAGAGGCCACCCAAGTGTCCATCAGCAACAGGAACAATGGAGCACCTGGGTCCCGGCAGAGTTGACTCTTACAAAGCAAGAGTGAGTGAACCCCAACAATATGGAGGAATATCAGATATGCAAGGTTTAAAAAAAAGAATTCGCCATAAGAGAGAAAGGCCTCCTGCACAAAATTTCAGAAATGTGCAGAAAAGGGAGGGGGGGGTCTAAACCGGGTCTACCCTATTGAGAGTTCCCATGGCTGCCCTCGGGGCAGAGGGACTGGGAGAAACAACCAGCACTTTGCAGGGGGCTGTGGCGCTTTGTTTCTTGACCCACAGTTAGGAGTTGGGCAGGTAGACTCCCCGGGTGAAATTCAGAACAGCAGCTGGGATTATAACAGAGCTTGCTGTATCACTTCAACAAGAAACTATGCTGAGGCCGAAGAGGCAGCTCAGGAGCCCTGGATGCTCTTGCGGAGCACCCGAGATCCATGCATGCTCACTTGCAAGACAAACTTGAGTCTACATGTGGGAATATAGTACCACCAGATTTATCCATTCTAGACCTGTCTGACTGACACATCTGTTGGCCTCTGGTCACTATCCCCCAAGTGTTCATGCACTTCCTTTCACAAGTGTTTTACCCTCCCCGAGTCAGACCTGTGGTGAACTTGGAACTTGGAAAAGGGCAGGCAAGACTCACGTTTCCCAGGTCCAGAATGAAGCAGTCTCCATTGTTGAAACTGTCCCAGGACACAGGTACTTCTGTGGCACGGACTACTCGACGTCCTTTGACCTGGAAGAGCCTCTGTACCACCACCTCATTGGGTACCACGTGTTTGAATCCAGATGCCACGCCTCCTTTCTGTCAGGTCAAGGGGGACAGTGTTAGTCCAGGGGAGGAGGTCTGGTGAAGTAGATACAAAGGGGGCCCAGAACTGAGGAAAGGAAACTTCTGGTCAATGGACAGATGCTCAGCTAACCCAGGACTTTCACTGTTACTGTGTCTGATACTGAGACATTCTTTTCTGAGGTTCAGAAAAATGGATAACATTTACCAAAATCACATGGCTAAGAAGTTAGATTCCCTACACACTACATCCCATTGAGCCTAACACTCTACCTAAAACTAAAACTAAAACCTAACACTCCGGGCCCTGGAGCCACTTCCTGGATCAAAGGACTGTAAACATCCCTCTCCAAAACCAGCATTCCCCAGGGAGCATGCTGTGGTGCACTACACAAGCTCTTCTCCAAGGAAGGCGTTCATCAAAGTGTAGGAGATGTTCCTTACTCGCGGACACTGACCATTACACAATCAACACGAACATCCCAAAGTCTCCTGTGGTGAACACCCAGGCTTGCCCTGTTTCACAGTCTCTCCCTAGCCCACCACACTCTTCTCCACCTCACCCCGTTCCAGCGCCTGTTCTGCAAGACACTCATTGGTAGTGTGCTAATCCAACTCATTACGGTCCTTCCCATCCTGCGAGGTTCTCTGAAGATCGTCTTGGACACCCCCAGCCCACATCATCCTGTCCCCTTCCTCCTGCGGGGGTACCACAAGCCCACGGATCCTAATGAGCCTTCATGCGGGTAGAGGAAAGGGACAGCCTTACAGTGGATGTCTTTCAATAGCCACCTCCCCTCACTCAGCCTCGGGCTTCGCCTCCATCCTTCAGCCACACACACACACACACACACACACACACACACCCTTGTTTCAGTAGGAAGCCAAAGGAAGCTGTCTGGGATGTCTCCAGCTTTAGGCGCTCACCAGCCCTCCACCTTACTTGCCCTCACTTTGCCCAGCGTAAGTCAAAGCCCAGAGAAGTGATTTCCTCAGGCAAGCTCAGCAAGCCTGTGGCACACCCAAGGCTTCCAGATTGTTCCCTGCTGTGGGTCTCATGTGTCTCCCTGTTCCACACACCGCAGGGCTAGAAGCCCAGAGGCTTCTCTAGGTTCTCAGACCACCCCAGCCAAGACCCCGTCTGACCCTCTCTTTGCACTGACCCTAGCCATACACTCTTGATGGGAGTAAAGAGGCAGAGGCAGCCATTTTAGGAGGCTCCTGTTAGGCACAGTAACAGCAAGTGGAATGGACATGTTTGTCACATGATCATACCCACTACAACACGCATTCCACATGTATTTCACAGACAAGAGAAGAGCCCACACATGGAGGGACTCGCCCAAGCTCTCACAGTGGGATGGGCAGTGCTGCCGGGATCAAACCAGTGTGTTGGAACCTGCAAAATCATGTTCTTCCTCCCACTATCAGATCTTAGGCCCAGGTACAAGCAGTTTCGAGTTTCTGGGGGCTGGAGCGCCCTCTGGTGTCCTTTCTTGGTGTGGGAGGGAAAGGCTTTCCTTTAGAGCACTGTCCATCAGGAGGCAGAGTGGTGCCTCTGGGTGGAATGACCTCACTGTGGGGCAGGGCTACACAAGTTGGCAGACAGCCAGGAACTTTTCCCAGCATAGGAAGAATAAACCTGAGTTCGGGTGGCCATGATGCCTAAGACCCAAGAATGAGGTGAGGGCTGAAGGAGGCAAGGTTGAGGCATCTGGGAACGAGGTGAGGGGCAGACACTGGGCAGCATACCCTAGCACCCTGTGCTTCCTCCACAGTCACCACAGGACCCCAGAGCCAGATGACTGAGCAGCAGTCAGGCTGGACACCGCTGTCCATAAGGACTCACAACAGCCAGCCTCTGAGACGGGAACAGTCATGGCATGAGGCACCAAGAATCTGGTGGCCTGAGAGTCCTGATGTATTCTATTCATTGCTGCTGACCCAGAGAATAACACTTGGAGAGATACACCCCTCACACACACACATATACACACACACACACATATATATACATGCATACACATACACATATATATACATACACACATATACACACATATACACACCTATATATACACATACATATATATACACATGCATACACATACTCACATATATATACATACACACATACATATACACATGTACATACATATACATACACATACATGCATATATACACATGCATATGTATATACACATGCACATATATATACATACACACATACCTACACACATACCCACATACACAAATATATATGCATACATACATATACACATGTATATACATATACATACACACATATATGCACATACATATACTCATACACACACTCACATAGCTACACATACATATATATACACATACATACATGCACATACATATGTATATACACATATACATATATACATACACACGTGTATATATATACGCATACATACATACATACACACATATACACATGCACACAATAAATAAAGCTAGTTCTCAGAAGACACCAGTGGATCTCCAAGAAAAAGAATAGGAACTTTTAGAATTTTTTTCTATTACTTCTTTTAAACTTTTTTTTATAAAAGGATTGATTGTTGCTGTCTAATTTTTGGTGAGAGAGAAAGAGATCATTTTCAAATTTTTTGAACAAAATTCCACAGGGTGAGCTGTTTAAGTGGCCACTCTCTGAATTAATGTCATGAGGCTGAGAGAGAGGTTTGTGGAAGAACTGAAGTGACCAACCACATCTGGTCTTTGCCTACAGGGGTGGGATCCCAGGGTCCTTCACTTCAGAGAGCTGGCTGCTTCTCAGTCTTGGCTAATGTATATCAAGCTTGACTTACTCGGCTACTGAGATATGGGAGGAGGGCACTAAATACGTCCATGAGAAAACCCTAAAACGTCAAACCTGAAAATCTCCTTGGCGAGGCTGGAATGTGCACCTTCCACACAAAGGACCCAGAGGATGTCTGGACTCTGTCTCGAAGTCTGGGGCTCTTGAGACTCATTGACCCAGCTTTCCTTGAAGCAAACGACTTAAACCTTTTCCCCAACCTTTTCTGGGGTGGAGGGTCAGGGCTCTGGGTGAAGGTGAAGGGGAGGGCATGTGATAAGGGACTAGAACCCTTCCCACCCCCACTCAGGACAGTGACTGAGGAAGGACCAGGGTAACAACAATAAACACAGCTCTCCCTGCCCGCTCCACGCCCCCTCTCTGCCCCTTCTCTGACTCCGAGACACAAGTGGTTCCCAGGAGGCTTTCATAGAAACACGTCTTGTGTGACAACCCTGGCTCCTTCGCATCTATAATAGATGAGGGTCGGGAGGCTGGGAGCCTTGGTCTGAGCCAGCCAAGTGCGGGGGCGGCCTGGGGACAGGCAGGAAGGTGGTAAACAGGGTTGGCTGTGGGTCTCATCTGTCCCCAGGGGCCAGCTTCCTTCATGACTGAAGGCACAAATCTGAGCCCTGATCAGGGTCTACCTCTCAAGTAGATCTCAGAGCATGGTCCAGAACATTCCAGAAAATCCCCTTGATATGGGAGCAGCTAGGAGTGGCTAGTTAGACATGCAGGTGATAAGCCTCACAGGGCTAAGATGGAGGGTCAGGGACTCAAGACATCCACTCTGGGCTGGCTCTGGGCTGCGTTAGACCCTTCACACTTGAGTCGGCATTTTCTCTGCGTGACTCTCCAGCTGTGTGACCCTGGGCGGGAGCACCACACTTTCCTCAGTTACACAATGGAGTCAGTACTAGCCAGTACCTAGCGGTCTGACATGAACTGAGTACAGTACATAGCACATTCCGTGGAAGGCACGCGATGTAAGAACATCCATCCTACTAGCTTGCAGGTTCATTCCACAGGACCTCAGCCTTCCCATCTGTGAAATGGGACTATCACCGACACCCTAACAGCAACAGCGAGAATGAAATGGAACCCCATAGAAAAGCCTCAGCGTGTCGAACCTACCACTTCAAACCTGGGTGTCCATTGCCTGCTCTGCAATGTTCAGGTAATCTGCCCGTGTGTTCATGACACATTCCTATCTGCTCACCTTTTCCCAAAGCAACAGGTAACTTAGCCCCATGAGGGCTGACCATGTGAATCCTGTGGACTCCCCTCCTCCTTCCTGCCTTCAGTGGACTTCCGATTCCTGCCAGTACCCTCAAATCCTCAGAACGGAAGCCATCTGCCTCACCTGGACCCCCAGAGCTCAGTGAAGAACCTGACAGATTGGGGCGGGGCTGGGCTTGAACACAGCTTCCACCACGGACAGTTGTGTGACCCTTATGAGCCTTGGGTCTCCTCCCAGGGTTACCTTCAGGGATAAAACAAGGTCATATACGTTCCCAGTACCGTCTGCAGGATGACAGCCACAAGTGGAAGTGAGACAGATCTGTCTGCTTCCTCTCGTTCCTTCATATACATGTGTGTACCAGCCTGTGTGCATGTGTACGCATGTCCGTGTGTCTATGTGTGCGCACATGTGTGTATATGCACACACACACACAGTGTGTACATAACTTGGCCTCAGACACAGTATCTAGCAGAAGATTACATTGAACTCCTGATCTTCTGCCTCCTTAATTCTGGCTTCAAAAAGTGCGTACCACTCTGCCCAGCTTGATCTAGGAGTTTGAAACCGTCTGCTAAGTGAATAGTCAATGGAGAGACTATATGGGTCTTTCTGCAGCCCAGGGCTAGGCTTCCCATCTCTTCTTTCCCAGGATTGCAAGGACCCCAGACAACAGCAGGAGGAAGAACGGCTGCTCAGCCACGGTAACTCAGCAAATAGAGCTGAGGAGAGCACCGGGAAGGCAGCCCAGCCCCACCCAGCCTAGGCGGCTGCTCCAGGACACACCCTGCCTTGTTATCTAAGTCTCACAGACACACTCCACCACTCAATCCCTGCCTCTCACCTGGGAAAGAAGGAGTCACTTCTGCAATGACAAAAGAGGAGTCTGAAGCCCAGAGAGGGTCCGGGACATGGGTAGAGCATGTGTCCTCCTTAGAACCCAGTCATGGGAAACAGGGTGGCTTGGTGGGGACAACACTGGGACACAGGCAGGCAATGTGGTTCTGGTCTTAGCCCCTGCCTTAACTGACTCTATATCCCTAGTCCAATTACTCGGTCAACTCTCTGTACTTTAGTTGCCCTAGCTCCTATAAAATGAGAGATCGAGGCTCATCTGTTTCATAAACTTGTGATCCCCTCTCTAGCCCTACACAAAGAGAGCTGAGCTTCACAAATATCTGGCTTCTCTTGAGCACTTCAAGGAGCCAAGCCCCATGTGGGATATTTCCCAGCTCTCTCTTCACCACATCCTCTCCCTGGCCCTGGGCAGGTATAACTGGTTCACCAGCAACCAGAGAGGAAAGGCAGGCCCTGGGTATGAAGGGGCTGGCTAGAGGTTGCACAGCATATTGGGGTTCAGTTTCCTGGGTTCCCAGCTTGATTTTGCTGTGGCTGAAAGCTTGGTGGGGGGGACACGACTTGTAAAAGTCCAAGTTCAAGAGGAAAATGATGGGGATGGTGATCAGGAAGAGGGATCTGTCAAATACGTATCACAGGGCCCTCCCTCTGCCAACAAAGCCTCAACAACCCTGGTGCCAGGTCAGTGCAGAATCAGGACTTGGCACATTCCCTGGGCCGATGTGAGAGGGCCTCCCGTGAGCTCACTGCAATGCTGTGAAAACTCTACCAGGCTGTAGAGAATCTTTTCATTGTAAGATAAGGAATAAAAAAGCTCATCCAAGACCATGGCGGTAAGGACCCCAGGGTTCCCGGCTGCTAGCCTCCGAAGCTTGACACCCGGCCTGTCTGTCCATCTCTCTGCAAGGCTGAAAGACTGGGAGCCCTGCCATTGACCAGACCCACCTTGTACTTAAGTCCAGACTTGAAGTAGCCTTGGAATGTGGACGACTCAAAGCCCTGAACCTCGCGGTGCTGCACGGCCCGGCCGTTCAGGTAGTCATCCAGCTGTACAGTAAAGATGGCGGCAGCCCCGCTCTCATCCTGGCTGCACTCGTTGCCTAGGGAACACAAGGGCAGCATGAGACGGGCTTCCAGAAGGTGGTCTCGGCCCTTAGGGGAGGAGGCAGGCAGAGCCAACAGCCCACTCTGACCTCCCTGCTTTCTGGGAACCTCAGCTACTCCATCTGTATAATAAGGAGCCCTTAAAACAAACAGATCAGAGCCAGTGTCAGAGGCTCTAGGCTCCTAGCTCTGAAGTGAAGGACTGACTGGAGCTGAGACAAGGAAGCACGAAGGGGGGGGGGTTGGTGGGAGGTCCAGGGGTGAGGGGAATGTAGAATCTCCGTGACATCTACAAAACTTGAGATAGCATACCCGTCAGTGTGTCCGTTCTACAGAAAAAGGAAAAAAAAAATCCACTGGTGAGTTGCCAAAGGGCAGATCACAGGTCAAGAGGCAGAGCTAGGATCTGAACTGTCCAGGCTGGCCCTAGAGTGTAGTGTCATGAAACCACTGAGAAAGGCTTGACATATAGAGGATTCAGTTCAAAGATTCCAGGTATGGCAATGCTGTTGGAGTCTGGGGGTGGGGTGGGGCTGAGCAGGAGCACTTCCCTCACCCAGCCAATAGTGGAGGTGGGGCGGGGCTGAGCAGGGGCACTTCCCTCACCCAGCCAATAGTGGAGGTGGGGCGGGGCTGAGCAGGGGCACTTCCCTCACCCAGCCAATAGTGGAGGTGGGGCGGGGCTGAGCAGGGGCACTTCCCTCACCCAGCCAATAGTGGAGGTGGGGCGGGGCTGAGCAGGGGCACTTCCCTCACCCAGCCAATAGTGGAGGTGGGGCGGGGCTGAGCAGGGGCACTTCCCTCACCCAGCCAATAGTGGAGGTGAGGCGGGGCTGAGCAGGGGCACTTCCCTCACCCAGCCAATAGTGGAGGTGGGGCGGGGCTGAGCAGGGGCACTTCCCTCACCCAGCCAATAGTGGAGGTGGGGCGGGGCTGAGCAGGGGCACTTCCCTCACCCAGCCAATAGTGGAGGTGGGGCGGGGCTGAGCAGGGGCACTTCCCTCACCCAGCCAATAGTGGAGGTCATACTGCAGATTCCCGTTCCTCAGCTGCACTGTCTTCAGGATGACATAGGCATCACCCGTGAAGAAGTCTCCATAGAGGTTGGGGGGCACAGGTACCAGGTCAAACTTCTCCACACGCCAGATCTGCAGGCCGGGCTCCTTCCCTGCCTTCAGGAATTCGGGGTGCTCCACCACCATCGTGCTGGGCTGCAGAGAGACAGGACCGAACTTGAGCAGAAGTGTGGGCCTCAGCAAGGGGAGACCCCAGGCATGAGGGAAGGCAGGTTCCAGCACCAAGAGTGACTCACTTGAGCCTCACGCTCTCCCTATAGTAGAGGAGAATCAACCCCTTTCTGGGAGTTAGGAAAACATCTATTCTAGTCTTCAGCTCTGGCTAGGCCAGGCTGTCTGTCTCCCTTTCTGCTCTCCTACTTGGTGATGTGACAGCGAAGGCAGAGTGAGCCCTCCCTTTTTGGGGGGACAGCTAAGGCACAAAGGGGCAGGCTGTCCAAAGGTACTCTCTGCATCTGTGGATTCATGCTCCCAGATGGCAGTGGCCAATCTCCTGGTCCCCAGGTGCTCTCTTCCAGCACCTTCATGGCTTAGAACCCATTATCCATCCCTACCCTGCAAATGGGGAAACCGAGGATCAAAAGGGAAGCGGCCTGATCCTAGGTCCCATGTCCTGTTTGTTTTTGCTCCTTGGAAGGGGTGGGGTCAGTTCAGCCCCCTTCCATCACAGCCCAAGAAAGGAGTGGCTTAGTGGGTCCAAGTGGCCTCCTGAGCTGCCTGCCTCCTCCCTCCTGCCCCGCCCCCAGCACCCCACCCACCAAATTTTCACGCCTTGGAAAGGGGGTAGGGATGGAGCCTGAAGTCTGCAGGAGAACCTGTTAGGAGAGGGTTGGGGGTGCCAGACATGCTCTGGGGGTGCCAATGGGACTGATGTTAGGTTTGCACCTAAGGAGGGAAGTCAGCAGGTTACCCCAGACAGAGGAAGGTCTGGTTGGAACACAAGACAGGCAGGAGAAGTCAGAAGCGGTTGAGGAGAAAAACTCAGCTGGGTAGAGGACAGTGGAGAACATAAAGGGGGAAAGAGTGAAAAAAAATGAAGGGGTCGGGGAGGGGAGGAGACAAGAGTCCGGGTAGAGAGGAGAGAAAAGAACAGTTCTGTCCACAGACTTTCACAGAGAAAACAGCGGGGAGGGGACGGACACGACAAATAGCAAACGCAGAGGAATCTGACTGAGAAAGACCAGCAAGAAGGACAGTAATTAGACATGATAAAGGAGACGGGGACCGAATCAGTACTGGGGAAAGATCCGGCCAAGGTGAGGTTAGCCTGCAGGGAGGGAACAGCTTTGACCCCGGGTCCCACCACCCGCCCCCAGGAGCCCCCGAAGCCGCAAGACATACTTACAAAGCAACAAAACAGTTTTTCCATTCTACACCTGAATTACTCCCCTTTTCCTAGCGCTGTATCTGCAAGAACTTACAATAGACAATTACTCGGGGAGCCTGGACACCCCGGGCACTCACCCGCGCCTCAGACACCCGACTTTGGGGCGCCCTCTCTTGGGCCCTGCCCCGCGATGCGGTGGCTGCATGGGAAGGCGACAATGCGCTCAGCCCTAGGACGAGCAGCGCGCAGTGCAGCAGGGAGCCGTACGGAGCCATGGCGGCGGTGAGGACCCAGGCTCTGGCCGCGGCCCCTTGCTCGCCCCAACCTTTAAGTAATCGGCCGTCCCATCCCGCCCTAGCTGGGGACCGCCCTGCAGGGAGGGCCTTGCGGCCCGCGGGGGAGGCGGGTATCTGTCCTGGATCTCGGAGACATCTGGGTTCCCTTCCCACTGGGACCGACTGGGCGCGGTCGCCCCTTGTACCCTAGTGTGGAACGGGAGACCCCGCATGTGGTCTGACTTACAGCAGGTGCTACAGTGAGAGCTATTTTTCTGTGGTGCGTGCAGCCCCCTTCTCATACGTCCAATTAGTCTAATAAAACTAAACAAAACAACAAAAAAACACCTAGCATGAACTAACAAGTTTGTGGCGGTTTCCAACTGAAGTACTCTTTTAGCTGGTTTTTGTTTGTTTGTTTTTTGGGGTTTTTTAAATAACATTTTTTTTTCTTTTTTTCTTTCTGTTTTGTTATTGCTATGTTGAGCAATCTTAGTTTGTTGTACAAAGTTGTCGCCTGTTGACTGGTTGCCTCTGTCCCGGGGCAACACTTGTATCTAGCCCCTTTGGTGGCTGACACTTCCATTTCTTTCTGCACCTTTATTTTTTTCAGACCCTCTCCCCTCTCCAAAGGAGCCAGGATTTGAGTCTTCCTTCATTCCTCAGGTTATCACTGGGAAGTGTGGACCTAGTTTAGACTCCTAAGTACCACTTGCTTTTTTTCCTGTGCCTCAGACTTCTAGAGGTCTCAGAGGGTTAGGTCAGGCCTGCTCAGATAGCCTGGTCTGTAGGTGACAATGCGCCATCACCCCAGCTTCCCTCGGAGCCTGCATTGCATGACTTCTATCTAACTTTGCCCTCTCCTTCCCCAGTTTCTTCCCACTTAAGAGGAAACCATTCACAGCTAAGGAAACACAGAGGCCAGCTGAGACTGATGGTTATAGGGGACTTCATGTAGCCTGCACCTCAAAGGTCACAGGGAAGGAGACTGAGAACATTCCCAGGGGAGGGAACAGCCTATGGGCAGAGAGAGGCAAACACGGGCCATGCCCAGTGAAGAGCAAGGGTCTGATTTACAGGGGGCAAGGGAAGTGAAGAGGGCAAGGAAGGTGGGTACCCCTAGAAACTGGATTTTATCAGGTGTATGTAGAAGCCGTGAGTCCTCTAGGCTCCATGGTCTAGGAAGCCCACCCTCAAGCCTGTGGAGCCCCCAGTGGGCTACCCTGGACATGACCCAGAGAGGTGATTAAAGCCCACACTGCTCGAATGACATTCTTGGTGGCATAAGCCATCTTCACCTCTCTAGATAAGAAGTAGATTGTGCATATTCAAAACACACAATTCCCTACAGAACTGCTTGCAATGGACAAGGATAGTCATTGAAGCATTGTTCCAAGAGAATTGGAAAGGACCCAAAATGTCCTGGGGACATAAGTGATGGGACAATCACACAATGGACCACAATGCAACTGTGAAAGGGAAAAAAAGGGTCACCCAGTTGTGCCTGGCGGCACATAGTAGGCATGGAGAAACCTCCAGGTGCCAGAAGCAAATTGCACAATGCTGCCTCTTCCTTTCTATACGGAAAGAATACAGTTGATGCACAAACCCTTGCAAAGTCAATAAACGCCACCCCGTTAAAGCCATCACGTCACCGTGGACACTGCCATAGCTGCCTGAGGCTGGAAAGAAAGCTCAGATCATTGTAATTGGCACAGGGAACCTATCAGGACGGTGGGAAAATTTTAATACCACACCATGCAACCAGTTCACGCCACAGAAAAATCACAGAACTGTGTGCTTTGGTGAGCTGTGGGCTGTGCGTGCTACTACACATGGTATATCCGGAGACACTTCCTGTAACACAGCTTAAAGTACAAGATCTAAAATGTGACACAGATATATCCAGCCGGTCAGTGTTGGCGCACACCTTTAACCCCAGCATTCGGGAGGCAGAAGCTGGCAGATCTCTGTGAGTTCGAGGCCAGTCTGGTCTACAGAGAGAGTTCCAGGACAGCTAGGATTACCCAGAGAAACACTGCCCCACACCCCAAAAAAATCGAAAGAAAAGAAATACATCCAATAGAGTTTATTTGTTTATGTAGAACTGTAGTCTAGAAGGAACACTTGCTCCTTGAATAACTCAGGAAATGACAAGCAGCCGGCCGGGCTACACAGCCCCCTCAGGAACAGGGAGCAGTGTCCCCATCTTACTCAGTTGGTGATTAACAGAAGGCAGTCATGACTTGGCCTCCACCCCTGGCGTCAGTGACCACCAGCCCAGGGTCCCCCAGGTTAATGATCACAGGGTGGCGCAGCTTTGCTGGCTATATGGCTATGGAGTTTGGGCCATAGTGACCAAGGCCCTACCCCTGCCTTCTGAGACCCTTATGCCTAGAAACTCTCCCTCCAAGACATCAGTGAACTCAAAAGAACAAGGGGTTTTAACTGAGGGTGAAAGGGGGATGGCTGTCCCCCTGTTAGGGACAGGTCTGCCACAGACCTCCTGGATGACTCTTGGAAACTCATTTTCTCTGTGTCCATGGAAAAGGCAAGGCCTGGATAATCGTCACTCTAAGGCCCACTTCTGGCCCCAGATCATGGCTGGACCATCCTGCCCAGAACCTACTTGCTTCTGTGCTTCAGGGTCCCTATCTGCAAAATGGGGACACTGGACCAGCTCACCTTGACAGGTCCTTCTGAATCAGACACCTATGACCCCTGAAGTAAGAAGGAGGTTCTGAAATCAGAGGCAGCGTGTCACCTCGCCTCTAGCTCCGATGAGTTAACCAAGCCCCAGCTGCTGCCCCATAGGACCCCAAAGCCTGGAACCTCTACTGTGGAGTACCAGGGAGTAGAGGCTATGGTGGGGGAAAGCCTGTCTTACTCTGTTCCCTGCTGGGGAAAAGATGTATGAATTCAGGGGAGCAAGTAGATATACGTGCATAGGGAAGGAAAGCAGACAAATGGCAGAGAAACCGAGTCAGGCCACTTGTGCAGAAGGAGGCATTGCTGATATACAAAACCTTGTCTGGGGTTCCTGGACCCAACTCCGTCTGGGAGACAGAGCAAGAGCCCTCGCCCCGCCTCATCTGGGGAGGGAGCAGCAACCCAGCACAGGAAAGGTTGCTGTTGCTAAACCAGTCCAAGCCTCTGCCAAGCAGGTAGCCAGACAGCAATGCTAGAGCAGCAGGTCCTACGACATCTCCCAGGCTAGGGTGATGTCTAAGAAGATCCTCAGGCCATGGCTACCGAGTGGAGAAAAATGGTGGTACCTCCATTCCAAGACACTCAACCTGGGATGGCTGCTCTGACCTGAATGTAGCACTGTTTGCCATTACTTCGACGGATGTGCCTCCTGGTCCCTACTCTTTGCTGTGCCTTAGGGACCACCTTGATCTCCCAACTTGGCTATGTGTGAGTCCTGCCCAGTGCCCCCTATGTACCAGGTAGCTCTCCGTGTCTGCCACAGGATCGAGGGGCCCTTCCCTCTCCTGTGGTTAGATGGCTCACAACCATCTCTTGACCCCTTCCTTCATCTATGATTAACTTCGAATCAGTCTGTGGATCTCTGTGGGCCTCCTAGGGTGGCTACCAGATGAGATGTCTCACCCTCCACCCTCAGCCTCAGTGTACAAAAGACCTTGGCAAGCTGGAAGACACCACCCCGTTCTGTTCCTTCACACGAGACATCACAGCTCTTCCTCTCCCAGGCAGCCAGCCATTCGATGCAAATTCTCTCCCTCCCTCCCTTTCTCTGCCCCTCCCCCACCCTCTCTCACTCAGAGCTTGTGTACTTTTAGCCCACTGCTGTTCTCTGGTCACCCTGGGAGCACCCACCCTTCTGGCCTAGGATTTTGCCAGCAGGGACAATAGTCAGTAAACAGAGAAGGCGGTTATGAAACCCAGTGGAAGCAAATGGAGCCAGCACAGCTCTGGCAAGCCCCATGGACTTGAAAGCACACAGGCCTCAGCACCTGTAATCAAGGCCTCAGTTTCCTCATTTTTAAAATGGAAAGGATGGTGCCAGGCTCATGGATCAACAGTGGAACCCAAGGCCTGACATGCATTATCTCCCATAGGGTGCCTACGATGGCTTGCTCTCTTCTATCAGAGGCCTGAACTGAGCACATCCGTATCTACTGGAAGGAAGACCACAGGCTGCAAATGGGCCTTGGACTCAGGTTGGACTGTGCATTGTGGAATGGGTCAATTTCCATTCTGAGACCCCAGTCACCTGTCTGTATACAGGGAACTATGGGAGGAAATAGGAGCTAGCCATGGGGCTGCCAGTAGCAATGGTCACTGGCCTCTCATCTCTTTGTAGATAACACCAAGCAGAAGATGATGTCTCCAGGCCATGAAGCAGTGTCCACAGACTAGACTTAGACCTCAAGTCTGTGGGCAACCATACCAGATCCAAGGCCTGGGGCTCATGGAACAGAGTTCCCTGATATAGCCAGCTGGGCCTCTGCCCTGGCGATGTCTATCCTGGGTGTGGACAGCTATTGGGAAGAAGGCCAGTGGGGCTTGGTTGAATCTATCCCAGGGACTGAAGCCACTGACCCTCTCCCAGAGCCAGCCCCACCTCGTGTTGTGAGCCAAGTCAGGACATTGAGAGGAGGCTTGGCCCTACTACTACCTGGCCCGCTTCCCTGGAAACAACAAGATTTGAGACCCCAGGACCTCTTCTACCAGGACTCACTGAGACAAACACTCTAGCCCTGGGAAACTTGGGACCGCAAAGGACTGAGTCCTATCCCTGTATTACACCCTTAGAACTCTATAGCAATCCCTGGAGGAGTCCAGGCACAAATGTATGTCAACAGCAGAACAAAGAGGCCCAAGCGCTGGCAGGGTGACAGCCATGGGGCAGGGTCAGCAGGAGACATGGGTAGGGTGCAGATCTGTGCTGCAGACAGAAGGCAGGGTCTGTGATACCCCAGCTAGAGCAGAAAGGAACAAAGAGATGTTACTGGAGGCAGCTGCTCCAAGGAAGGATTTGGGCACGTGATTGGGAAGCATTACCACTAGCAAATGTTGGGGGTTAAACTGCCTTTAACTAGCTGAGTGGATCTGAGCAAGTCACCCTGGCTCTCAGAGCCTGTTTCCTTATCTTTAGGTAGGGACTATAATATCTTCTTCCCTTGAAGGTTGTAAGTGTTAGGGGAAGGATGAAGAGAGTGGGGGGCATATGGCCCATGAAGGTGCGGCAATGCCTCTGGGGTGTCCATGTTGGAAATCCCTTCCCTGAGGGACCAGCCACACAACGGTATGATACGGAATAGAGTTTATTCAGGTCATGGGAGAGTTAAGAGGGTGATAGAGGCAGAGAGAGAAAGAGAGGGAGAGGGGGAAGTAGGAGTAGAGGCTGGCCATGAGCACGTGGGAGAGAGGGGGAAGGGAAAGGGAAGTGGAGGGGTAGGAGTGGGAGAGCAAGGCTGCAAGAGCACAAGAGCAAGAGAGGCCAAGAGAGAGAGGAGGGGGCAAGCAGCCCCTTTTATAGTGTCAGGTCACTGGGGCGGAGCATACCTGGATACTGCCAGGTAGTTGAGGGGTGGGGTATACCTGGCTGTTGCTAGGTAACTGAGGGGTGGGGTTTACAGAATCCCAACAGTAAGAATTTAGTAAGAGGAAAAGGCAGGATTGCTCAGCTGTTAAGAGAACATACCACTCTTGCAGAGGACCTCAGTTTAGATTTCTAACACCATATCAGGTGGCTCACAGCCACCTGTAACTCCTGCCCCAGAGGATCTGACACCCCATTCTGGCCTCTACAGTTACCTGTACTTACATACCACACACACACACACACACACACACACACACAGAGAGAGAGAGAGAGAGAGAGAGAGAGAGAGAGAGATATGAGAGAGAGAGATGTATACACAGACACACACAGAGGTACACACATATAGACATAGGGACATACACATACATAGGGACATACACACATATACAGATGCAGACACACACAGATATATACACACACATAAACACCCAGACATATACGCATAGACATTCATATACACAGAGGAGGGGCTGATACAAATAACTTTAAATAAATTTAAGAGTAAATCTTAAAAGGTTTTAGCCAGTTAAACATGTTAGGGCAGATGAAGCATGTATAAAAAGGAAGCTGCTATTTTTGCTGGGTCAGTTGCTTGGGTGAGTTTCTATCTCTCTGGGTCTCAATGTTCCTGTGTGTAAGTTAGAGGTAAAAGGCCCTTCCCTGCCAAGTATGCTGGTGTGCACCCGCAATGCCAGCACTCGGGAGACAGCTCACTCAGGGTTAGCTAACAAGACCAGATCTCAGAACAAAAAACAAAGATGTGTTGTGTGTTCGTGTGTGTGTGTGTGTGTGTTTAATACTAGTGTAAAATGCAAATGAGACCACTAACACAAAAGACCCAAGGACTGGGTTTTTAATAAAATAGATGTACAAAAACACTAGGTTATAAAAGCCAGTGTCTGAAAGACGTCCATAGCTGTCCCGCCCATAACAGCCCAAACATGGAAGCAAACCAGCTGCTCATTAATGAATGAGAACACAACAAAAATATTGCAACAGGGGACTAGTAACCTTTGGAAAGATGACATGGTGCTATAGGGGTGGCCCTGGAGAACACTACACCAGTACAGAACAGCAAATATTGTGAGTCCACGTCCATGAAGTTCTGAGAAGAACCAGACTTATGGGGACATATAGTGAAGTGTCTGTTGTAAGGGAAGGGAAATGTGCAGCTATTGTCCAGAGCCAGTAGAGCTTCAGCTTGATGAACCAACCTTCCTCCATCTTTGACTTGAAAACTGCCTTACAGTAAAGCCAAACCAGGTTCGTTCCTGGTTATAATTACACCTGTTTCTCAAGGATTGGGCTATGAACTACAAATGGTTCTATACTGCCTGTCCCAGAAAATGGCAGCAAATCATGTCTTTGTTTCAAAGAGTTATTAAAATCTTGCAACTCTGTTTCAAAAGGTTGCTATGACTAGTGGTTATGACTGCATTATTACCACCACCTTGAAATCATTTGTTCAGGAAGTTTGAGGGCTGACTTATTACACTTGTGTCTGCTCCTGTGACTCTGCATATTTTGCCCCCAAATCCCTCATTTGGAATCTCCCTACCCCTGACTATAAAATCCCTGTCTTCCTCATACCCAATGCTGATCTCTTGAACCTCACTTTTAGAAAAAGCAGCTCATGTACACGGATTTAAAATCTTGCTTTGATTTGGCCATGATGAGTTGAGCCAGCGGTCTTTCCCCTTAAACCTTTGGGAGTAACAAGTTCTACAATATGGAGAGTCCTAGGGATGTGTGGTTGATGGTGGGTGTAAGATAATGTATTAAACACCACGGAACCATGTGTTAAACGTGTACAGTGTTGGGTTACGTTACCTCTACTTTGCCCATGATAGAAACATCTGCTCGTTTTGAGGATCCAGTCAAGAGGAATTACATGACAGGAGTGACCAGGGCTGTTTAGAACTGTTTGGGACTCAGACAAAGACAGAGAAACAGTGATCACTGCATGTGACCAAGTTGATTTGGAGACCAAGCTCATTCTTCACCAGCATCCAACAGGTCTGGTGGATGCTCTCCGGGGCCATGACATACAGTGGTATCAGCCAGAGGGCGTCACATCCTCCCGCTAATGACTCCATATGAAGTTCTTCTACGAGCCCACACCCACAGCTAACTACCACCACAGTCTCCTCTGGCCACAGCTTGAGCCTAAATGCCACTCCGAAGCCTGCAGACAGAGGTCCCAGACAGGACCAAGGGGTGGGCTTGCTGAAGAGGTAGGAGATGACAGGATTCAGGAATCCATGCCATGTCTCCAAGCTCAAACGCCACAGAGACAGAAGAAGGCTGAGTGGCCTGCCAGTCAAGGAAGTACCAAGCCATGTTCAGGGAAGAAACTGAAAAAGCCCAGGGGACTGGGCGCGTGGTTCCTTTCTACAAGGATCTAATTTCCTTTTATGTAAAATGGGGTGGTGATGCCTACCCTACTGGATGTCTGGTGTGCTACTCAACTGGTGCTTAGCAACTGTGATGTCCAGAGAAGGCCCTCCAGCACCTGCTCATCCCTTACACACCTGAGGTTCACTTGCCCCATACCCATCCTTGACCCATCCTTGATTTTCACTCAGTTTTTCACATTCAAACCAAAGGACAGCTGGGGGATTCCAATCAAGGCCAGAGATAGGGCCGTGGTTAGTCCAGGGATACATGAATGTCTTGGGAAGGGCCTTCACCTACACCTAAAAAGACACCCCTGCTATCTATCCCAATAATTCCATTCTTCTGTGAATCTGACCGTCTCTGTCTTCTCAAAAGAACACAGACTCTAACACTCACCAGCTGAGTGTGAGCCGGGAACTCAGCCATTCTAAACTTCACAGACAACATCACAGATTTGCTATATATACTATTAATTAAAAAAAGAAAAGTAGAAAATCTCCATGAAGAAATAAAGGTCAGAAGCCAAGAAGAAGCAGAGAAAAGGGATTCACAAGATCTCATCTTCAATAGAACTATGGTAACCACCGCTCCAGACCCTTCCATGGCCTCAGTACTGACCGACAGGACTACCCAGCCCATCCTATAAGATCTGGTTCCCACAAGCCTTAAGCATTAATGCTCCCTGACCACCAGACCGTCCTCTGCCATCTACCCTAGTTCTATATGACCTCAGCTCCCTGCACCCCACCTCTCAGAACCCGGGGACCTGGCTTTCGTGAGTTTGTGTGACCTTGGAACTGACAGAATCAATTGGTGAATTTTGGGTACCAAAAGGGCCCAAGAAGCTCCTGTAATCCACAACCTCCTCTTCTGCACCTCACAGGACAGCTGTTAGCAATTTGCTGTGGGCCTCAGCAACAGTGTAGCACTCTCTCCCCCAAAGGCCTGGAAGGCAATCTCTCTCAAGCCAGCAGAGCAGCCAGGGAACCAATCAAAAGGAGGATCTGGGGAGAGGAAAATTACCGGTGCTGGCCCTCACCAGTGCTGGCAGGACTGGCTTGGAAAGAGGGGATCTGGGGGCCTGGCAGCTCTTCCTGAACATGAACTTGGTCCTATGCCTTGACCCCTGTCTGAGCTAAAGGGATAGTGGGCGTACTTGGGGCCCCAGTACTCCTCTGGAACATGCCTATTCTTTGGCATCCAGAAACGGGGAAACAGGCAGGCCTTTGTACTCCTGCTTGCTGAGCCCCAGGTCCTACCATGATATCCTACTAGTGCCTATGAATACATAACAGCCAGAGCTCAAGTATCAAGCTCTTGGGACCACACCTGTTTATCTTATATGTTCCACCACATCCAGTGTCATATACATACCATGTGACTACATCACATGCCAGGCCTGTGTCCCTTAGGTTTTGTGGTATTGTATGTGAATGTCACCCTTGCCTTCAGTCATGACCTGCACACACCACTATGCGCTGTTGTCTACGTTCACTGTCTGTGGCTCAGCCCTAGGCAAGACATGCCACATCCTTGTTTTGGACCCATAAATGGTGTTCCTCGCCCTAGGTGCATTCGCAGCCTAAGGGGAAGAGACAATGCAATGTCACAGTTAGGTTCACACCTACCAGCCTCTGTCACCATCTGATCTTGCCAAAGCAACTGTCAGTGCCTCACCTTCAGATCTAAAATGGGACGAAAGTGACATTTCTCTGGCAGAATGGTGTAGATCGAAGTAGATAATACATCGGTCTGCATCCCAGAGCTTGACGTACTAGGTAAGCACTTTGAAATGCTGCCCGAGTCTGTGCACCGTACACTGGAACCCCATGTGTCCATTGTCTACTGCGAATGAGTCACTGTGCATGCTGGGGAAACCCTACCAGTCCACAAGAGGGTGTGGTTTCCCTTACACTGAAAAGAAATCCTGGGTTTAGAGAAGGATGACAATTTACACAGGGCTGGAAAGTAGAGGGGAAGGGAGCTAGACACAGATGCCGATTATCTGTGGTGGAGCACTGGAGGAGAGACTGTAGGGAGCACTGGAGGAGAGACTGTAGGGAGCACTGGAGGAGAGACTGTAGGGAGCACTGGAGGAGAGACTGTAGGGAGCACTGGAGGAGAGACTGTAGGGAGCACTGGAGGAGAGACTGCAAGCAGGGAGCACAAGGGATGGGGGTTGATAAAAATGTTCTTTCCATTTTCAATGACTTACACCTTTAACCCCACCAGCACTCAGGAGGCAGAGGCAGGAGAATCTCTGTGAGTTCCAAGACAGCAGGTCTACAAACACCCAAATTTGCTAAAAAAAAAAAAAAAAAAGAAAAAAGAAAGAAAGAAAGAAAGAGAAAGGAAGAAAGAAAGAAAGAAAGAAAGAAAGAAAGAAAGGATCACCGAGTTTATGAAAATGGGGGAATTGTATATATGGAAATGATATGTGCCTTTACTTTGATCAGTTATGTAAAATGTATGTCAGGAAACACAAAGCCCTAGTGTTTGGCTGGAGAGATCAACTTTCCACTGCCAGCATCTTAAGACCGGCTGGAACGGCGGACAGCAGGCAGTGACTGTGAACATGTCTGCAAACGAGGTTGGCCAGCACAATCTGGGGGCTCAGGGGTACGGAAATCATGCAAACTCCCAGACCTAGCTTCAGTCTTGAAGTATGTAGATCTGGGTGGGCCCAGGAACACAATTCTAAGAATCAGACCCCAATGGGAACCACTTGGTAAAACCATAGTTGGGGAAACTGCGGCTAAGCAGGAGACACGACCTGTTGGGTCTTGTTACCCAAACAGCAGGACAACTGGGACTAACTGGTCCCTTCCTGTTTCCTTGGCTGCTTTCCCTCTGCCTCCTCCCCAGGGCGAGCCTGCTCCTGTCAGCTGTGACTCAGAGCTCTGAGTCATCCTGTGGCACTACAGAGGGAACTTAAGAAAAACAATCCCTTACACAAAACTCCCCTGTTCCTGGGAACAGGATCGGCCCAGCGGGCTGGGAGGAGAGAGAGAGAGAAGCTGGGGCAGCGTGGGAAGCCAGGACTGCCCAGGCCTGGTTGCTCTTTGCCTCTGACTTGACCAGTGCACTATATAAGGAGCCTCAGTTCCTCTCCTGCAAATAAAACCTCCTACTGCACACAGAAGCTCAACGTGAAGCAGGCATGACAAGAAGTGTGTGTGTGCACGTGTGTGCACATGTGTGTGTGCTCATGCATGTAGAGGCTAGAGATCTTAGTGTGGGAGGAGGAGGAGCATGTGTTCTCCTTGAACCTGGAGCTCATATTGGCTCTGACAGTCTAAGCCAAGCCCTAAGGATTTTCTGCTTTCCTTTCCCTCCCCCACTCCTCCCTTCTTCCTCTCCTCCCTTCCCCCCTCTCACACTGGTTATATAGATGTGTGTGGGGCCAGCACTTTACCTTCTAAGCCATCTCCTCAGCTCCAAGATGTGAACTTCATAAACATCCTTCTTCTGAACCTTCACTAAAATTCATGGGTGTGATCATCCAACTTAATAAATGGGGAAACTGAGGCTCAGAGAGCTTCAGCTGAAGACTCCACAGTTAGGAAACACCAAGCAGAGTTTAAACCCAGGGCTACTTGATTTTTGAAGCCTGCTTCTCTCTCTCTCTCTCTCTCTCTCTCTCTCTCTCCCTCCCTCTCTCCCTCCCTCTCTCCTTTACAAGGCATCTATATGGGCAGGAGGGATGGCTCAGTGGTTAACAGCACTGGCTGCTCTTTCAGAGGATCTGAGTTCAGTTCCCAGCGCTGAATGGCAGCTCACAGGATGCAATGTCCTCTTGGGGTCTCCTCAGTACCAGACACACATACAGTGCTGAAGAGATGCAGGAAAAACACACAATATAAAAATGCATCTTTATTTATTTATTTTCAAGATTTATTTGTTTGTATGTTTATGTATGAGTGAGTGTTCTGCCTGCATATATCTCTGCACCACATGCATGCATTGCTCTTGGAGGCCAGAAGAGGGCAGCAGCACAGGAAAGGAGCCTAACTGTTAGTTAAACTGCTTACCCCGCCTGAGCATGCTTCAGAGAGCTTCCTCAACCCCCGGCTACTTGCCATTCCCATTAGGGCTTTTTTCCTCAACCATGGTCAGGCAGGGCAGCAGGGCTAATCACACAGGCCTATAAATAGGACCCTGTGGCTTGGGCCGAAACAGCCATGCCAGGCCCACCTCTGGGGGCAGCAGAATACAAACAGCCTTGGGAATGAATGTCTCCTCTCCCCCACAAGGTTAACCAAAACTTCTTCTGGAAGCCATGGAGGCAGCAGATTTAAGCAAAGAGCCACACCTGCCTGGACTTGGGCTCCTTTTCCTGTGTCTTATTTCCATTGCTTCTGCCTGGGACTCAGTTTCCCTAGCTGTGAACCAGGGAGGTCAGTTGTGTGTTGGGCCCTTCCAGCCCAGGATGTTCTTGGTCTGCCCGTGATACCCTCTGCTTTTCACACCTACTTCCTTGTGCCCTGCCCCACCAACTTGGAAGTTGTAATTTATCATCACCATCACCAACCATCCTCTCAGTCCTGGGAACCAATCCCAGGACCCAGCCCACAATAGGCAGACGTTCTGAGTCACCTCCATAGCCTCTGCCGCTGTGTTACGGAGGATTTTTGAGAACCTAGCCATGCTGAGTGCTGAGAGCTCGGGATGAAGAGTCCAATCAGTCCTAACCGGTTCCCCCACGCTTGGCCTTGGGCCAGACACCAGTGCTAAAGGCATTTCCAACCCTCGCCCCAAATTTTCCTAGGAGCCTCTGAGAACTCTGCCAGAAACATCTTGTTTCTGGTTCAGATTACAGACTTAAGGCCAAAGAGGGTTCCCCCCCACCCGCGCCCCCCGGGGGTGGAGGTGGGTGTGGTGCAGCTTGTGACCTGGGCAGGGCCTGCACCAATGGTAAAATGGTAAGACCAAGGCTCCCCAGCTGTCCCGTGTACTTAGACTGTGCTTCTCAGATCACCCCCCCAGCCACCGTCCAACCCTAGTTCATGGATTCGGAAAGCCAAACTGAGAGAGACTGGGGTGCGTTCAGGTCGGAGAGGCACTGGCTCAGGTACTCTCACTCCAGAGCTGCAGAGATCTGACTCAAGTAGGCCTAGCTGGACAGTGGGGACAGAACTCAGCAAAAACAAAGAACAGAGAGGGACAGGCTGTTCACTATTACCCTCCTCTCCCCCACCGTGTGTGTGTGTGTGTGTGTGTGTGTGTGTGTGTGCCTGTATCTGTATATATGTGTATGTATGTCTTTGTGTGTCAGTGTGTGTGTGTCTGTGTGTGTGCTTGTGTTTAAGTGTGTGTATGTATATCTGTATCTGTATATATGTGAATGTGTATGTGTTTCTCTGTGTTAGTGTGTGTGTATCTCTGTGTCTGTGTGTGTGCTTGTGTCTAAGTGTGTGTATGTATATCTGTATATATGTGAATGTGTGTATGTCTCTTTGTGTTAGTGTGTGTGTATCTGTGTGTGTCTGAGTGTGTGTGTATGTCTGTATTTGTAGATACATATGTATGTGTGTGTATTTGTTTGTGTGTCTGTGTTTATCTGTGTGTGCTTATGTCTGAGTGTGTGTGTATGTCTGTATTTGTAGATACATATGTATGTGTGTGTATTTGTTTGTGTGTCTGTGTTTATCTGTGTGTGCTTATGTCTGAGTGTGTGCGTATGTGTGTATCTGTGTATATATGTATGTGTGTATGTCTCTGTGTGTCAGTGTGTGTCTGTGAGTCTGTGTCTGTGTAGTGAAGGGCTTCACTGGTAACACACATTCTCTCCTACCAGCTCTCAGCATTGCCTGCTCGGACCTGCCCTTCTCTTTGCCTTCCACTCATTGGCTGCTCTACAATCCCATCAATCAAGTCACTCCTCTCCTGGACAGCCATCTATGGCTCCCAGCATGCAGAAAACTGACACTTGGCTTTCAGGGTCTCTCTAGACATCCCTGTCACCTCCTGCCACTCCCACCTCAGTCTCCACCCATGACTCACTTGATCTCAGACACATAGGGCTCCTCCAGTTGACCAGCCCTTTGCACATAATCTTCTTGCCTGGAATCCAACTCCTCATCTTAGCCCAGTGCTAATCTCAGGAGCAGGAAACGCTGGCTGGCTCCCTGGGTGTCTCAGAAGTCATCAAAAGCACTCTGGGGACCAGCCACCATTGTCTCCCTCCTGGGTCAGAGCGGCTCTGCTCTGGTGCAGCTCACTTGCCTTCCCAGTACAGAAGTCAGCAAGGGTTGCCTGGGAAAGGGACTGGGGAGCAAAGAGCCAAGAGAATCTTGGGAAAGCACTCATTTTCCAGGACTTCTCAACACCGGGCCTCACACTTTGGTGAAGAAAACCCTAAAGCAACACCATGCAGGGTCCACTGGCTCATGCATACCTGCGCGTGTGTGTGTGTGTGTGTGTGTGTGTGTGTGTGTGTGTGTGTGTCTGTGTGTGTGTGTGTCTGTGTGTCTGTGTGTGTGTGTCTGTGTCTGTGTGTGTGTGTCTGTGTCTGTGTGTGTGTGTGTGTGTGTGTGTGTGTATGTGTGTGATGGGTCCACTAATAAAGTTCTCCAGGTCTCCCACTGGGAAGCTCCTGAAAGTCCCCAGTGGCCTGGAGTAAAACCCACAGTCAAGGGCAGCGCGGCTTTGTCCCCTTGTCTGACCCGTTCTCCAGTCCCTCTGAGGGATGCTCTCCCTCCCTAGCTCACCCTGCCTTCCTGCACTCTTCTCTGCTCTGTCCCCCTGCCTCCCGCCTGCTCTCCTGAGCCACCATCTCCTCCTCAGGTGAAGAAAAGCTCAGAGACTAAGTATTTGTCAAGTGATTCTGGGAACGAACGGATTCCAGAATCCGGTGAGCATTTAAGCCAGAAAAACAGAAGCCCTGTGAGTAGTCAGAAGGGGTGGGTGGGGCAGCTCAGGAAAACAGACAGTCTAGCCTCCCCATAGCAAGGAAGAGAACATACTAGATGAAGAGAATGAAAGGAATCGGTTTGCCAGAGACTTGTGACAAGGATATCTGGGGATCTGGCAGGTCCCCGGGCATCTTGCTCACAGTTCCTGGAGGCAGCTTAAGGACAAGCAGGCCCACACAGGGAGTGTTCATACTCAGCTAGACCCAAGCAGGTCAGGTTGTGGCCCTGTGGTGTTTGCAGAAGATGGCCAGGCAGGGAGAATGAAAGGGCCTTGTACACACAGAAAGGGACACTCCTTACTGATAAAAATCTCTCAGAGGCAGTTAGTTCCCTTAGGGAGCAAAGCAGCACCCCAGAAGCCAGATGTGACTCTTCAGTGGTAGCCGGGGCCAGCCCAGGCCTGTCCAGGCCTAGAGAACCTTCTAGAAACCCCTCCACATGCGTGTTAGATATGTGTGTGTGCGTGTGTATGTGTGTGTGTGTGTGTGTGTGTGTGTGTGTAGCTGGTGGTGGGGGGTAGAGGAAAACACAATACACTGCCTTACAGGTAGGAAAGCTCAGGAGTCACATGGAAGGCAATCTGGGTCTCCTGGCTTGCAGCCCAGCTCTCCCAGGGCCCTGCAGGCTCACCTGGAATCTGATAGGTGGACCCGCCCACCCCGCCAGGTGTCTATGACTCATCCACCGTCCTGTGACTCACACTCCTCAGGTGCCTCCTAAGGTCAACAAGCAGGGGACTTAGTGGCCACAACCCAACTTCTCCCACCTCTTCACTCCCTGCCTCTCAGCCTCCTCATGGGGAATCTACCGCAGCCATACAAGGGGTCCCAGAAGGCTTGAGAACACAGCAAGCAAGAAGCGCAGCAGCTGGGGTGGGAGCAGACATCTGGGCACTTAGCCCGCCTCACCTCCCGCCCTCAGGGCTCCCCTCCTGCCTTCCCCTTAGTGAGGAGCAGATGAGTTAATGAATAAACCATACACAGCGGGAAACATTTAAATCCACAAAGGCTGTTCAGTCTGGAACCATCTAGACTCCCCTGGACACGGGTGCGGGGGGGGGGGGGGGGGGAGGTAGAGGGGGAAGGACACAATGGCTCTGTGTTGTTCTACCTACCTTACAGGCGGAGCAAGAAGAGAACCACTCTCTGAGGAGATGCTATGACAGCAGCTGAAGAACCGGAAAAGAGTTGGTGGTACCTGGGAAAGGGTCCAGGAATCTCAGTGTCAGTGTCTGAGGTCACATGGGTAAAACCCCTTCTACTTACATACCTCTAGCAATGAGGCGCTCGCTTCCTGCCAGCACTGCCCACACCTGCCGATGAGGGTTGGGCTGGTTAAGAGTGTGCCTTAGGATGCCATCCTGGGTGTCACTGCTTTCTCTGAGGCTGTGGTAAATGCCACACCCATAGCATGTGAGACAAGGGCTGAGGGACCATCCTGTATTCTAGACCCAAACCAGTGGTGGGTTGGACAGCTGAGTCCTCTGGCCTCTGCCAAGAAGGTGGACTCCTGCCCACTCTGGAAGATCCTGCTATCCAAACTGGCTTCTCCCAGCCCAGGGGAGAGTCAGGATGCTCGCACCGAGGGGCCTCACAGGCTCCTCGGATGAGGATACGAGCCCCTTCCTTAGTCACAGCACACAGCAGACGTTGCTGGTGGTTTCTGTAGTGTCGGTAGGTGGTACAGATGTACAGCAGTGGGTGTGGAGCCTCGGACAGAGAGGTCAGAGGTCATATGTTTATTTGGACCCGGGGAACTGGATTTCAATGGTACCTCTGCAAGCCTTTCTCAAATATCTTGCCAAAAATCCCTAATTCCTAAGAGCAAGTCAAAGCACGCTGGGGGTCTGGTTTTGGAAGTGACCAAGTACTATGCACAGTCTACTTATTCAGACTCACTTCTTCACTTGAGGGGCAGCATATGTACCTCATGCTTCAGGTCCAGCAAAGGTACCACCAGCCACCACCTCCCACCACCACCCACCAACCATCCACGCATCACCCTCCTCAACCTCCGGCTCACGTCGACTTCCAAGTGCTCAGCCTCTGACTACACCAGAGCAGCTCTCCACCCCGACTGCCGCCGCTCAGCTGGACAGTTCATCTCTGACTCGCAAACAGTGCAGCTGCCTTAGAGAAGACCCAGACCGAGTCACTAGGTTGCTCTGGTTCTATTGGGCTCCTTTACCAACTTGTCAATGTCGACTCTTGGTGGTCTGTCATGGCCAACCCCATGAACCACAGGTCTCATGTGCTGGCATCTTTGGTCTGTGCCTGCCAGACACAAGTATGTTCTGTCTCTTGTATCCTCTGGGTAATTTTTGTATGCACTGTTTTCTTGAATGCCCTTATCACCCCAGGGCCTCTGCCACACAAAATTGCAGCAGCCTATTTCTGAATTGGGCTCTCCCTGTAGACTAAGATCTGTTTATGCTAATTCCAGACCCTGACCCACCGCAGCTCCAGATATGCCAATAGCAGAGGCCAGTACTTGCACACATGCATAACACACGTGCTCACAGGCACATTCCCACAGAGCTTGCTCACAGTACGGATGCTGCCATCTATGGGTAAGAAAAGTACTTCATTCTCCTTGAGATTGTGACATCAGGTTCCACACCGGGCTGGGCTTACAATGAGCCCTAGCTAAGTCTAAGTTTGAGGGTTTCCCTTCTGGAATTTTAAGGCTGCAACAACGCAAAAGCAAGCTCTCCAAACTATGTTGATACTAGCTACCCACACACTCCCAATGGAACAAGTAAGAGAGAGCTCGGGGCCTCTGGTTCTGAGTCTGCCTGCTGAGCACCTCAGACCTCAAGGAGAGGACAGAGAGTCAGGCTGTTCACCATGCAGACTTCCCACTGGCTGGGGACCTCACTGGCAGTGTGCACGCCACCAGGGGACCACATCGGTCTAGTCTAGTCTGCTGAGAGGAAGCCTGTGGGTGGTGGAGGCTGCCACAGTGGCTCTTCTCATCCTACAAGGCCCCTCCTAAGTCATGAAGAGGATTTGGGGGCAATCTCCAATCAACAGCTCTCATTGTCTGCACACCTAGTATGTATCAGACTCTAAAGGCAACACAGTAAGTCTGCCTGGCAGATATCACTACACACACCTTGCTGTATACACACCAAGCTGAATAAGGCTCGGCCTCCTGCTTACTTATAGAGATACCCGAAGCTCTGGTTACTCAGGGTTACAGCACACTTCTGCAGAGGGTGAGGGGTACATGATCAGGCAGGCCACTGCCGTCACTTGGGGTTTCCTCTCTTTCTTATTTACTTGTTTGTGTGTTTGTTGGCTTTTTAAAACCACTCTTAGCTCAGGGCCATACAAAAATACTGAGGCCCACCAGGCACAGTTAGCCATTCACATATTTACTGAGATGTTTATCATTTTAAGTATAAAGGCTTCTGGTGGAGATGCGTATCTAAGCCACATTGTAGTCCCTTCATCTGCCTCCGCTCCCTTCAGATGGCTTCCCACTGAGTCGGTCTCTCCTACTGAAGGGCCCTACCTCTCCATGACTTAGAAGGAAACCATCTCAACCACTGTTTACATTCTGGAAACAGTGGGATAAAGTCTGACCCAGAGTTCAGAGAGAAGAGGAAGCACATAGGATGGGTAAAAGGAAGTCCGAGGGTGAGATATCAAAAGACCTGGGCTTGGGGCAGTTTGTGGGTGGAAGGTTTGCCCAGCATGCACGGGTTCTATGCCCAGCTCTGAAGAAAAGAATAAAAGTGCCAGGATCTAGACTGGCTATTTATGCCTTATCGATAGACCTTTTAGGTATTCATTTTAAACTGACTATACGTTGATCATTTGCCCCCAGTTTTTTTCTTTGAGACAGGCTGGCCTTGAATTCAATACACCGCCAAAGGTGATCTTGAACTTCTGATCTTCCTGTGCACTTTACACAGGTGTGCACCGCCACGCCCACTTACACAGGTGTGCACCACCACACCCACTTACACAGGTGTTCACCACCACGCCCACTTTACCCAGGTGTGCACCTCCACACCCACTTACACAGGTGTGCACCGCCACGCCCACGTTAGCCTTCCTGGGATCTAACTCAGGGCTTCACGCATGCTACATGAGCACTTCACACACATTCAGTTCAGAATCCTCCAATTCAGCAAGGTTCCTCTGGACCAGCAACATCAGCATCAGCGGGGCTCATCAGAATGCAGATTCCAGGCCCCAACACAGCCCTGAGGAACCAGCACCTACATTCTCATTGAATCCCTGGGCAAACTGTGGACGTGGTGAGTCTGGGAGATCTTCAGAACATCATTTCTGTCTTTTGACATTGCTAAAAGGAGTCTAAATTCATCTTTCCAGGCGCCATGGCGTCACCTCCCTAGATCCAGCCCTAACCAGGTATGGAGGCAGATTTGGGAGAAGAGAAGGCAACATCCTCATCTCACAGGGGAGTGGGAGCCAAGTTACAGACCAGGTTAGACCAGTAAGCAAATGACTTACCCAAGCTCAGCACCCAAGATGAGCCACGGGTATGTCCAGGGTTAGGTTCCCTGATCTTTCCAAGTCCTTAGGTTGAATAGTAACTAAAATAATTTTGATTTAGATGTGTTCTTTTGAAATATCCTAAGTGATGACACCCGGGGCCCTTAGTAGGTGTTTGAGACACATTTACTCTCTCAGGCCATGGGGAAGGAAGAGGTGGTAGGCACTAAGCAGTTGTCCCATCTATATGGGCCAGATCTGGAGACTTGTCAGGGAAGAGAGTCAGGAATGGTACCTTCTGCACAGTCACCCCAGACACAGTCTCAGGGTCGGCAACACAAAGGTCAATGCCACTGTCCTGAGGTGTGGAGGCAGAGGGAAGCTTGGCACGGACACTGGAGAGATGCTTAGAATGGTGGGGAAACTGAGGCCTCCAGAGGTGCCAGGGCCTCTGATTAGAGCCGAGCATCTTTCCCTTCAGCTGCCAACCGACCATGCTGTGTGGCAGGGGCCTAGGAACTGGGGTTCTTCTAGGAAAATTCCATGTGGGGAGAGAGGGTGGGCCACCCACAGGAGCCCTGACTGCCAAGAGAAAACCTCTGCCATTATATTTATTTCCTGGCTTTTGTTTCTTTTTTCCCCTCTCTGCGTTGTCACTCCGCAATGAGCTAGGCAGAGGCAGACTGAAACTCTCCAGCTCACCACAGTTTGGGACAAAGCCATGAATAAATTAGTTTTCCATCTCTCTATAGGTCGTGTTGTGGGAGACCCTGTTGAGCCACGGGCAGGAGAAGTCCCAGTTCTCTGCAGTATGAGAACAATATAGGAACAAACAGACGTATATACAAAAAAGTGATGGGGAATTGCCATTTCCCTCACAAATACTGCAGCCTGCTGTATGCACCCAGTCTCCACAAAAAGAATTCGGCTTGGTTTGACAACAAGGCCTCTAGCAACAATGTTTCCCACCCTTGAAACTGTGTAAGAACATCCCACAAGCCTCCTGGTGGAGTGCAGAACGGATGTGGCAGACCTGGGGGAGGTAGGAATGTGGGATAAACCACTGCATAACCATTTACATTTGAATAATAGATATGCTCATAGCTTTCTTTATTCATATTCCCCAAATATTGCAGGGAAGATGGTGATACTAAATAATTGTCATTCTTTATCTGAAAGTCTAATTTAACTAGCATCCTGTTTTCTTAGTTGCTAAATGTGGCCACGCTAAGGGCAGAGCTTGAGATTCAACATTTCTAAAAAGCTCGCAAATGCAGCTCCTGCTGCATCTAAAATGCCACGTCCAGCCATGAGAATGGAATTTTACACAACCATGAACTCTACAAGGTTTTTTCAAAATATCATTTATAGAGTCAGGCAGGCAGTTCCCAACTTCTAAAGGCATGTTCTAGAATGAAGTGTTCTCATGCTTTATAGAGAAATACTCTAGGAGAGTGCAAAGGACACAGGGCTTAGGCTAGCCCCTGAAAATCCCACTCTGAATGATGTGGCTCAACTGGTTTCTTCTTCCTGATATGACACTTAAGAAGCCAAGAACATGTGACCATAGAAAAGAAAAGAAAACAACAACAATAACAACAAAATGCCTCTCACCCTTTCTCCTCTGTCCTGGGGTGTTTAAAATCAGATGAGAAGACGGAAATTCCAAGTCTGAACCTACATTATCCAAGTACCATGTCAGCACTCCTCAAAACCCTAGGAATGGGCTGGGGCTTGGCTTCAGGCTCAGTTAGAATGCTTGTCTAGCATGTAGCTCTGGGTTCAGTCCTCAGGACTGCATTCCACCAGGCACAGTAGTACATGACTGTAATTCTAGCACTTGGGAGATGGAGGTAAGAGTTCAGGTTATCTTCAGCGACGTCGTGACTAGCCAGCCTGGGCTATAGGAAACGCTACCTTAAAAATGAACTAACAAAAATATAGGAAGCTGGTGTTGAAATCCTAACCAAAGCCCAGAGAGGCAAACGGCTCAAGACTGAACCGCAAGTGTAGAGAGAACCAGGTTCCCTCTGCTCTTTGGCCTAGAATCAACCCTACCTTTTTCTGATGCTAGACTGTGCAAAAAGATTTGCTGAAAGAATGAACTGAAAAGTCTGACGTTTAAGGAAAATGGTGCCTAGAGCAGTCTTTTGATATCCAGCTACAGTACTTCAAGAAGCCCATTTCCCCACCAAGGGTGCTAAAAAACAGGGGCCACTGTCATTCTTCCCAAATAACAATTCGGTAAAATGTAACTAAAGCTAGAAAATGCCTACCACCTGGGCCAGGAGCTCCGTTTGTAACAATGAAGGAAGAACTCAGGGGCAAGAGGCAGCTCAGTGGGTGGAAGCATTTGCTGCCAATCCTGATGACCCCCATATTAAAAAACGACTCACTAGGATGTTCATGGACAGAAGGTAGACAGGAGATGGACAGGAGGACGGGGAGTGAGCAGTAGTCGGACAGGTACACACTCGCATACACATAAAAACAATGAAATAAATCTTTTGCAAGAAAAAAAAATGCCAGGAAGAAAACATACCCAAATGTTAGCAGTAGTCTCGGAGGTGGCAGTTACAGACAGTTCTCTGGGTTTGTTTGGGAATTTTATCTTCCAATTTTTCTATCACAAGCTCTTGTTACCATGAGAAAGGAAGGTCCACGAAGAGACAGGACAGATCCCCCAGCCATGCCACTAAGCCATTCTGCAAATTTAACTAGTATTTACTCAGCCCAGCCCAGCCTAACCACGGCCTGTACAGCAGAGAAATCAAGAGCCCCACCCTAAGGCTGATTTACTTGGATTATATATCTATCCTTGGCTTGACAAGTACTTCACCCAAATGATAGATTTGATGAGGTTGGAAAGTAACAAGACACCCTTTACTTAACCAACTTAGCAATATAAAGGAATCCACTCCCACCAGCCTAGCCCCCTCATAATAGTCCCCCCCAGGCTCCATGGCTCAAGCCCTTCTGGAGTCTCCTCAGAGAAGCCAGATTCAGAGACTCTATAACCAGAAAAACAAAACAAAAAAAATTAACAAAACAAAACCAAAAACTGATCCCATATGGCGAGACACATTTTCAATACCAGTATTCGGGAGCAGAGGCAGGCGGATCTCTTTAAGTTCCGGGCTAGCCTGATCTACAGATGGAGTTTTAGGGCAGCCGGGGTTGCATAGTGAGATCCAGTTCTCATTCCTTAAATGAAGTACTGAGCACAGAAGGCGGCAATAAGAGACGCTAACTACAGACTAGAAGATATGAGAAGCGACCTCTGGGCCTCAGTTTCCCCATCTGCAAAGTGGGTTACATAAGGACAACATCAGGGTTACTGTAAGGTTAAGCCACTTCACTCTCCTATGAAGAGCCTCAGTTTGCTTATCTGTAAAATAGAGCCAATATTTCTTCACTCCTAAGACTAATTTAAAAGTGAACAAAATAAGAGCTGACAGACAGTGACCAAGGCAGCAGCCTGTGGCCACCGTTACCACAGGAGATCAAGGAAAAGTCAGAGAGCGAAACCTCTCTCCCAGCTTCCAGTCTGCAAAAAAACGGGGCAATTGATTCTGCTCCAATTCTAGTAGATCCTCGGAACTCCTGCATCTGACTGTGTCTGGCTCACCTGCTGTTCTTGAAATCAGGTACTGTGTCGGCATGGTACAATGCACTCTGACCCAGAAGCCATCAGAGCCGGACAAGCCTGTCATTATGCTGCCCACCGCGTAGTGCGCAAGGGACACTGCAGTCTATTAAAAAAGCGCTCAGGAGCCAAACTTTACCCTTCATTTTGTCAGGGACCCCAACCCAGGCTTTGAGCTGCCTAGCCTCAGCCACCACACCCTCTGCCTTTCTCTCCCCTACCCTGCAATTGCCCGTGTGGTCCCAGGCAGGGCTGGAGCAAGTAGGCACATCTCAAGAAGAGGGGGAGGAGAAGCCAGAGCCAGCAGGAACTAAGCCTCTCTGTGGTCTCCAAGTTCACAGACCACATCAGGCTGAAATATGACACACGCTCATTCAGCCAAAAGGAAGGAGGTATTTTTACTTAACCTCCCTCAGCTGCCTAAACATTACTTACCCATCCCCGCCACCACCACACATAACTCCTGGGACCCTCTTTTCTCTGCTTCAGCCCACATTTTCTTACAAGGTAACAGGGCGACTCACATTTTGGAGCTTTTGAGGGGATGTCTAAGAGTTTGTCAAACAGTAGAGAGGAAGAACCTGTTCTGGCTGCGTGCCCAGCTAGCAAAAGACCTTGCCTGTGTCCAGGAGCAATAATTTCCTAAAATAGATAGGAGACTGATCCTCATTCTGCGGACCTATTGATGATAAAGAGCATATGTGTTTATAAATAGTCCCGAGGCTTCTCCAGTGTTTCTGAACTGTGCATACCAAGTCCCCAGAACGCATGCAACAGCTGCAGCGATGGGGGTGGGGACATCTGTACCTCCAGTGTTGATGGGGGTTAGAGACGGTGGGTCCCTGGAGCTCACTGGCCAGAAAAACGACAGAGCAGAGTGACCACTCCCTGCTCATGATGACCAGAGTTTAGTCCCCAGGGCCTGTAAAGGTGGAAAAGGACACACACTCTACAAAGCTATCCTCAGATCTCCACACGTGAACCCAGCATGCTCACTCCTGCATACATATCACACATCCACACAGTAATAATAAATTAGCGGCAAATATAAACTTAATAAAAAAATAAAGTAAAAAGTGATGAGAGATGCTTGAAACTGACCTCTGGCCTCTGCAAATGAACCTATGGATGCACACCCAAGTCACTCACACACACACACATACACACCTATGCTAGCACTTGTAATTTCTCTTACACTTTCTTGCCCTCTAACCTATCACCTCCAGTCAGCAAATACTCAAAAGTTGTGGGTGGGGCCAGAACAGTTTCCCTGAAGAAAACCAGAGAGATTAATGTCTCAGCAAAGCGCTACAGGCCAGAATGACCATCTCTAGGCCAGACAAGACGTCATCTAAGAGCCAAACTGTCCTCCTGGAATTAGAGGGAGGGACCCGCGGGCTCCCGATGACCAGGAGACACCAAGTCCTCGGTCCTGTGTTACAGGTTTCCCTGTAACCATGTATTTCCTTGCATAGACCACTGTTTACAGTGGGACAAGGGAGCCTGTGTCACTGTTCATAGCAATAATTCTTTTATTTAGAAAAAAAAATAAGAAGAAAAACAGCAACACTGAGACTCTGACAATGACAGTATCTACCTAGTAGCTTCACCTCATCTGTTTTCAGATAAAACTTAAGCTGCTGTGACCCTGAAGCTGAGTTTCCAGCATCTACCACTGATCATCCATCCCAGCAGGCATTGCTCTGGGCTGGATCTGCCTGCTGTGAGCAGGCCACCTCCTCGGGGCCCCTGTCTCTAATACAGCTGCTCTCCATGCTCGGCCACCTCAGCCACTGAGTCAGTTAGTCACTTGGTCACTGCCCTGGTGACAAACTTTTCTCAGCATCTTACTTCCTGTCAGTTCTGCCTTCTCTGAACACTCCCAGGTCCAGGACTCCAACGCTGCCCCAGTCTCCATCTGGCCATGAAGGATGCTCAGAAATCCTCAGTGCCTTTGCACAAACGTCCTTCTGCTTCTCAGAATAGCTCTTTTCCCCAAACCTCTTCCCCTGGCAAACTATTACTCATTTCCAAGGCCTGGTTCACCCAGACACAATTAGTCACCCCCTCTTACATGGCTGAAGTATCTCAGTATGGTCTTGATATGTCAAGATGGGAAGTCTAGAGAGCTCTCCCTGGGGCTCCTGGGCCCCTCCAGGGTCAGGAATGGAGCACAAAACAGAGAATGCCACATCATGGTATGAGGGAAGGAAGCAGGTTGACAGGCAAGCTTCCTGGGGCTCTGTGAGTCCCTAAGAAAAAGACTGGAAAATTCTGGAGTAAGTTCCCTCCCCTGGTTCACACGGAAACCTTTGCTGCTGTGTAATTTGCAGGAGTGCCAAGCGGAGCTCCCTTTGCTGTTTATGATTTCCCTGGCATTTACAAACAGCGAGGCCCAAGAAAAGAAGAGAGTCTGAAAGAAGCTGGAAGCCGTTATCCTCCTTTAAATCCCCTGAGGAATAGCACCCTCATCCCCAACTGTATGGGACAGAGTAGGGCCTCTGGCCTTCACAGCATGAATATCCAAGAGTCTAAGGTCCCACGGGAGTCAGAAAGAGTAGGCTGGAGCTGGCTGGGTCTATCCCCTGCCATGGCCTCACTGTGTGAGGGAGGCCCTTGCAAGGTCACACTAAGAGAATGGGATGCATCTCCACAGAGAGGGGTCAGTACTAGTGACTCAGAGGCTCTGGTGACCAGATCAGAAATGCAGGTCTGTGGGGAATGAGGCAGGGAGGTTAAGTCTTCCTTTAGTCCCAGAGGCCAAACAAAGCCAGAGGCTATGACAGTCCTCAAAGGCTACCTCCAGGAACGCCAGGAAGGACTGACTCCTGGGTCTTTTCAAGGATTCCTCTCTGCTCTGTGGAGACCATAAGGAGTGAATAAAAGGATGAGTGTCTGGGCTGAGGAGAACCTACAGCCCATCCCTGGCATGCCTGCCCCCCAGCTCCCAGACCTCCCAAGGCTGGGGCTTCCCCTACAGGCCCACTGAGCTCACAAATCCAGAGTCCATGGGGAAGTTGGTGTAATAAAGTTGGGGGAGGGCTGCCCTGCAAAGTGATGGAGGCCCAGAGACAAGGTTCTAATTACTCAAAAAGGAGTTGATGTTCAGACAGAAGTTTCTTCTCCAGGCCCGAAGAGAAAACGGGGCAAGGAGGGTATGAAACAGCTAGCTAGTGCCTTCGGGTAAGTCTTGGAGAAGTCAGGTACCTACAAGGAGGAACTTTGTAACAGTTTTGGGCCCTGCGGAGAAAGGTACAGCTCCGGAGTAAAAAGCTCCACTGTGCCGACTCTTCACCTAATCACTGTTCAAATCATGTGTGGGCAGTCACCTGCATGCGGGGTCTGACACACCCAAAGCAACGATGACTCCGGCCCATTGCCGGTGGGGATGAGGGTGAGGTCCGGTGTTTGCAGCACTGCGGATCTAGGCGTGGCGGTCGGACCGCGCCTCTTCTCCTCTACCCCCCAGCCACAGTCCTAGGTCCCCTAGAAGAAAGTCCAAGTGAGCGAGCACCTCCTTTCTCCCGCGATGCCCGCGCGTGGGCCCAGCTCCAGGCTCATCCGATCTCGGATGGGCACGGGAGGGAGAGGAAATTCAGTTCGGTCTACAACCCCAAAAGTCCGGGACCCGGGCGGCCCACCTCCCTACCTGCTGCGACGGAGTGGGCGACGATGACGGCGAGCTGGGTCCAGCTGTGAGCTCAGCTGGTTCCTGGCGTTGGGGCGGGGTGCGCAGTGCGAGCCGCCGGGTGGGCAGGGCACGCGCCGGAGCCGCCCTCGGGGCGGGCGGGGCGGGCTGGGGAGGAGGGCGCTGGGAGGATGTAGACGCCGGCTCCGGGCTAAGCATTCATCCAGTGCACAACCGCTTCCTCTGTTCTGAGGACCGTGTCAATCAAGCTCTCTGCGGTCCATAGAAGGAAACTGAGGCTCGGAACATGGAAGGCAGATCCAGAGGGGCCTGGGGTAGTGGGAAGGAGACTCAGGATTACGCTGAGGCTAGACCCGGGACAAAGAGTGTACTGGGGCGTGGGTAGCCTGCGGTGCAAAGCTAAAGCTGTAAAGGGAGGGCCTTCAGAGGCAAAGCCTTCCGACAGTGAAATAACTCCCTGCAAGAAGAGCCTTGAAGTGCAGTCAGCCGGCAGCTTGCCTTACTGAAGAGACTGAAGAATTTTTCCCCCTAAGGTCACTCAGAAGTAACGAAGGAGAAATGCCAAGGCAACCCTTCCTAAAATGTGAACCGTAGCTAGGCGCTAGAGTGGGTGGAGGGGGGGGGGGGATTAGACCGGAACTCCTGACTTGTCCAGCCGGCAGACTCTGGGCAATGAACTTAACACATGTAAGCCTCTGTGCAGCCTCTTTTTAATTGGGAGAAAAAGATGCTTATCACAACGGCAAACACGGTGAATCCCTCATAAACCAAAGGTTCACATTAGTGGGAAGGCAAATACTCCCTGGGGTACTGGTCAGAAAGAAGTGTGAGAGCACTTCCATGCCAGTGTGAGACGGGAATCTCCCCTCCCCGCCCCCCATGGCATCAGACACCATTTGGAAAACACGGAGCATTTATAAGGGAGCAGGATGCTGCAAACACGGCTTCGCTAGGGAAGAATCCACATAATACAGAGCGGACCGCACCAAATGCCAGATGCCCATTTCAGGCTAAATGCTGACAGTACTCATGTTCCCAGCATGAAGCTCTAACACAGGTAAAATACACCAGGATCCCATAATTACTGCGTGCCAAGGCTGGTGTTTCAGTAGCAGAGAAAGCAAGACCTCAGAATATGTTTCCTAGTTTGGTCTTTCATTGAGAAGTAGCCAGGAAAGCCACAAGGCCCGGGGAATCCCAGGCTGGCTCTTCCTCCCGCCTACTCCTCTTAGTACACCGCAAGTCATTCCTGAGGTAGGCATCACGATGTATATACTTTTTGGATGAGATGAGCAAACCACAGAAAGGGCTGAGTAGCTCTCTGGGCTTGGTCCTTTATGCACCAGGCTTGGCTTTGGCTCATTTGTTCTGGCCCTATGTCATACTCTGCCATTCTTCCTGGCTTGGGCAGCACTTCCTGGGTCACTCTCAAAACTAGAGTGCCCATACGAAGGGACACTCACACCCCTCCCTCAGCTAATCGGATCTTTCCAGAGGCTGCCTGTGGCCCTCCCAGTGTGGGTTGAAGACAAAAGCACAAGCTACTTCGCCCTGCACCCTGACTCTGAGCCCATGCACGCTTCTGCTTTGGAATTACCTCACACAGCA
Organism: Micromys minutus; assembly: GCF_963924665.1. Classification (NCBI taxonomy): domain Eukaryota; kingdom Metazoa; phylum Chordata; class Mammalia; order Rodentia; family Muridae; genus Micromys; species Micromys minutus. The sequence continues at coordinate 11,032,946 of NC_137982.1, read as the reverse complement.
TCTCCAAACTCAGCAGTGTCTTCCAGACAAAGGAAGGAAATCTTAACTCTGTGTCCCTGGAGCTGTAGAGTATCATGTTGGACTATAGGAAAGACTAGAGAACATTTGTTCCAGCCCTCCCGAGGTTCAGGAGAGCAGAGGGACTTGTTCCTGTAGATCATTCTACTCAGTAGCTGGAGAGGCAGAGAGCTGTCGTCCAAAATCACTACCACGAATTATAAGGATAACGATGGGAAGGTGAGAGATGCTTGCAGAGGAAGGTTCTTCACTTCCGTGTGTCCCCAGATGCTCAGGGGATATTCTAATGTGCCCTTTCAGGTCAGGTTTGCTATGCAGGTATTCTAGAATTCCCTTCAGCTCCCGTGCCTGTCTTAGTCTGACTATTTCTATTGCTGTAACAAAACACCATGACCAAAAAGTAAGTTGAGGAGGAAAGGGTTTTACTGGGCTTACAGTTCCACGGCACTGTTGTTCATCATTGAAGGAAGTCGGGGCAGGAACTCAGGGCAGGAACCTGGAGGCAGGAACTGATGAGAGGCCACTGAGGAGTGCTACTTACTGGCTTTGCTTCCCCATGCCTTGTTCAGCTTGCTTTCTTGTAGAACCCAGGACCACCTACCCAGGTATGGCAACGCCCACATTGGGCTGGGCCCTCCCCCACCAGTCACTCATTAAGAAAATGCCTTAGAGTTGGATCTTATGGAGGCATTTTCTGAGTTGAGGTTCCCTCCTTTCAGACAACTGTAGCTTGTGTCAAGTTGACATAAGACCAGCCAGCACTGTGTTTCCTCCCCTCTCTTTTCTGACTCCTTGAAGCTGGGCATCAGTCCGGGATCCTCACCTGAAGACAGAAGGAAGAATCTTGATGTTTTCTTTGGACAGAAGACCTCTGCGTGCTCAGAATGAGGATGTGAGAGGTGAAGACCACACATAGGTCATGCAGTAGACAATTGGAAGTGTTCACTTCCTTCTCAAGACTGCCTCTTTTTACCCGCAGACACTGCTCTTACTCAGAACCCAGACTACATTCCATATTTATAACATGCTCCAGCCAGAGTAGCAGGCTCACAGCACCATAATCTGGTTTCTCCTACCCTCCTCTGTGGATGCAGGGATGCAGTTTCAGGAATGGAGAGATGAGGGGTAGCTTAGCTGACAAAATGCTTGCCTCACAGGTACAGCGCCCTGTGTTCGACCCCCAGTACTTCACAAAGCAGGCCTATAATCCTGGTTCTTAGGATTAGAAGCATGAAGGTCCAGTGTTCAAGACCATCCTTAACTATACAGTGAGTCTCCAGCCAGCCTGGGATACATGAGATGCTGCCTCAAAAAATAATCTTTTTAAATTAAAAATTGGTGGAATTCTGATAGCACAAGACAGCTTTACCAGGCTGAAGGCAGAGGCATCTTTGGAAGGATGGGTGAGCAAGCGCAGATAGAAGAAAGGGGACCAGCTCTTTTTCAAAGGCTTAGGTGTATGGAAGAGGAATCTGCCTCTCTTCTGGGATGCCTACAGCCAGCTCACACCAGCTCACAAGAGTTGATTAGTAAACCTCTCAGAATGTGTTAAAGCCAATTTTAAAACAATTTATATAACTGATAATTTATGCGAACTTATAAGTTAAACAGGTAATTCATTATCAAAGCACGATTTCCAAGTTAAATTTGCTACATTTCACTACTGACTAGACTTTTAAGGTCATTTCAGCGATTTCCCCATTTGCCAAAAATGCTACATGTAATTGGGAACTAATTCTTGTCTCTTTCCAACTCTACCGTCCCTGATATCATACAGGTAGTCAGAAGGCAGCCAAGGCAGAAATCAGAAAAGGCCTTAAGTCAGGGCTTCCAACCCCGTATCCCTGAGAGCTTACTTCTAATACCACCTCACTAGTGCCTCTGCTCCACCCTGCTCTGCCTCGCCCCGCCTTCGGCCATCTTGCCCAGCCTCTCCCTGGACCTCCTCTCCCCGCCCCGCCCCACCCCGCCCGCCCCACTCCACAGCACTGGACTTCCCAGCTTCCCTGCCTCTCAAAGTATCAGATATTCTTTTATTCAGCCGAGCCGGCCACTGCCGCTCCCACCTCACACAGCAGGCCCTGGATGGTGACATTCACAATAATAACAACGATGAAAAGTACAATTGTAACAGCCACTTAATACTTCCATTAAACCTAGTATCTCAATTAGTAAGCTAGGAGAGCTACAGAATTTTTAGGGGATTTGAACCCAGATATGTCTCAAGTAAAAAACCCTTTCTGCGGCCAAAGAGAAAGGCAGATGAGGATCAAGGTCCTTTCTGTGTCTCCTATACAGTATCGAGAATTATTTCATTAGGGGCTGGTGAGATGATTCAACAGCTAAGAGTACTTGCGGCTTTTAAACAATAAATTCCAGACTAGTCATAGCTGCGTAGTAAGACCCTGTCTGAAAATGGGTTAAAAACAAAAAAAGTAGTTCATAGAAATCCCTTAAATACCCGCCCCAAATTGTGTTCATTCGAAGAGCTTTGGGGAAGTTAAATTATTCATGCCAACACCTGGATCACAGAAAGTTTCGATCATTATGGGAATCCTCTAGGTAAAGACTTGGAAGTAGTAAGAGTGAGTGAGCTTTAATGCCAGTGTGTGCAGCAAACTCACGGCCTGGATTGAATTATAGGCCAAGCCAGACAGCAAGCTGCTTCCTGCGTACAAGAAATAGGCAGGGAGAAATGCCCATGTGTACCCGATCTGGATGTTATCACCTCCACAACCTAACAACGGATCTTTCGGATTGGCATCACTCCCACTCCCACGTCCCAGATGGAGAAACTGAGGCTCAACAGCAAGGTGATATCTCTTATTTCTGTTGCACACCTGGGAAATGGTCGAGCTGGGAGAGAACCCAGGTTTCCTTCTTAGCCCAGGAGGGAAAGAGGTGTAATGGTTTGAATGAGAGTGGCCCCCATAGGCCCAGGTATTTGAATAATTGGTCCCCAGTTGGTAGAACTGTTTGGGAAGGATTAGGAGGTGTGGTCTTGATGGAGAAAATGTGTTGCTGGGCATGGGCTTTGAGGTTTCAAAAGTCCACACCATTCTGTGTTAGATCTCTCTCTAATCCATGGTGGTCTTAAGGAAGTGAGTTCTTAGCTACTGCTCCAGCACCACGCCTGCCTGCCAGACTACCTACCTGCTCCCATGCTTCTCACCACGATGGTCATATTGAAAAGGGTTTGTGGTGGAAAAGTGTCTTGGTGATCCTGGGCTAAAAAATGGCATAAATATTACACCTCAGAACAGACCTCACACAAGAGATTTATTGGGGGGTGGGGGGGTTGATGCAAAAATGGCTGCCTCTGAGGAAGAAGGATGAAGACGGGGAGGACCAGGTTGTGATGGTGGACTTTATAGGGGGTATGGAGTATGCACATATGGAAAATAGGTGTCACACTAGCAATTAGTGATGACTGGGCCATTGGTACTGAGTCACTGAAGGCAGGGAGGAATCTGGCTCTGGAATGTGGGCAAAGGACTTTTGGGTGGTTCTTAGCACACACACACACACACACAGAGAGAGAGAGAGAGAGAAAGAGAGAGAGAGAGAGAGAGAGAGAGGGAGGGAGGGAGGGAGGGAGGGAGGGAGAGGGAGAGAGGGAGAGAGAGAGAGAGAGAAGATCCTAGTGGAGGACATAGGGGCTCTGCTGGCCTCACAGCCCAGGGCTGCCAGGGATTTAGCAGGAAGAGTTGCCTTTGTTCTGGATGAATCAGGCCGGCTGTTTGTGAAAGGCCAGCCCTACTCTTGGGGTGCGGCATAGCAGAAAGCATTAAGCTGTCCGTGCAGGTCACCAGTGGGAGAGGGGTGGTGCTTTGCATACAGGGCTGTACCATCGACAGACTTATATTCTCAGCATACAGAACAATGGGCTTTTCAGATGTGGCGATGTGCCTTAGCTTTGAAATGCAGTTGGGCTGGCAATACCTTCTCTGGGATCTGAAAGAGAAAAAGAAAAACTTTGAAACAATAAAAACCAGTAGAGCAGCTATGGGGTTGAGAGTTTAGTCAATGATGACTTCAGGCTGAGGATGTAAAGTGTTTGACATGCTTCTCACCATGGTGGGCATAAGCACCAAGGCCTGCGCTCCATTCTAGCATATGTGTGGTGTGCCAGTGACTCCAGGGCTGTGGAGGGGACAAGAGAATCCTCCCCAGGCGTGCTGGCCAGACAAGCAAGCCTCAGGTTTAAGTAAATAAAAGTGTGTGTGTGTGTGTGTGTGTGTGTGTGTGTGTGTGTGTGGTGTATGTGTGCATGTGGTATGTGTGTGTACATGTGGTGTGTGTGTGCATATGGTGTGTGTGTGTGCATATGGTGTGTGTGTGCATGTGGTGTGTGTGTGTGCATATGGTGTGTGTGTGTGTGTGCATGTGATGTGTGTGTGTACATGTGGTGTGTGTGTGCATGTGGTGTGTGTGTGTGTTGAGAGTGATTAAGAAAGACACCTTAGGTTGACTTCTGGTTTCTATATACAGAGCTGCACATGCAACCCTACCCCCAATACACACACACACACACACACACACACACACACACACACACACAGATAAACATGATAATCTCTTACAATTAAGGAAGATGAGGCAGGATGCTCACTCATTTGAGGCCAGCCTGGGCTACATTAAAAGACATTGTTAAAAAAACAGAAGTTGACCTCCCTTCTCTTCTTCCCTCCTCCTCTGAGGCTTTCTTCTTCTTTCCTCTTTTCATTTTCTTTTTTGCTTCTTGATTTTCTTCTTTTCCTCTCTTCCCGAAGCACTGTTTGGCAGAAAACATTTTGCTGGAGTTCAGCTGACCTGCCTCTCCCTTTTGGACATCCTGGGACAAGATGCTCACTTCTCTAAGATACACCCCAGTCTCATCTGCAAGGAAGGAACTGTGTCAGAGAGCTCACACCTGACCATGGCACCAGGCACATGTGCCCCAGCTCCTGGCTGTGCACCACTAGCCCAGCACTAGCTTCCTGCCCCAAGGACGGATGAGCACACAGACAGTGGCTGCTTTCTAAGACCCACTAAAGCTAACATTCAGGTTACTAACTTTTATCGAGGTCACTCTGGGATATCTGTCCTAACACCTTTATTTTGTAAGGATATTTTTAAAGTTTTTTTTTTCCTTGCAAATGAAAACCAAGAATTAAGAATCTTAGACTGGAGAGATGGCTCAGCGGTTAAGAGCACTGACTGCTCTTCCAGAGGTCCTGCGTTCAGTTCGCAGCAACCACATGGTGGCTCACAACCATCTGTAACGGGGTTCAATGCCCTCTTCTGGTGTGTCTCGAGACAGTGACAGTGTATTCACATACAAAAAATAAATAAATCTTTTTCAAAAAGGGGAGAAAAATAAGAATCTCAAACTCTGATCACCATAAAAAATGATGGTTTGCTCTTCCAGATGAGTGGTCCCAGCTTCCAGCCCAACACCCCCCCCTCCCCCACCAGTGGGGTGTTGTTTTCTCCTTGGCATCGAATGTTGCTGTTCTAACCTTGACCTCAGGCTGGTGGCCTTGCAGGTCCTGGTCACTGAGCAGGTCCCCAGAACATAAGTGGCATCTCAGGCATTTTTTAAGGTCTCAGCTGGGTACCTGTACCCTATACCAAAACCTGTTGGTGTAACCCCTCGCCACCCTTGTGGACACTGGCTGTCTCTTGTTTTCTGATGGTCTCCATATTCCCGCCGAGGAATGAAAGCACATTGTCTTCAGGCAAGTGAGAGGCAGAATACCCGCAAAGGACTTCAGAGATCATTTCCTCTGTAGGAAAATCGTTCAAGTTTCAGAGGCAACCCTTAGGACTTTGTTTGTTTGTTTTGTTTTTATTATTTCCAGACGAGGTTTCTCTGTGTAGCTCTGGCTGTCTTGGGGCTTACTCTGTAGACAAAGCTGGCCTCAAACTCAGAGATCTACCTGCCTCTGCCTCCCTAGTGCTGGAATTAAAGACATGTATATACTACTTGTCTCTGCTTATTGCTAATTATTATTGTTATTATTATTATATGTTATATGTATGTTTTTGCTACATGCATGCTTGATGCCTACAGAGGTCAGAAGAGGGCACTGGACCCCCTGGAACAAGAGTTGAAAGCAGTTGTGAACCACTATGTAGATACTAGGACTCAATCCAGTTCTCTAGAAAAGCACTGCAGAGCCATCTCTCCAGCCTCTGGAATTTGCCCTTTAAATCACAGTTTAATCATAGCATAAAATACACTGTTCTGGCCTGATAGGAACTCATGACTGACTCCAGGAACTTGATTTGTCCAGTGCTGGGAGTGGGTGGGGTTGGTAAGCACTGCAGTTATCACTGTCCAGACAGACCGGTCCCCAGCTTGACTGCCTAACATGGTGACCACAGGTGATCTGGCTTCTTTATCTCTCCAGCCTCATCTAGTCCCCTTCCTGTTTGAACTCTGTGCCTGTAGCAAAGCACTTGCTAGTTCTCTGGCAGTGTACCCAAAATCCCTGAATATTTCTCTCTCTCTCTCTCTCTCTCTCTCTCTCTCTCTCTCTCTCTCTCTCTCTGTCTGTCTCTGTCTCTTTCAGGACTACTCACTGTAATATGCCACCCACTGGATTTGTCTTTTTCTTTCCAGACTTAGTCGTGGGGACCCCTTAGGATGCTATCTCTGGAGGTGGGGTGCCCCTTAGGAGGTTTTCTATGAGGAGACATACTAGAAGGCCTTCTCTGGAAGCAAGGAAGGACATGTTAGACCTGAGGAAAAAGCATTTTCACGGCTGTTTGACTAAAGCAAGTTGTATTTAGAAGTCTACAAGGCACTCACCAGACAACTGTCCCTCCCACTCACCCAAGTCAGGGTTTCGGTGAGCAGCCCCTTCCTGTATCTGAGGTCCCTTTTATGGGGAAGGGTTAGGTTTGATAGAAAATACCTGTTGGGGTCATTGCTAGTACCTGGACAGAAGAGGGGTGGGACTCAGGTTCAACGCTGCCTGTGGGTAGATAAGTGCAGGAATGTGTCACATGGAAGGGGAGTCAGGTGTTCAGGAGCTTAGCAAGGCAAAGGGCTGGGTACACAGCATGGGGTCACCAGATCAGCAAAGGTAGGAAAACATGGTTTGCAGGATGCATTGGGTTTAGGAAACAGAAACATTCTTAGAAGCAATGTTTGACAATGTGGTAACAATGTATGGCAATGTGGCTCCTGGTTTGGTTTCACAGGGGAACCCTCCACAGGAGACTTTCTACCAGGATATCTCCTAGGAGGCTTTCTCTGACTCCTTCAAGGTGTATTATATTATCTGTTCCCTGTCCCCAGGGTTCCCAACAATCTATCCTTGTAGAACTAGGCTCCCCTGTCCCGTTATTATTCATGACAGAACCCCACTCAAATCTCTTGTTATTGACGGTTATCTATAATGGTTTACATGTCTTCTGTCTCCTCCCCTGGCCATGAGCTCCCTGGATACAGGACCAGCTGTGTCTGTCTTCTCTGCCTGAGAAAGCACTGTGCTCTGAGTGAAATGGAGTCTTGGGTGCACACACCCACATAATAGAATTGAAAAGTCAGCTGGATATTTCATCTTCCAATATGCCCCCTGGGATTCCAGATGTGCCAATGAGTCCATCACAGGCAAGAGCTTGTTCAGAATTACTCTCTTGGTGCTGGTACAGAGCTCAGGATATAATAGAAGACTAGAAAATATAGAAAGAAGGGATGATGGATGGATGGATGGATGGATGGATGGATGGACCAATCAGTGGGTGAAGTGACAAGCTGGAAGCACTAACACGAATTCAGGACAATAAAAATTATCAAATAAAAACATTTATAAATAACCCCACCATTGCTGCTCACTACTGGAAGGCTTCTCTTTGATTCTGTTTGCTTGTACTGTTTCACGGAGGAAGCGTGACTTCTAATGGAGTTGGTCAATCACCATCGAAACCCAATGACTAGAGGAGTCTTTTAACGACTAGGCAAAGCATTGATACCAACTACATAGCTTCTCCAAATGTCTGCTCCTTAATCTCCTAGATTTTTATCCAATATAACCCTTTAGTTTCCCCAAGTTTTCTATTAAAAAACAAAAATGTAACCTGCTTAGGTGTTTTCTGCATAGCCTTTGGCTTTAAGTAGTCACATGTCCCCAAGCTGCCCAAACTCAGAGCACAGCATCTAACATACGATTGCCATTAGCTGACAGGTTGAAGTCAGTAGTCTGTTCTCAGTGGCCATGAGGGTGTCTGTGGTTCATGCTGCAACTGAGAGCAGTATTAATGCTGTCACAGGAGGCCATGTTGATGTCCCTGGTCCATATTACCACTAAAGGCCTTGTGAATTCCTGTGGTCTCTACTACTACCTGAAGTCATGTAGGTGTCTGTGGCACATACTGCTATCAAGGTCTGTGTTGATCTCCATCGTCTGTGCTGCTGCTGAAGACCATGCTGAGGTCAGTGGTCCATGGTCTGCAATGATGCCAGAAGCCATGTAAAAAGACAGTCTTTAGTACATACTGTCACCAGAAACCATATGGAAATCCATGATCCACGTTGACTGTAAGGTAAGGGCAAGGAAGCTTCCTTTGCAGCGATATCAATGACTTGCAGACTCAAGGTTGAGGACAAGAGACATGGAAAGCTTCTGTGTCTACCCCTCTCCCCCATCCTACCCCAACCCTAAAAACAGAGTCTAGACTGGCAGCCATTGAAGAAAGCTCATAAAAAACTATGATCAGGATCCTAAAGTGTAGCTCATCACAGTTGTTGACTTCTGGTTGGGGTGCAGAGGGTGCACTTTTCTTTAAGGGGCTGGCCACTGGGAGTTTGACCATGTTCCAGGAAGTGTATGGTCAACACAAATTAAACTTGCTCTATATTTTTTCTTCTTCTTTTCCATTTTCTTCTTTTTGGGGTGGGGAGGGAGGAAGGTCACAAGGGTGAGGGGGTGGACCTGGGAAGAGTGAGAGGTGAATGTGATTGGGGTGTGTTATGTGAAATTCCCAAATAATCAATAAAAGTATTATGTTTGGGGAGAAAACAGACTGTCACCCACCACAATCATTAAGCACAGAGCTGCCCTGGAATGTTCTGGTAGACAGAACTCCCACAGATATTTCTATTTTCACATAGTTCTAATTCTTACATTTAGATATTTGTACACACAGGGGTTTTTTTTTGTTTTTGTTGTTCAACCTCCTGGTTAAATCAGTTAACACTTGCCCCGCATTCTCTTCATATTCCTCGGACTGAGTCACCGCAGGTTCCACGTCTTACCTGCCATCACTAGCATTCCGAGCAGGTCTCAGAGCTCAAGTCAGGTCTGAGACTGGTTCTGGTTATTCACGTGCCTGCTTCTGAGAGGTCAGGTCGTGAGGTTGTGCATCTTTCTAGAACACCTGGCTCTGAATTGTCCTTGTCATCTAGGATCCTTAGCTCCCTTATCTGAAAAACTACAAATTATGTCCCATACAGTATGGTGCAAAACTTTTTACAGTTCATGTAATGTTTATTTCATTTTTAAGTTGCATCAATTGATTGATTGATTGATTGATTGATGACTGAGAGGGGATACATGTGCTTTAGGGCACATGTGCAGGCCAAAGTAAATTTTCCCCTTCCAACACAAACATCCAGAGCATTGAACACGTCAGGCTTGCTGACAAGTGCCTTTCTACCAGCTGAGGAATCTCATTGGCCCCGTGCATAACATTTAACGTAGCACCTGACACATGGTTAGTTGTTAATAATATTACTGTTCCAAGTCACGTGATTATTATTGTATATTGTCCCTTCTCATAGGGTTCAGACATCAGGATTGTTCAGTCCTTAGCATCATTATCCAAAGACTTCATATTCCTTAACTCTTACACATAATTCTGCAGAATCCCTCTTTGGGTACAGTGTGCCTTTCTTTTCTTCTGATTAAGATTTCCCTCTTCAGATTAAACTTCCCAGAGTGCTCTGTAGTGAGAGTTCTGTAATGTTGGTACTTTAAAAAAAAAAAAAGCCCAGAAATATTATAAGAATAAGCCTTTGTTTAAATTCTAGGTGGGGCTACTTTGTAGCACCTGACTATGATTTGCCTCCTGCTCTAGCAGAGGTGTGATTTTTGCCAGCTGTAGATAGTTTCTAGAGACTTTTCAGAGGGAAGATAAATGCTAAGGCCCTGAGGGGTAGGTTTGGATTGTTGGTTGTTGATTGGCTGTTGTGCAGGTTTGTTAAGTAGTCATGCTCAAAGAGGAAACAACAGAAAGAAATGAGGCAAAGATCAAACTTGCCCCAAGGAACTCCACACCCCTAATCATCAGGCAGTGTCTAACATTAACATCGATCCCCTTCCAACCCCTGACTTTATTCAGACATCTGTTTGCTTTCCCCTCTGTCCTTTTTCTCTCTTATCTAGTCTTAGGGGGGTTGAGGTGCTAGAAGAAAAGGGGATGAGAAAAGCTGAAGAAAGAAGAATTCACAAAGTAGCAAAAGCCAGCTACAGGGCTTCTCCATTCTGATTCATGAACCCCTGAGTATTAAGGCTAACCTGAAAAATCTTCCCACCCCATGAGGCCTCTTCAACACTTATGGTAGTTTGAATAAGGAATAGCCTCCCTAGGCTCAGGCATTTGAACACTCAGTCCCTACTTGGTGTAGTGGTTTCAAGAGGTCTGGGGAGAGTGGCCTTGCTGGAGTAAGCGCAATACTGGGCATGGACTTTGAGAGCAGGTGACTTTGCCTGCTGTTGGTTTGCTCTCCCTGCTTTCCAATGACATGTGATCTGTCAGCTCCCTGCTCCTGCACAAGGCTTGCTACCTGCTGCTCTCCCTCTCCACCATGACGGACTCACACACCTCTGGAAGCATAAGCCCAGATAAACTGTCCCTTCTCTAGGGTGCCTTGCTCACGGCATTCTATCACAGAACAGAAAAGCTAACTTCTACAACCCTCAAAGAGAACAACTATCCCCAGTTCCACTTATCTAGAGCACGCCAGCTATGGCTGCTGACCCACCGTCTCTAGTTACTTCCATGAGTCTCACAATGACTTTTCTAAAGCCCCACGAATACCAGTTTCAGGAAGAGAATTTCTTGCAGATGATGTAAACCAGTATAAGCCAGCAAAAGGACAGCTAGAGAGTTATTTTCTTGACGCAGCAGATCGACCTCCAAGATTGTTTTCTGTAGATAGACTCACATATGTTGAAAGGGCATGTTGACAAAAATGCTGTCAGAGCAGAAAAATTAGAAACCACCCACATGCTCCCCAAGGAAAGCCTAGAACACTCTTGTATAGTTAACAAACAATAGGAAAAGTCCTTGGATAGTTTTAAGGGACACTCTTAAGATTAATTAGCTAGGCTTTGATCCTAGCACTTAGAAGGCAAAGGCAGGCCAAGCTCTGAATTCCAGGTCACCCTGGTCTACAAAGCAAGTGCCAGGATAGCCAGGGCTGTACATGGAGAAACCCTGTCTGGGATAAAACAAAACAAAACAAAGATTTAACTATGATAGTAAGTGAAAAAGAAGGTGAAAGAAACGTGTACAGAATTAGAATCCCAGCATGCACATTAAATAAGGAAAAGACTAGTTGTGTGTTTGTGTGTACTTGCACAAGCTGTATTGGAAGAACACACGAGAAACTGGTATTACAGTCACTACTGGGGAGAGTTCAGAGTGGCTGGCAGCTGGGGGCAGAGAGGTTGTTATCTTTTAATTGTGTTGATGTATTCGTGTGTGGTTATGTGCACTTGAGTACAAGTTCCGGAAGAGTCCACAAGAGGGCGTTAGACCCCTTGAAGCTGGAGTTACAGGCACTTGTGAGCTGCCCAGCATGGAAGCTAGAACTTGGACTTGGGTCCTCTGCAAGAGCAGTACTCACTCTTAACCACCGAGCCACCACTGCTGCTCATAGAGGATAGCTTTCTGTTGCTTTTAAATTTTAAACTATGCATATATAGTCAATAGTAATAATAATAATAATAACAACAACAACAACAACCTATTGTGGGCACAAGCACTGCTGTGTGTATATGGTGCTATAAGGTCTGCCTGAAAAATTTACATTTGGAAAAGCCAAAGCCTGGGGTCCAGTCTGGAAGGGAATGGTGACCCACCTGTCATAGAAGTGAGGGCTGAGCTCTTCCGGTTCCAAAGTAGTTCTGATTTTATGCAACCATTACCTCCCCTAGGGTGGACCTAAGATATTTAGATTGGTAGGAAATGGGGGGAAAGGAGAGAAAAGGAATGTAGCTCTTAATAACAATAGAAGCCAGAGCTCCCTGTGTGTATATAACACTGTAGGGCTGCAGAGAAGCCATCTTGTGTTATTGAGGGACAGAGCATGCTGTTGGGCATTAGGTTGGAGAGGCTGATTCTGGCTCAGCATCAGAACTTAGCTGATTTCTTTGCCTCTTTGTCTACTTCACATGATCATTGGCCCTCACGAACGGCAGAATTCAAAGGCAACCGACTCTTAAAGCAGAAGAACCCTTTCCCCTCTCCTTCCCTTTTTTCTCGGTTCCTGATTAAACCAGTTTCAATCTGTCTCTGAATCTAACAGGTTGCTGTGTTCGTGGATCTCCTCCTTCTTGGGAGAAACCACCTGACAGAGCAACTTAGGAGAGATTTACCCTGGCTCACAGTTTATAGGAAACAGTCCCCGTTGTGACAGGGAGGCACAGGGGCTGGAGATGCTCCATCTTGGTGGTTGCTGCTTGTAGGTGCCACCTCTCAGGTGTTGGAAGATCAGGATGTAGAGAGTTCAAGCTCGTACCAGAAGCAAATATCAACTTTCTGCTAGTGAGATTCACCTCCTAAAGGTTCCACAGCCTCCCCAAAAGCCTGGTCTTCTGCTGGAGACCAAGGGTTCAAACACTATAAAGGACGTTTCTCATTCAAACCACAAACCATCAAGTCTCTCTTTTTAAAAAGATTTATTATTTATTACATATATGTACACTGTAGCTGTCTTCGGACACACCAGAAGAGGGCATCAGATCCATTACACATGGTTGTGAGCCACCATGTGGTTGCTGGGAATTGAACTCAGGACCTCTGGAAGAGCAGTCAGTGCTCTTAACCACTGAGCCATCTCTCCAGCCTGTCCATCGAGTATTCTGTTAAATAGAACGGAAAAACTAGAGGCAGGAGGAGATAGAAGATGCTGAAAAGAAGAATTTTTTTTCTCGAGGTCATGCGGAGGTCAGAGAAGTGGGGGCAAGGGGGTAGGCAAGAACTGAAGGTAGGGTCACATCAATGCCCGGCTGCCCTGAGAGCTGATCTGGGGAAGTAGGTCAGCTGAGACAAATGAATGTCTCAGAGCAGAGCCGTGGGGGTCTAAGCAGCAAGAGGCAGGCTATGTCTGAGTCATTAACACAGCTGTGACCAGAGACCCTTCCACTGCCTCTGTTAAAAACTCATGCATGTGTTCTCCATGGCCAGTGTTACATCTCTCCATTAGCACCGACAGCTTCCCAGTCCAATGCCCACTATGTAGAAACAGACCCTTCAGCTAACTACCTGCTACTCCAGGAGTCCCTGTCCTCTATAAAGCTCCAATCCAAATACAGAGCAAGAAACAGGGCCCTGGACCCAGTGAGATGTTACTACATAACTAAATGCCTGTGCTCAGTGTAAGAAGGGCAGCAGCAAAGGGGGAGATACATTTCATCTCAAATGCCAGAGGTCGGGACATCTGGGAGACTCCAGAGAGAATGTCACCCTGAGCCAGGTCATGAGGGGAAAGAGAGAGCCAGACCACAAGGGCAGGAGGGTAAAGGGTAGACCAAAGAAGGAACAGTAACTGCCGTCGCAGGTTGGCTTCTGTCCTTGCACACTGTTGTACACTGGGCTAGGCTGGAAGGAATAATGGGATGGAAACATGGGTTCCACAGGATCCACGTCAGCAAGAGTGCTGGGGAGAAATTGCCTTCGCCAAGAGAGTTTCCAGTGCTAACAAGGGCTATATAAACCTTGGGAAGTGAGTTGGTGCCCAGGTTCTGGGAACGTTTCATTTGCATGAAGAGGATTTGTTTGTGTTTGTGTTTGCTGGATTTGTCCTTCTAGGGAGAGAGGAAGTTAAATCAGTCTATGTGACGACCTCAAGGGTTGCAGAGGTGGGGAAGGGGCGTTGTACAGGCTACACACGTACCCCTGGAGCATGAAGGCCCAGAACAGAAAAGGAGCTATCCTAACGCATGCTGGACTCAAGATGAGATTCTCAGGGTTTGGGTACATCTTGCCCCCACTCTTGCTCCAGACTGCCCCCCCCCCAATCACACAGCTTTCTGGCCCTACAGGTAACCGAAATGGCTGGATTATATAAGGAAGGGCAGCTGGTGGAAGGGCAGCCCAGCCCCTGGGCTGGAGAATGTGGGGTAGGGAGTAGAATATTCCAGCCTGTGATAGGTATAACTGAGAGGCACTGAGAGAACCTGGTAACATGGTCTACTTTAATATATTAAACAGGCACCTTAGCCATTGTCCTGGATTTGGGACCTAATAGTCCAGCCTTTTGTTGGCAATAAATGATAAGGACTGACACAATCTTCTCTATGTCTACTTCCTGTTGACATCAGAGCATTGTCATTGAGACCCAAGAAACTGGAATACTGGCCAAGGTTGGAAACACAGAGAGAGGGAGGTAGGCTGTTTCAATTACTGTCCAGTCTTTGCGGAACCATCTGGGGCTAGTGAAGTACAGGCTGGACCACAGGGCTAGCCACTCTAGAGCCCTCTCGAATACAGAGACTCAGGCTGGTTGGAAATTCTGTCAGAAGCTCTTGGAGCTGGTGAGTTTGGGGCAGCTTGCAGTCTTTAGCTGATTGACAATTGGTTGCAACAGATAAATAGAGGACAGAAGATAAAATTAAGAAACTTAGAGAAAAGTTTTCATTCGGGGTGTACATTTGAAACTGAGGAGAGTCCCAAGACCCAGGGGAGAGAGGGAGGGAAGAGGAGAGAGATGGGAGGGGAGAGGGGAGGGAGAGGGAAAGGGAGAGGGATCCAACCCCAGGAATAAGCAGGTGGGGAAACCTAGGGGTACTTATCTTGAGTCTGACTTGTGAGAGGTGGATTCAAGTTGATTCCCTGAAGCTTACAAGATCTTAAGTTTACAAAAAGAGATCAAAGTTTGAGATATGGGCTGGTGAGATGGTTCAGTGGTTAAGAGAATTGTCTGTTTTTCTAGAGGATGGGGAGGGGGCGCATTTCAATTCCCAGCACCAACATGGCGGCTCACAACTCTCTGTAACTCTGGTTCCAGGGGAATCTGACATCTTTACACAGATATGCATGCAGGCAAATGCACATAAAATAAAATGAAAAAATTTTTTAAAGGTTTAGCTCTGTTAGAGTTACCACTATTTGTAATTTGCACTGAAATCCGAGTATTAGAAAAGGCAGACTTATGCCTGAGGTATAAAGTAAAACTTGGGAAACTAAGATTGACCTTGGGTTAAAAGCTTCTGGAAGCTTATCTCCTTTCAAAGATGTTTCTCAGCTGGAGACCAAGTGGCTATAGGAAAGTGAGTCCAGAGCCCTGATTTTTACCCAGGAAGAGAAGGCAGTTGTAGCCTTGAAGGCGGGGACTGGGTGCTTGAGCTGTCAAAGCTACAGTTAATCAGTACCATCAGAGCTCTGAGAAGCATCAATTGTAGCAGGAGATGTAATCCAAATCAATTAAGATGACAGGGACTTACCCACCGCCCAGCTCTCTGCCCCAGGCTTACTCAGACTTGATGGCTTCGCTGTGGGAAGCGTTCAGAGGTCTTTGGCTGTCACACAGGACAGCATTTAATCTTCAGCTACCACCAGCCTTCGGCTGTCAGACCCAGGTCTGAGAGATTTTTCTGTGGAGAAGGGACTAGGGAAAACGGACCTTACTTCGACCATGCAGCATGGGACATTCAACCCAACAGTGTCCACAGCTTGAGAAGAGCCCAGCCCCGGCAGCTGGTGAGGCATGGGGCAGTTCTTCCCAATGGTTAGTGTTGCCACAGTTCTGGTGTAGTCTTCCTACCCACCTATCTCCTTTGGAGACAATAGGTCTCCCAGTCAGAGCTGGCATACCTATCATGGAAGCCTTCTTATTAAAAATTGAAACGCCATATTCAGCAGATCTCTGAAGAGTTAAAGGATCAGCTGGTAAGTATGACTGAGTTTAGGCTTAACCTCAGAAATGTATTAATTATACAAAATTGTTCCAAAATAATAACTGGAAATGTATTAATACATAAAAATATTGTATGTCTTCATTATCTTTAACAGCTTAAATGGGTGGCTTTTATAAGTATGATTTCACAGCTTTATCCCTGTTAAGTTTGAACCTTAAAAATTTGAGTTGAAGATACAGTGAAATTACCTTTAGCATCAAAATAAAACTTTAAACCATAAAGACAGTCCGTAGGGTGTCTGATCCTTTTATAGTGTACCATTATAGAATATCACAGTTTGTGTTTTTTGTTTTGTTTTTTGCTTTGTTTTGGGGGAGGGTTAGCATGCCTTAGTTTTGATCAAAATAGATAAAGCTTAGCAAAATGAACAAAGATAAGGGGGGTAGACATATATTACTATGAACTCAAGTAGACCTTAGGAGTTTATGAATCCTATTTACCAGATATATGTTGTTACTTATCTAAAACTTTTTAGAGGCCTGGTTTGAACAGTTAGCAAAGGCGTAAGTAGTTAGACGTAAATCTCTAAGTCACCTTCTGTCTGTCTGAGTAGATCTTTATAACCTTACATTTTTATCCTCATACAAAAATCCATACCAAACCAAAACATTTTGGAGACATGCTGCTCTGTCCTTAATCTAAAGGGAGAAAGAGGAAAATGCTCCAAACCACAGAGGAAAAGTATCCCTTCCCAAGTGGGAGGAGGGGAACTTCCTAGTACAGGGGCGTGGCTTTTTAAATGATTGTAGACAAAGCAGGCAGCTCAGGTGACACCCAGTAGACTGGTGATAGAGAAGGTCTAAAGGGAGACAGTGTCTACTATGTAGAGACCCAGATGGGTGTGGCAGGCAGGAGCCCAGAGATGCTAGAAGAGCGCCAAGGCGGGTCCCTTGAGAGTATGGAGAAGGCTCTGGAGCCGGACCCGGCACAGAGGGCTTGCTAGGGCAGGTAGGAGAAGTGGCTGAGGCGGCGAGCTCAGAGGTCAGCAGTAGCAAGCAAACGATCCGGCCGTACGTTCCGAGTCCATCAGCAGCCTGGCTGGGAGAAGCCGAGCTCCTCAGAAGGGAGCTCACATACCCAATCCTGTGGCTTCATCACCAGATGAACGAAAAACAGAAATAAAAGGGAAGGCCACGGCTGCTCCTAGGAATGGATGGTGGAGAAGGTTTACTGTAGATAAAGGGAGAGCATGGCCAGAAGTGAGGACATCTTTGAGAGTCCCGAGTTAACACGATCCTGGGCCAGGCCATGTGAGGAGAGAAGAGAGGAGAGAAACAGACCTAGAAGCCAGGAGGGGAAAGGGTAGACCAAAGAAGGCAGGGTGACCAAATGGCTGGAATATATAGTGAGGGCAGCTGGGTAAGGGCCAGCACAACCCCTGGGCTGGGTTTGAGGAAGGGGGCAGGATGTGTAGGTCACACCCTGTAACAGGTAGGAAGTGAGGGATGCTGGGAGAACCTGGTGGCCAGGTCTACTTTGATATGTTAAATAGGCACCTCAATTAGCCATTTGTTCTGGGCTTGAGACCTAACATGGCCACTTTGTCGTTGATCACTGCGACCCTTTTTGGTCTTCAGAGCAAGGCAAGAAAGCTAAGGTACAATCCAAACTTGCTCTTTCCTGCTCTCACTCGGAATCAACATGGGAAATGCCAGTTCCGGCTCACTGGCGAGACTAACCAGGTTTTCCACAATGGTGGGAAAACTGAGAAATGGGGAGAGTTGCAGAGAAACATGACAAGCAGGAAGTTCCTCTTCCCTGTGGCACTTAAGACATTGGTGGTGGTACAGAGCTAATCATTCAGGAGACTGGCAGGCAGAGCTCTGAGTTCCAGAACAGCCAGGGCTACACAGAGAAACTCTGTTTCAAAAAGCAAACAAAACTAACAAACCAACCCTTTTCATCTCTCTCAAGAGCCCTCCAGGTTTGTGCTGCCACTGTAGCCTCCCTGACTCATAGCAGTGAGCTTCCATCTTGTATCCCTGAGTCTCTCCGCCATTTCTCTGCACGTGAATGTATCTCACTCTTTCTACCTTCTCTGTCCACCGACTGTAAACCCAGCATCCCTAATCCAGCAGGGTCAAATTAGTTAACTGGTATAGTGTGACCCCATCTCTTTGGCTAGACTCTCCCCAGTCCGTGCCTCAGTCCCATGAGACAGACCTCTCGGTGTCTTTGCCGGTGCCGGGCCCAGAGTGAGCACCGAGTAAACGTTTGCTGAAGAACGGCTCCTGCTTTAGAACTCTTCAAATGGTGATGAATTTGTGTGTCTCTTACCCTCATCCACCTCCCCAGTACTTTATAAACTTCAGATGATGGACAAGGTCTTGGTCCTCTCCATTGGTGGCTTACCACCAACCGGCGCTGGGACTTGTGTCAGGAGATGTTCCATGGACTCGATCCATTTGTTTTATATTTAAGGGCGGATAATAATTTTGAAGATAATTGCAAGCGGGTCTTTAAGAACAGTGAACGTTATCTCTGTGCATGCCGCACCTCGATTTAAAAGTCTTAAAAGGCAAACAGGAGCAGTAAACAAGGGAACTATTTAGAGAGTAAATTTCATGAATACAAAAGTACTTCTAGCAGTTGCAGTCTCTGGCGTGTGGGCTGTGAAATTCTATCTGTAGCAAAAGCTATTAGCGGTCCCTTGGGTTGAGTGATACCAGACAGAGCCAGAGTGACAAGGGACCCAAGAGCACCATCATTCCAGCCTTGGGATAAGGAAAAATGCTTAGCCGTCTGTTTCTCTCTGGGTCTAAACTCTTATTTTTCTCACTCAGTAAGCCTAGCTTTTTTCTGCTCTGAAAACAACCATTTCAGCGGTTGCCAACAGCGGCCCAGGTCCCAATCCCTTTCACGGCACTGGTAGCCATATCTTTGTTCCAGTTTCTTTTTCTTTTCTTTTTTTTCCTTTTTTTCTTTTTCTTTTTTCCCTTTTTTTCTTTTCTTCTTTTCTTTTTTTTCCTTTTTTTTCATTCCCCCCCCCTTTTTTTCTCTCACGTCAGACGGGTAATGTGCGCAGGTCGCAACAAGGTTTAATGGGCGGCACATGTCACACAACAGCATGAACACCCAATCATCATACTTTATGAACCAGAAAGGATCTTTGTTCCAGTTTCAAGATTCCAGAGAAAGGCTGTGTTCAGTTCCTGGGTGGACGGCGCCAGCTATACCTGTGGCCACTGCGTATGACTTGGCTTTTACAAAGAAACTAACTCCAGAGATCAAAGCCATCGCTGGGTGGGAGGGGAAGCAATCGCTGCTTATAGAAGTCAGGACCTGTTCTTGAGAAAATGGCTTCAGAAATAGGTAGGTACATAACTATAAACATTTCCGTGCAAACAATCCACGTAAGGACATGGTGTTCCGGGGAAGCCACTGGAGAAAACTGCTTGGACATGGATTTAAGCCAACAGAAGTTTTGATTAGCCAGCCGGAGACTATACTGGCTGTTTAGGATCCCAGTGTAGCCCTGAGCCTTCCTCATAGTGAGCTTTTAAACACAAAACCACGTTAACAGGAACAGTTAGCCAGACGCGGAACTACAGAAGCCACAAAGCAAGGTTAGTCCATTCCGGACTTTCCCAGAACTGTGGACTCGGATGGATTAGAACTGTCAATGCTGGCAGGTGGTACTGTCTGTGTGCTGCAGTTTGTGGCCTGAGTGGGTCCGTCCATCATGGAGTCAGTGGTGAGAGGTCTGGGAGCCTTCTGTGGTCTGCAGCCCTGTTACAGCAGCTCTGGAAAAGCATCTCCCACCCCTCGCCACCTGTTACACACTGACGGACTTCCAAGCGATCCTGCCACCAGGTCTGACTTATAACTCCTTTAACTGCCTCCTCACAACCTCCTGGCCTCAAACTGTACTTTATCATCTTTGGTCAAGACTGTTGCAACATCCTCCTAACTGTCTCGACACCTCTAGTCTCATCTTGACTTTATCACCTACCCCACAATAGCCTCCGAAAGACCCTTCTTACAAACATATGATTCTGTCACTTCCCTGAGCAAAGCTCCTCAGTATCTCTGAGCCTCTAGCACAGCTCGAAGGCTCTCCCTGACCTGGCCTCACCCACTTCTGCTCTCACCAGGGCTTCACCCCAGTTGCTCCTCACCACCAGTCTACTGAAGTGTCTACCCTCTCTGCTCCCTCTGCCTAGGATGTCCCTCCCTATCTTCTCTCTGCCTGCTGCTGCTGCTGCTAACTCTTCAAGGCCCATATGCTCTCTCTTCTAGGAGGTCTCCACGGGGTGTCCACTTAGTTCTGAACACATCGCTTACCCTGCTGTGTTTCTCACAGGAGTAAGCATGTCTGTCTTCTCTTGAATCTCCAGTTCTGTAGCCTGGCTCACATCGGGAATTCATGGATGCTATAGGAGGGATGAGGTAGGAAGGAAGGGAAGGGAAAGAAGGGAAGAGAAGAGACTGGAAGGGTGGAGAGAGGACAGGAAATCCAGAAGGGAGGGAGAAAAGGAGGGAGGGAGGGAAGGAGCAAGGGAAGGGAGAGGAAAGGAGGGAGGGGGAGGGAAGGCGGAAGGGAGGGAAGGAGGAAGGGAAGGAAGAGGGAAGGAGGGAGGAAAGAAGGGAGGGAGGGAAGGAAGAAGGGGAGAGAGAAGGGAGAGGAAAGGAGAAAGGGAAGGAGGGAGGGAAGGAGGGAGGGAAGGAGGGAGGGAAGGAGGGAGGGAAGAAGGGAGGGAGGGAAAGAAGAAAGGGAGAGAGAAGGGAGAGAAAAGGAGAAAGGGAAGGAGGGAGGGAAGGAGGGAGGGAGGAGAGGGAGGGTGTTTACAATGCTCTTCTCCGCTATCACTGACAAACATGGGCACGATTTGTTTTCTCCTTGAAACCCAGTTCTTTCTATCATAAAATAACATCTACTCTGTTAATGCACAGCCTTTGGGGGATGGAATGAAAAAGACACCATGGAAGCATTTTATTTGTTTCTATTCGAGTACTGGCTATTGTGAATCGGCATCTGTTTAGCGGTCTCCTAAGGACAACAGTTCTTTGTGGAGTGCGTTTTCATTGGTTGGAATCCCTGCAGTTGGTGGGGCTTGGGGGAGAGAGGAGAGTTTGATTGGCTGTGTTTAATCAGTGACTGGGGCTGGAGAGATGACTCAACAGTTAAGAGAACTGACTGCTCTTCCAGAGGTCCTGAGTTCAATTCCCAGCAACCACGTGGTGGCTCACAACCATTTGAAATGGGATCTGAAAACAGCTACAGTGTACTTACATATAATACATAAATAATCTTAAAAAAACATTTAAAAAGTTTTATTATTAAGCAGTGACTGTTTCCTACAGTCTTGATTTGGGTGGGGCTGATGTTGGTTTGTTTATATGGCAGTGAGTGTAATAATCAGGCACTCTGGGTGACATCATTCTGTTTGGATGCCTGTTGTACTGATTTCAGACCATGGGTACCAGTTTCTTCTTTATTCAAAAAAATACTGCAGACGAACCACAACTGCTTAAGCCCAGGCAAACATTTTCAGTTGGCTTCTTTCTCAAACTTCTTGGTGGGTTTAACTGAAAATGGCTAAGGGCTGGGGTGCATCTTACCTGGTTTGGTTGTGGCCCTGGGTTTAATCCCCAGTACCACCTTGTGCCCGCCCAGTGGCTTGAAGCAGACATTACAAAGGCCCAAGGCAGAAAGCCAAGCCACTACATTTCACTTCCTATCAGTGTGGAGTGGGGCTTTCATAACACAGCATAACCAAGACAGAAAACACACCGGAAGAAGACACGTATGGGGTCAGGGTACAGCTACCATGTCTTCCTTATCTGGCAGGCCGGGTTCAGGACTGATGATTTTTTGAGAAACAGGACTGTGTGAAACAAGTGTAGATTGGTACTGGGTAAGAGCATCTTTCTGCAGAAGCAGATGGGCCCTTGCCTGCTGGTCCAGCAGTCGGAGAGCACCCAAACCTGAGCATCTTAGGTCTGTCCGACTCCTCACTACCCATGGATTCCCTGACCAGAAAAGCCTGCCTGTGTTCTGTAACAACTTCTGAGTTAAATCAAAGAGCAAGCACCAGAGGGGAGCTCTGTCCTTTCCGGCCCGGCCCTGACACACAGGCTGCAGCCTTGCTCACTGGAGACAGCTCTTATTAGCTCAGGGCGGACAGCAGTAAATCAAAGCCAAGTTCAGCCACAGACACTTTCCCTGGCCAGCCTCCCACCTCCAGGGACTACAACTGCTCTCCCTGAAACTTCACCTCCAGGGACTACAACTGCTCTCCCTGAAACTTCCTGCTCTTTGTTTGACTAAGCATTTTTTAAGCCTTGGCTCCACGCTATCACTCACTTGAGTTCCCCCGCCCCCCCCTCCAGGTATGTTCGGCATGCGACAGTAAGACATGTCACATGCATAGAAATTTCATTATTAGCACCTCATCCACCACAGCTGGGGCGGATGTCACCGTGTTGAGGGAGGGCAGCTGGAGTAGCAAGCTCCTACTGCCATGGTTCCACGTGGTGCATGGCTTTTTCAGAAAGGCCAGGGATTGATTGCCAGGGGCTGGGTGAAGGGATGGCTTGACCGCGAGCTGTGCTGGGATGAAACTCTTCTGTCTTGATATGGTGTATTCCCAACCACACATTCGTTAATTGTGCATTTACGTTTTACTTATTTTTAATCTATAAGTACGCGTGCACATATGTGTGTGTATATGCATCATATACATGCAAGTGTATGACATAGTCAGAAGAGGACGTCAGAGTTCTTGGAACTAGAGCTTCGGGCAATTATGAGCTGCCTGACACTGGTGCTAGGAACCAAACCTCGGTCCTCTGCAAGAACAGTAAGTGCTCTTAACCACGGAGCCACCTCTCCTGACTGAATTGTATACTTGTTTGTTTATTTGTTTATTTTTAAAGCTTTACTTATTTTATTTATATGAGCACACTGTAGCTGTCTTCAGATACTCCAGAGGAGGGCATCGGATCCCACTACAGGTGGTTGTGAGCCACCATGTTGTTGCTGGGAATTGAACTCAGGACCTCTGGGAGAGCAGTCAGTGCTCTTAACCGCTGAGCCATCTCTCCAGCCTAATTGCATATTTAAAAGAGCAAGTTTTACTGCATATAAGTCACACTTCAGTAAGCCTACCTGCAAAAATAAATAAATGAATAAATAAATAAATAAATAAATAAATAAATAAATGGCCAGATGTGGTGGGGCACATGCCTATTATCCCAGCTACTTAGAAGGCTAAAAAATCAAGGGGTTCACAAGTTTGAGGCCAGCCTGGCAACTTAGAGAGACTTAGTTTCAAAGTTAAGAAAAAAAAAAAAGAGAGAATGTAGAAGGGGGAGGGGAGGTGTCAGCACAGTGGCTTAGTATATTATGGTAGAGTATTAGCTTAATATGAGGCCATGGGCTCAGACTCTTAGTACCACGAAAAACAAAGAAGAAAGAGAGAAGGAGAGAGAGAGAAGGAGAAGAGAGGGGGACGGTAAGAAAAGGGAAGGAAGCACGGGGAGGGAGAGGAAGGGAGGGAGGAGTGAGATGGGGAGGAGAGGAGGAGGGAAGGGAGAAGAAACACAGGTAACAAGCTTAGTTAGTACCCAAATGCCCTCCGACATCCTAATTAATAGTCACCACGGACTCCTGAATCCTAGTTCTCAGAAACCATGTTACCTTACAAAACCAAGGGAATTTTGCTGGTATGATTTAAGAATGTCAACATGGAAGGGTGCCCTGTAATTACACTCTATCCTCCCATCCCCACCCCGGCAAAATGACAGGTATCCTTAGAAACGGGCTCAGAGGGAGACTTCATGGAGGAGAAAGCAATGTTTGGACAGCAGAGACATCTGAGGAGTCAGAATTGCCAGACTTGGAGCTAGACAGAGGAAGGAGCCATGGGCAGAGAAACGTTAGGAGCAGAACTCTACAGGCCACAAAACTTGAGAAATGCATCCCGTTGCAGACCAACCAGAGGGAGCCCAGACTAGCGAGACTTCAAGCCCTCCCACACCTTGAATCATCCCTGTTGTTTTAGACCGAGTTTCTGGGAATTTATTATGTAGCAATAACAAGCAAGTGTATCCTCTGTAGGGACTGTGCATTCTAAGGTTGGGAATGATCAGGCCCGTGCCTATAACCCCAGCATCAGCGAGGACCCTTGGGGCAGGGCTAATGTGGACTTCGAGGTGAGTCCAAAGCGGGAGACTCTACCTTTAAAAAGAGAGGTCAGCAAAAACCAACAAATACACAGCTTATCTATCTTAGCTCTTACGGAGCCTTGGTGACTGGCTCAGCCTTGGCCTCTGGATTTAAAGGTGGTCACAGCAATGCCTGCTATTTCTAAGAACAAGGAAAAGTGTCCCAGAGGCCTGGAATCCTCACCTCTCAGGTGCCCATTCCTACACCAAGCACTGCTAAGAGCAACCATACCTTCTTGCCCTTGGAGAGACCAGACTGTTGCATCCAGAGCCTCCCAGGATTGTGAGAAGGAAGATGGCCCACTTTGGGGCTGGCGAACAACAGCAGGTACCTCAGACGTTATTTGCAGGGGAAAGTTTCTCCGTTTAACAAATGTTTCATATGAGTGGGAAAACATTCGGGGGAGCCGGCAGCCCCAGTTCTCAGACCTGCCTGCTTCTCTCCCTCCCTCTCTTACAGGAGAGACAGCCCAGCCACTGTCAAGGGTAGGGTGGGGCTCAGGGCAAGAGCATGTGTTGAGCATGTGCAAGGGCCTGGGATAGATCCACAGACAACAAACAAACCAATAGAAAAGAACCTTAAAAAAAATCCTACTCAGAGTCAGTAAAAATGGAGACTGGAAATCCATGAGATAGTAAAGATGGCGTCTCCTTCTAAATGAGTTTTCCGAGAGAAAGTCTTTCCCACGAAAACAAACAAAAATAGTCTCAGTTGAGCGTTACCTTGGAGAACTCACCCCTTTTCCTAGTTGTCGGAGCCTGTGGGTGTCATGGTGCTGGCGCACACCTCGCTGAGAAGGCTTACAACTAAATGAGATGCTACACAGTGTCGAGGTCCTACTAAGTGCTCAGAAACGAACACTCCAATTATTGTCGATGGCAATGGCCGTTATTAATACTCTCCGGGCTTTTGCAATTCTTAAACGGCAGGGCCATGTGTCAGAAAGGACGACTAACTCAGGAAAACAAAACTTTCCACATCTGCTTAAGCAGACCGTCAGATCCCAGAGCGTTGAACGCAGCCGACGGGTGTTGTTTTCTCTTTTGCTTGAAGAACCCCTTGGGAGGATCCCACCCTGTTTTCTGTGGAGAAGAATTTGTAATGCTAAGATTCGTTGATTCTTCGGCTAACCTAAATTTCAGCGTTTCTGAATCTTACTAGGTTCCTAAAGGATGGGTAGATAGTACATGTTGTACGGATGTGCTGTCTTGCAAGTGGGGTGGCTGTTCGGAAGGTGGCTTTGTGTCCCACTCAACAGTGATGACTCAAAGCATTCAGCTGGGCTGTATCTCCTGTAAGAGAGGGAGGGAGAGAAGCAGGCAGGTCTGAGAACTGGGGCTGCCGGCTCCCCCGAATGTTTTCCCACTCATATGAAACATTTGTTAAGTTGAGAAACTTTCCCCCTGCAAATAACATCTGAGGTAGCTGCTGTTGATTGCCAGCCCCAAAGTGGGCCAACTTCCTTCTCACAATCCTGGTATACTTCATGTCTGGGGCTGGGAATCTCTGGACGTAACAGTCTGGTTTCTACAAGGACAAGAAAGCATGATTACTCGTATAAGCGGCTGGTTTATAAGTTAACTTGGATAATTTTGTTTCTCTAATTGATTTGTTTTTCTCAACATCACCATCATCATCAACATGATCTTCATCATCATCATCAACATCATCATCTCCATCATCATCATCAACATCATCATCTCCATCATCATCAACATCATCATCATCAACATCATCATCATCAACATAATCATCATCAACATCATCATCAACATCATCATCATCATCATCATTAACATCATCATCATCATCAACATCATCATCATCATCACCACCACCATCATCATCACCACCACCACCACCACCACCATCATCATCATCATCATCACCACCATCATCATCATCATCATCAACAGCATCATCATCATCATCACCACCACCATCACCACCACCATCATCATCATCATCATCATCAACATCATCATCACCATCATCATCTTCTTCATCACCATCGTCATCATCATCATCATCTCCAGTGACTTGATATGTGGCAGAGATTTCTTGTTTCCTCGAGCTTTTCTGTTGACCCCCCCCCCACTTGGGGATAGAATGAAAGCCACTGTGGATACTGAGCAACGGAGACCCTTTTCCATGTGCGCTGGGTGTTCGCACAGCTTTGTGTTTTCCACAATACTCAATGAGTCCTTTGTGGGAGCCATATTTAAAGACATGGCTGCCTAACATGGAAGTCCCTTGCAAAGGCGTGTCTATGTGCAGCCACCATCTACGATGCTTTTATTCAACCACCTCCCACCTCAACACCATTGTTTGGTGGCTCGGCTTCCAATCTCCCTTCTCTGGAAGGACCTGACCCTCCCCGACTCTATTAGGTCCCAGGAAGATTGTCACTGGTTCCACTTCCATGCTCCAAAGAGGCCCTGGTTTCACCACAGGCCAACCTGCGAAGACACATGTCTTGAGGATCAACAGTTGCTAGAAGATGAGGTGCGTGCCACCAAGGCTGATGACCTGGAGTCGGTCCCCGACTCCGTATGGTGGAAGGAGAAAACTGACTCTTGTTCAAGGGGCAAGGGAATTTGTCTCTTGACCTCTACACACAAACTGTTGCACACACACAGGATAAATAAGTAAAAAGAATGCATATCTTGAGAGACATTGCAGTTGACCAGAGGACACTGTAGCAGAACCTTCTTGAAGATACCTGGGGATGGGCTGCCTGTTTCTGTCTTGCCCAAGTTTCCTTTGATCCCAGTGTTACAGGCACAGATCTGGGTTCTGAGGGCACCTGCTGGATCCAGGTCTACGTGTTCCCAGGCAGAGGACAGATAGGAAGGTTGTACAATCAGAGGCAGCCGGGCAGCACTTGGCTTTAACCCCTTTGTTCAGGAGGCGGAGGCAGGAGGATCTCTATGAATTCAGGGCCAGCCTGGTCTGCATATGGAGTTGCAAGCAGCCACAGCTTCATAGTAAAACCCTGTCTCAAGCCATAATAACAAAAATGGTTTATTAAGAAAGGCTAAGCACATTCAAGAATGGGAGGTGTGTTAGGCTGTTTACTCCGTGCCTGCCTCTCATGTTTATGAAACCACAGGGTCTTCTTGCGCATGCTCTGTTGCATGTAGCCCAAGTAGAGAAGCATTTCCAGTCTCCAGTCAACTGTTTCCCTTCACTCCTTCCCATTCTCTCTCTCTCTCTCTCTCTCTCTCTCTCTCTCTCTCTCTCTGCCCTCTATTTCTAGTATATGTGGCTGAGTGTGGGGTCACAACTGTCCCTGCACACGTACAAAAAAGCTTTTTCATGTTTCTGCCCCCCCCCATTCTCACGTTAATAAGGTCATTATTCCTGCCTTGTCCCCCATCAGGAGTGGTGTGACTATGACCATGAGCCACCCCTCTGGAGCTTTTTATGGGGACTTCCTGGTTCCCAACTGGCTTCTTTAATGGCTTTCTCTAGTCCCACCCTTCTGACACCGGCCAACTGGTTTCTTTAATGGCTTTCTCTAGTCCCACCCTTCTGACACCGGCCAACTGGTTTCTTTAATGGCTTTCTCTAGTCCCACCCTTCTGACACCGGCCAACTGGTTTCTTTAATGGCTTTCTCTAGTCCCACCCTTCTGACACCGGGGGACCCCCTTCCCTCGGTCAACACCCTACATGTAAAACTCTCTGACTTTCTTTTTCCCCCCAAGACCCAACAGCAAGGCTGATACTGCCAAGAGTTGCCCCGCAGCCTTCTTACCCCAAGGGCAGGGTCTATAGCTGGGTGCGTGGCAAGCATTTTGCAGCGTCTGTTTCAAGTAGCCGTGAAGAGAGACACTGGGCCAACTGAATGCAGCCACGTGACATAGGATGGCTTTAAACAATCTCCCTCTAGAGAAAGCGCCTCTCTTCCTGCCTTCCTCTACCCTGCTGCCTGAAGTGCCATCCACAAGGCTGATGTCCTATAGAGCGCCCTTCGTATGCTGGCCAGTGTTCCAGCCTGGGCTACTCACCCAGACTTCTTTGAGAGACAGAAACTTCTGGCTTGTTTAAAGCTCTACTGTCTAGAGTTTTCTGGTGGGTTGGCTGGGGGTCACTGGGTGTTTCGAACCTTGAGTCTTTGATGAGGTCACAGTCAGCTGGGTTTGGAGGTCTGACTGACGTGGACATCAAAGATGGATTCCGCAAGAATGCCTCCAGTTCTCTGATGCTCTTCCTGTGGCCTGTGGCCTCAGCAAGACCTTAAGTTTTTTTTTTATCTTTTGGGGGGATGAGGGGGGTTGTCTAGGGATCTGAGAGGAAGAGAAAGTTGTTTGCTTTGTCAACTCAGAACCAACCAAACTTCTTTTCTACCAGCGTGTTGGTTACAAAGTCTTGGGTCAATTCCCAGTCATCTCAAGAGGAACAAAGCTAATCTCTCAACATAAAGAAATAAGAGACTTACAACCACCTTAAATCTACCACAAAGCCTTTGAGAGAAAAGCTGCTACCTAGGGACGCAACTGTGTTTGAGATGTCCTCTGGCCACACAGTCCTCTAGGATCACAGAGCAGGAATCTAAAACAAGAGATACTATCAGCCACTCTTCGGTTGCTGTGACCAAAACACCAAGACAGAAGCGACTGATAAAGGGTTAATTTTAACCTGTGGGTCCAGTGGGGTGAGAGTCTATCAGTGGGGAGGCATGGCAGCATGTCACATAGCCACCAAAGCAGGGAGCCATACTCCCATACCTAAAACAGAAGCTCGAGACAAGAGAACAAACCAGAAGTGGTGGAGGCTTTTAAACCTCAAAGCCCACCCCTAGCAACTTACCCCATTCGGCAAGGCTGTGCCCCTAAACCTCTCCAACTAGCTCACCAACTGGGGGCCAAGGGCTCAAACACCAGAGGTTGTGGGAGCATTTCATATTAAGTCGCCAGAGGGCGAGGTGCCGCCGCCATTATAAATAATCCCAGCACTTGAAGGAATAAACGTGGTTGAGTTCAAAGCCAGTCTGGGCTTCAGGGGGAGTCTGTCTCAAACAAAACACTGGGGCTCAGTCGGTAAAGCACTTGCCTCTTAAAAATGACAAGCAAAGTCATTCCCAGGAACTGACATGAAGCAGGAAGGAGAAAACAGACCCCACAGCTTTGTTGTCTGACCTGTGCTCCGTGGCACACGCATGCCTCTCATCCCTAGTCACAAACCCACACGATAATATAATAAACAAAAAGATTTAAGGAAAAATAAAAGGCAAGGGGAATACCTCCTGGAGTTTAGCCTTCCCAGACTAAACTTGTCATTACTCTGTGGTGTCTGGGCCTACGCAAGTTCTTCCGATGAGAACCACACCAGGACACCTCCCCTTCCGGTCCCTTGGCTTATTGGCTAGGTTTTAGAGAGCTTCGTGGCATCAAATGTATTGCACGCACACACATAAGTTGAAAGACTGGATCTTGTGTTCTTAGCACAACAAATGAAACAGATTGCAAGGTTACGGTCTGCTCCTAAACAACACGCCCATCTCCGCTGGGAAGAGGCATGGAGGTCGGGAGAGCAGACTCCTTATTTGCCTTCTCAGGAACCACGATAAGTCCTGTGTTGGGGAGTATAATCATGCTTGCTCTTTTTCCATAGCGTCAGGACTGGAAGTTCTCTGCATACATCCAGTGTTTGCAGAGGAGGGATCTGTTGGAGACCCTGCGGGTGGTCATGGCAGGCAGGGAAGCAAGCAAAGGAGTGCACATGCTCAAAGCAATGAACGCGCATGCTCAAAGCAATGAGCATGAAAAACGTTCAGATTGACATCATCGACCTGGATCACGACTGCGAAGAGTCTGACGCCAGGCAGTTCGTTGTCCGCCTGTTTACAACACAGCACAAATTAGGAAAAAGTTTCCTGGTGTAATACAATCCCCAGTGCATGAGGAAGTGTAATTACATTGAAATTTGACTCAGGGTACATGTTACTTCTTCCAAGAAGATGGGTTCCAAAGATAGGCCACCTGTGCTATCTTGAGAGCCCAAGGGTCTGGCTTGGTCTTGATCAAACAGATAGTGTAGAGGTCATTTGGTCAATTAGCCATCTCTGGTCCTGCTCGGGGGAGCTTGGGGGAGCTTGGGGGAGTTTCTATATTTACAGATAATGTAAGGGCCATTTAGACTATTAGGTAGCTCCAGTCTTTGTTGTGGGACCTTGGGGAGCCGTGGCGGTAAGCGTCATTTAGATTACCAGCCACCTCTGTAGCTGGTTGTGGAAGCTTGGTGTGGCCTGACCCAAGAGATAACGCATGTCTCCAGAATGTTAATCACTTCCAATTTCCAGCTTAAGATGGAAGAACAGGGGTTTATTTTGCTTGTCTCAGTTTGTTTTTTTTTACATCTTTTCCATTGGAAAGACAATTCTTTGTGCTTAATCATCCTGGTTTCTCTGGACATCTGTGAGTACAAGGACCTTCTTGTTGTGCTCCTGATACGGATAAAAAGTCTCAACAGACACAAGTAAAAAACAAAAACAAACAGTTCCTGACTGTGGGAGGGACTTGTTCAAGTTCCTGAATCTGGACAACAGCCTTCCAAGTCCAAATCTTCCGCCTTTTCCACCACCCAAGTCTTCTCAGGCCTTTTAAAATTTTGTGTTTCTAGGTCTTGAACATGCCCACACATGCATGAAGGCACTGAGAAGTTGTGGTTTGCATCCTTACTCCTCTTCCCCTCGGCCCCTCCAATGCACACGATCTTTAAGTTCCCCCGGATGCTGATCCTGTGTGCAGCACTGGAGAGAGCACCGGAAGTCCAGGCCCCAGCCTCCACAGCAGCACATCCACGTTACTATAATAATTAGACAAGACCAACAGACCTCATCTCGTACTTGGTAGGTCTATCATGGAGCTACGCAAATTTCAGTCCTCTAGGATTGACAGCCGCACTCTTGGCAAAGGTAGCTTTCATTTATTGGCTGTTTAATATGTGACAATTACTACATTAACACTTCATTTAAATGACTTCATTTAAATTTATGAGGTGCATATGATTTCCCCATTTCATGGTTGGAAGGCTGGGGCTCATCCAGGAAAAGTGAATTACCCAGAGACACAAGGGAAAGTCTGCCCTAGTGTATAAGGGAAGCAGGGTCCTTCCTGCTTCCAAAACCCAGACTTATCTCCACATTGCAACTTCCTCAATGAACACAATATCCTCAAAACAGGTTGCTAATTACCTAAGTTCAAAGTTATTATCCAGATGTCCCCACTAACAGACAGTTTCATGTGCAGTCAGCTAAGGCCATCTAGCTTTAGGATCAGTTCCACACATCTTGAGAGCATCCTTTGTGCAACACAAGTTATTCACCTAAGAACACGTTTTTTTAAATGCTCAGTTTTTCAGCCTTCCCCCCTCCAATATTGTGAAGAGGCCGAACATTTTCTCTCTGAACCCCCTTTAAAAGAGTAAAGAGTCCGGAATATCTTGTAAGAGAAAGCAAGGAAATGTTCAGGGCTGTTGGAGACTGGTAAAAATCACACAGGTGCCAGTTCAAAGGTGGTTTGAGTAAGAATGGCCCCCATAGGCTCATATCACCAGGGAGTGGCGCTATTTGAAAGGATTAGAAGGATTTAGAGGTGTGGCTTTCTTGGAGAAACTGTGTTACTGGGGGCGGGCTTTAAAGTTTCCAAAGCCCAAGCCAGGGCCCAGTGTCATCTCTATTTCTCTCTCAGCTATTTCACCTGCACCATGTTTTCCTGCCACCATTTCCCCTGGGCATCATCACATGAGAAGTTGTTTAGGGATAGAACGACATGTCTCAAAGTTGAGTAAGGGGGCAGGACGCCACTGCAGTAAGTATGCTACTTTTAGCAAATGATTTCATTTAGGTCCCCCATTGGAAGTTGACACTGTCCCGCGCAACCGTCTCGCCTGCAAGAACGACGCGGCACACAAAATAGAATCCTTTTGCGGTAAACTTTATTGCTCTGGAAAACCAGTACTTGCTTCACGTGACGAAAAAGACGGAGAAAACCAAGAAATCCAAGAAGACGAACAGGACGAACAAGCTCTATGAGACGGCCGAAAACCAACGGGAGAAAGAGAGGAAGAAGAGAGGAAGAAGAGAGGAAGAAGAGAGAGAGAGAGCTATCCAGCTCGCCCCCTTATAAAGGGATCAGTCCTTGCCTTGGACGCGGAGCCCCCTGATTGGTTGAAACTCACCAGGCCCTATGACGCCACGGAAGAGGCGGAACTCATGAAGCGGAAGTTACCCAGCCTGTGCGCACATGGCTTGTTTACTGCTAACTCCAGCCAGATATCAGCGCCATCTTGTAATGGCGAATGCGTGGGAATGTGTGGGCGGCGCCCCACATGACACCATGTGCTTTCTGACACATGTGAAAAATATAGCCTGCCTGAATGTGTTTTTTGTCCTTCGTCATGGTAGGTTTGGAGTCACCTAGGAAACAAGCATCTAACCTGCAGGAGTGGCACACTGAGTGTATGTGGGGGGTGGGGGGAGTCCTAGGCTGAGCCGATAAAAGAAGAGACAGGGAAGAAAGTTGAGAACAAGCGTTCGCCTGTTTCCTTACTGTAGCTGCACAACCAGCCAGCTATATCCCTGCCATGGGGCGTGCTGTCCATACCCCTGAGGGCTTGGGCATTCATGAAGAAATAAAAGGCCAAGCCAAGGAAACTGGCCTCAGGAATATGGCACAATTCAATAAGAGAAGGACAAGGCTGAGATTTTGGAAGCTTTTCTTTAGAGGTGGGAAGAGTGAAGTCCTTACCCCTAACCCCAACCCCAATCTGGAGTTGGATGTACAGGGGGACCACCCTTATGACCTAATTTTCTCCCAGGCCTTGCAAAGCAGCCAGTCATTTAATTCCTTGCTGGGGGAAACTGGGTGCCTTTTTGTTGTTTGTTTTGAGGAAAAACTTGATCAGAGGGTAACTGTTATGAGAAGGGATATGGAAATTCTACTTGAAAGGAACAGCTAAGGGGAAGAAGGGCTGAACTTTACATGGCTTTCCTTAGAGCTGGAGTTGGGGCTCAGCCAGGGCACCTCTTCTCGGGTTGCCAGAAACAAGGAGGGACAGCTGAACCCTAAAGGGGCTAGGTCGCTCAGCCTTTATTACCTGCTGCTGTTCCTTAGCTTTAAGGGCCTCAAACTCAATTTCTGCCATTTTAGTGAGCTAATCACATTACTGTTTGCTAACTATTTTCCTGTAGAAACTTATTCTCTTTAATATCATAACTATTTTTATTAATGTTGATTTAGTCATGCCATTTTTTTTCCAACTGAAAAAAAAACCCTCAATTTTTATGGTAATCATCATTTCCATGAAAATGAGTCCAAAGAAAACCGAAAAACCAAACAAGGTGATTAAATTCTACCCGGATACCGTTGCCAGACTCCATCTTTGTTGAAAAAGGAGATTAGGCATGTTAAGGACTGTTTAAAGTCTGTTAGAAATAACCCGATGCTTTTCCTTGATTTAATCAGAGGCTCTGAAAGGCCAGTGAAAATGGGATTAGTACCTCACTGGGCGGTTCAGTTACTTAGACTTTGTGTGGAGTAGCTAAAATTAGCCGGGGGATTTTACCACTGAGCACAGCCAAACTTCAGAAGGTGCCTTACCAGGTCCTGTGCATGGTCACTCCAGGGGTGAAGAATAAAACCAGGACCACATTTTTGAGCCAAATTTGAAACAAGGTTTAACTAAACGCTGGCCATGATCACAGACTATGGCCAGGACCATCCTGAGATCCCAGAAAATGGCAAGGACTCACATTTTGCAGAAGTTTATGAAATAGCAAGTCTATACAGCTACATATTTCCCACCAGATCCAGTCAGCGGCAAGAATACATTTTGATGTACTTTTTGCCTGTCTACGTGTGGTCAGCTGCATCCGGGGCAGTTGAAACAACCAAACTTGTTTAGGGGAGTGGAAACATGGGCTTATATGAACTGTTGGGTTTGGGGTGGAAGCTAGGAAAACTTACTTCAGAGACAGAAGCTTAAAAATATTAAATATTAAAAAATAAAAAAAGCTTTATATTCTCGGAGCACAGGGAGGTGGCCAGGTCGAGATCTGAACCTTGTCCCCGAAAAGAGATTGTACATTTTTCTAGGATGGGGATTCAGAGTGAGGGGGAGCTAGTGGGCTGTTACACTGACAAATTATATTTTGACACAAGGGGTTAAGCAAGGAAGTTAACTGGGTCTGGTTTGGGTCGCCCTGTTCCAGGGTCCTTGATTCAGCTTTTCAGTCAAACCCCCTCCTAAAATGCTGGGGCCAGTCTGGTCCTAAATTTAGAATAATAAGGGAACAAAGGCATGGGCAAACTGCACGTGGTCAATTAAGCCAAAGCTGGCAACAAATTTACTACTTGTGTGCCTTGGGTTAGACAACGGAAAACAGCGACTCTCCGCCTTCATCCTTTACTGGTTCACAAACATGAGATGCCTGAAGGAGCAGGAGAGGAGTTTGTTCTGGTTAGAAGTCAACAGTGGAACTCATGACCAAGAAGATCTTGTTCCCACTGGTGGATCTGTGGAAAATAAAAGCATTCTCTGGGATTCTCAGAAACAGCAAGGAAGTAAAACTGGATTTAAGGGGATGTAGCTCAGTGGCGGATCACTTCGGCCATATCCACAGCCCTGGCTAGATTCTCAGTAATGGAAGGAGAAAGTAAATCAGAACTGAGTGACAGTAGGGTTTGGTGGTCATTGGGGACGGATGCTCAGATAATGCCGTGGTCTTCCAGATATTACTGGACTGAAGCCCATGTACTTCTCAAAAGCCAAGAAAGACAAGGGTCTTAAAGGAAGGAAGGCTTAATTGGTGGTCTGAATATGCTTTTATCCATAGGGAGTGGCACTATTAGGAGGCACAACCTTTTTGGAAGAGGTGTGGCCTCATTGGAGGAAGTGTGTCACTGTGTAGGCGTGTTTTGAGGTTTCCTTATGCTCAAGTTCCACCCCTTCCTCCATTTTGGAACAGCAATGTATATATCCTGTGTCTGTGCGTTGAGTTTATTTGGAAACAGAATCTTTAGCGGATGCTATTAATGGTCATACAAGAGTAGGATGGACCCTCCATCCAGCATGGCTACTGTCCTGATCAGCAGCTCAAAAGAAGTAGCAAAGAACAGGTGGTATCGGAACACCAGAGACAGGGACGAGAACTTGGCAGCTGCAGACCAAGAAACAGCTGAGAGCAAGGGATGTCCCCTGAAGGAACCCCGTCAGATGGGGGACAGCCCTGCTGACTCTGATTTTGGACCTTCCAGCTTGCAGGGCCCTGTGAGAAGACATTCCTATGGTTTTAGCCTACCAGCTGTGATGTAGCATCTCTAGAGAACATGTAGGAGGAATGTACATTTCTTCCCAGTGCTGGCCGTCTGGAACCACACAACACTGCAGCTTCTTCCCGAGGTGCTGCTCCTGTAGCAGAGGTCCACTGGGGACTTCACCGGCTGCTGGTGCAGGAGGCAGGGCCGGGCTGGGACAGGAGCAGCGCTGCAGGAATGGGAAGATGCCGGACAGTTAAGGGAAACAGTCCAATGCAGGAACTGTCTCTGTGTCTTTTCCCGTTGCCGTGATAAAAGCCTCTGATAAATCACCTTAAAGAAGGGTTTATTTTCACTCACAGTTCAAAGAACTAGTCATGAGGTGGAGGAGACCCCGGAGCTGTAGCGGCTTTGTTGCAATGTTTGCATCCACCATCCGGAAGCAGAAGGATGGATGTCCACAACGAGCTTCCTCCATCGTATACGTCCTAGGAACCCCTAACGAGGGAACGTTCCCACCCATAATTAAGATGGTCCTTCCCACATAAATAAACAGTATCAACATAATCCCCGCAGGCCTATCTCCCAGGTGGTTTTAGATCCCTTCAAGTTGGCAACTAGTCCAAAGGAACGAGGTTCAGAACCGGTTAGAATACGGTCTTAGTCTTCTTTGCTCTTGGAAAAAGCTGTTCCTTGCTCCACGAAAGAGGGTAAATGACTGCTTGTTGTTCCATTTTGGGCACTACCACACACCTGACAGCCTTCACTTTATGGATGAGAACGTGGTCACAAAGCTCGTGGGCTGCAGAAATAAACACTTATCCCTCGCCCGTGAGGTGTCAGGCCCTACGCGGAGCGTCACGGTCGTGCTCTCATTGAAAGAGCACGAAGCCCTCCTGGGTAGGTACTATTTTATCTTTAGTCTGTGTTCTCCACCACAGCCGGCAGGAAATCAAGAGCCAGCAGGTCAAGTACTCGCCCAAGTGTGTAGCTGCGGAAGCGCGATCATGAATGCAGCGCTCGTCTTTGCTCTAACGGAAAGCCCGAGCTCCCCGCACAGAAGGGCTTTCTAGCTTTTCATTCCTTAATGGATGATCTTCGCTTTTCATGAGTGATGGAGACAAGAGCCAGAGTCCAGATAGTAAGACACGCCCCCTCCCTCCCTCCCTCCCTCCCTCCCCTCCCTCCCTCCCTCCTTCCCTCCCTCCCTCCCTCCCTCCCTCCTTCCCTCCCTCCCTCCCTCCCTCCCTCCCTCCCTCTCTCTCTCTCTCTGTCACCGAGCCTGAACCTCTGGGTCCTGATCCGTGAAATGTTAGGGCAGTATTGACCAACGCAGAGGCAGGTTCCTTTGTGTGCCGAGAGGTCTATAATTCTATGCTTCCTCAGGCTTGGGGAAAAGTCACTAATTATTAATCAGAAAGAGAGCTAACTTGCCAAGATTTTAGCAAACGGCAGAGCCAGGACTTGAATCCAAGTACACCTGACTCCGGCGCTTCTCGGCTTACTCCTGGGCTGGAGAATGAGAGGGGCTAACAAAGAGACTCCGGGGAAACTCAGCTGCAGAACAAGGTGTGCGCCAGCAACACTGCCGGGCCCAGGGCAAGCTGGCTGCAGGGCGGCCGGGCAGGACAACCTGCGCCCTCTTGTGGAGAAGGTCTGAAATGCTCCGCTCCCCGGGGCTTTCCATTTTGACTTCGGAATAGGCTAGATGCAGGGATAGCCAGGGGAGGACGGCGTTTTACTCAGTGTTGGAAAACAGTGGCTTCAGCTACCTGCGCAGAGACTGCTGGCCGCTCTGAGAAGCCCAGCTGCTAACTGGGTCCAGTTATTGACTAAACAGAGATTTTGTTTTGTGTTTGGTCTTACATCATAGCTGTACTTACCAGCAGCGAAACACAGTACACCTACCTGAACGGACCTTTCGTCTGCAGCGTGGAAGAACTGGAACATAAAATACGCAAAACATGGGACTAATAACGTCGGCAGGAAGAAATTCAGCTTCCTTCGTGTTCCTTTTCTCTTTCACTTTTGTCGCCATCTCTGGAGTGGGGAAAGATCTGTGGCAAGCCCAAGGCATGAGGGAATACGGTGGTTGGTGGTTTGCCTGTGTCGGAACTGTTGGTTCCCAGCTGGGAGTGCCATTTGGGTGGAGAGTGGAGCCTCTGGGTGGTGGGACCCGGCTGGGACTCAGACAGTGAGGTATAGCTGGGCCAGCATCCTCTGATCACACCTTCCCCATGAAGTCCTTAAACTGTGAACCAAGATAATATTCTGCTTCCTGTAAGTTACTTCCTGGGATGCTGCAGCGATGAAAAGGGATGTATATGCAGAGAGTTTTTAATGCAATAATGCATTAAATGCATTGAGTATATTTGCCACAGTAATAACACACACACTGTACTCTGGAGGTTCTGACACGCTGGGTCCTCAACCCTACTGAAGCAGTGCCTACACAGCCTCAAGCAGAGGCTGCTCAGTGGGGCTCCTGGGGTGGGGGAGCAGCTAGATCCCGAAGCCCGGGCCTCTGGGATAGAGCCAGGGACCTTTACCACCAATTCAGTCAAGAGAGGCTTCCCACTTCCCCGCCCTTCCTCATAACACAGGCAAGGGCACTCAGGCCCCAGACATGAAGAAGCTTGGTTGAGCCTTAGAACTGATGAGCTGCCGTTAGAACTTGAGGAAGCAGGAAATAAATCGTCCAAAAGCGATTCCCTAGTCTCAACTTGGAGAAGACTTGCCATGTGGCTGCTGGGACCTCTGTGTCCGTAGCAGCACCACAGAAGCTGAATTTAAAAGGTACCCATTGCCTCTTCTTGGTCGGCTAGCTACTACAACAACCAAGGCAGGAAAACATGACAGGGCACAGAGGGGCTTGAGGGGACCTGAAGAGAGGAGGGACCCAGATGGAGGCCTTCGCATCACAGGGACCGCCCTGTCAGCTCAGGGCCTCGCCTGCTGCACCTCACACCCTTATCAGCAAAGAGCAAAGAACATCGGATTCCACAGAGTCTATCTCTGCTTTTCGAGTTTTAACCAAAACCACCAAGCCATAAATCCTCCAAAAGGGCCTATGTGTGTTGTTCTTGTCGTTGTCACGTTGTCATTGTTTGTCCCTTGTCATTGTTGTTGTTTTCGACATCATCATTTCTTCCCATTTCGAAGGTGTTGAAAGGGGAAAGCTAAGGGGGATAGAGCCTCATTCGCCCAAACCTTGGCTAACCCGGTGGCCCCAGGACTGAGAAGCATTGGAATGGATTGCTGTCTGAGTTCAAATAGTCTCCTCACTTCCCAGCTAGGAAGGCTGAGACCCAGAGAAGCAACTTCCACAGGGTCCCTTCTGGCTTCTGCTGCTCCTCAAACCTCAGCCTCATTTCATGGTTTATCGAGGTCACCTGCTCAGCCTCCCCCCACTCCATCCCTAGTTAATTAACAGCAGGTACACCTGGAAGTTACTGTTTACCAGCATAACAGACTACAAAAGTCACCAGTAAATTACATAGTGGTTACAGAATCTGCTATGTGAGTTCAATTACCTAAGACTTGAAGAATTTGGGGGTATTTTTCAAAAATTTTTTTGCTACAATGTACTTTTTGGGGTAGTAGAGTATAATATATAACACTTGTCATTTTAACTCTTGTAAGAATATCTATCTATACATATATAGATATGAATATGTATATTGTGTATATATGTCTGTATATGTGTATAGGTATATGTGTGTATGTGTTTGTATATAGGTGTGTTGTATGTGTGCGTGCACACACACTCATGGGGTATATATGTGCAGGTACATATGAAATTCAGAGGACAACCTTTGGTACCACCCACTTTGATCTTTGAGGCAGGACCTTTTATTAGTATGAAAGTGAGAATAGCTGGGGAGCCCCAGGGACCCCATATGCCCAGTGCTGGGGTTACAAATATATGCTACCACAGCCAGCTTTCTATGTGGATGCTGGGGGTGGAACAGGGGCTCTCGTGTTTACGTGATGTGCTGGCTAGTTTTTACTGTCAACTTGACACTCTTGAGAAGAGGAAACCTCAAATGAGCAACTGTGCAGATCGGGCGTGCCATATCTGAGGGATCGTCTTGACTGATGATTGATGTGGGAGGACCCAGCCCACCGTGGGCAGCGTTATCCCCGGGCAAGTGGGTCTTTGCTCTATAAGAAAAGTAGCTGAGTGGCTGGGCATGGGGTGCATGCTTTTAATCCCAGCACTCGGGAGGCAGACGCAGGTGGGTCTTTGAGTTCGAGGCCAGCCTGGCCTAGTTTTAGAATAGGGAGATACATAGGAAGACCCTGTCTCAAAAAAAGAAAGAGAGAGAGAGAGAGAGAGAGAGAGAGAGAGAGAGAGAGAGAGAGAGAGAGAGAAACAAAAACCAAGCATCTGAGATTTAACAAGGGAGCGAGTCAATAAACAGCTATTTTATGGTTTCTATTTCAGTTCCTGTTTGAGTTCCCTTGGAGATGGACTCTGACCCAGAAGAAGCTAAAGTATCCTTTCCTAAGTTACTTTTGGTCACCGTATCTATCACAGCATGAGAAAGCAAACTAGAACACAGACAGGGTCGGCGTGTTACTGACTGAGCCAGCCCCTGGGCCCCACTTAAGCATCTTTTAAGTGTATACTTTAGTGGTGTTAAGTAGATACACAGTGTTGTGTAATTGTTGCCATTGTTCAACTTCAGAGAGCCCTTATCACCGAAGACTGAAACTTTGTATCCATGAAACAAAAGCTCCGGTGCTGTGGCTTCCCGTTCCTGCTTAGCATCTCTTTATCTCCTGGGTCTGTGCATTTGAGTATCTTAGAGACTTGAAGGAAGTGAAACGATTTAATACCAGTCCTGTGATTGTTCCCCCCCCCCCCCCCCCCCCCCGCAGCACACTATGCTCAAGCTTCAGCCATATGTGGCATGAATCTGAATTCCCTTCCCCTCTGAGACTAGACAACATGGCGCTGCATTTGTGTATTTATCCACCTGTGAGTGGCCTTAGTGGCATTAGTAGCACACTCATGAGGTTTGATCAGGGCAAAGTGCTTACATAGTGTGTCACTACAAAAGGTCAGGAGACTTTTCCTGTGTGCGGAGAGAGGATGAGGTAGAAAAAGTATACTATACCCAGGCCGGGTGGTGCATTCCTTTGATTCTAGCGCTAGGGAGGCAGAGGCAGGTAGATCTCTGAATTCAAGGCCAGCCTGGTCTACAGAATGAGTTCCAGGAAGCCAGGGCTACACAGAGAAACCTTATATCAAACCCCAAAGACAGGTAGGCAGACAAACAGACAACAGTATTATCTTTCTCAACACTCCCAAGTGGTAAGGAAACTCCCTCTTAGGAGTTAAGGATTTTACAGTTTATAAACCACCCTCAGACATGCACTTCTCATGTAAATTCCCACCCATTCTCTGTAAGGCTCACAGGACAGATATTACTGGGCCCATTTTGCAGAGGGCAGCTCTTAGCAACCACCCATCTCTTGGTCTGGTGTGTGTAATTGATGGGGTGTACCATGGTAGGCTGGAGTGCTGTCTACCTGTTTGTCGTTCAACAGGAGAATTAATTATACAACCTACGTCTCCCAACTTGAGGCCACACAACAATTTGTGTTACTTTGGGAAGAAGATTGATACTTCAGTATATTTACTGATCTTTTCCTGTGGAGTCTGTCAGTGCTCCAGAAACAGACACAAAGTGTGCCATCCACATCCTGGAGTAAAGATGACATGACACTGGGATGCAGTTGACACATTATGGGCTCAGGGATGAGCAAGAAATAAATGTTTGTAGTTGTTAGAGACGCTGAGACACTGAGATCAGGGATGTTTCTTGTGTCACCCAGCAAACCTAGCAGTTTGCTAACGTATCTAGGAAAGCAATGTCTATTCCTGAGAGTTGTAAAAATCTTGGCTCTATGTGTGTGTGTGTGTGTGTGTGTGTGTGTGTGTGTGTGTGTGTATTCCTGGATGTGTGCATGCATTTGTGTATGCTCACATGTGTACATTTCTGTGCATGTGTGTGCATGTTTGCATGCATGGTGTGTGCACATATGAGTGTGCACATGCTTATATGTGTATATGCATATATGTGTGTGTGAGCCTCTATGTGTGTGGTATGTGTTCTTGTGCGCATGTGTCAAGGGATATGGAAGATCCTGCTGAGATTGTCCCAGCATCAGCCAGCTTTTCAGACAGCCATGCCTATAGATACCTAACTGCATAATCTTTTCTCTCTTTGCCTATTTGTTTCTCTTTGAACGTCCTTCTGATCTCTATCAAATTCCATGATAGCGGGGGAAACAACTTCTCCTTCCCCGGTTTATATCTCGGGATTGCTTCTGCAGCTGTTGATTGGCTCTCAGATTTAGTATCAGGCACTCCTGTTTCCCAGGCAGGCATCCATGCCTGCTGGAGCCCTTGCTAGGAGCTTTTCATGCTCTCCCTCATTCTAGCTCACTCGCCACTGGGGGAATTTGATGTTGCTACATTGTCATTTTGCAGACAAGGAAATAAAGTTTCTTAAGGAACTTATCTAAAGACTCAGAGCTACAGAGAAGAAAGTTGAGCTCAAATCCAGTAATGATGTTGGATCGCTCTGACTTGTCCGTTTGGGGACTTTTGCAGACTTGCTTGGCCTGTTATTTCTAAACCCTGCTCTGTTCATTAGGATGGTAGAAGGATTCTTTTCTCTACCTCCTGTTTCAGTTGAGGAGGATTTTCTTGAGGATGGCCTTAAACCTCTTCTGTTTCATATACTCTTCGGAAGATGAAGGACTGATTTTTCTACTAAATCTGAAAATATGTGGCCGCACTCAGTTTAGCCTGGTCCTGGCTTCTGTTCACCAATTTTGGAACTTGCCTTGGTCTTTGCAGTCTGGGATTCAAGAGCAGTGCATTCTTGCTGCTTGATCTAATATCCTCCTCTTCAACCAGGCTGTATCAGCAACGGCCTCCCTCTGCTTCTTTATGTTTCATTTCCTCAAGAAACTCAGAACACAAAGACACTGACTTAGAGTTCTGCAGCCAGCCCCAAAGGGGTAGCCTGAGGAAATTACCCTGGTGAGGAAGACTTCAGTCCTATTGCTCACCCCCACCCCCCACCCACACAGTTCAATTGTCTCAGGGCTTAAATTTAATCTCCCTGAAATTATTTTACTCTCAGTGCCCTCTTAGGCTAAGAGTGTAGAGTGGCAGATGTGGGCATAGATTGAAGACTGAGTTCCCAGCCTGCCTTTCGAGTTAGCGCACCTTGTGATCAGATGACTCATCTGTGAGATGGAACAGAAGTGGTGTGTGCAGCTTCTGGGCAGACACATTAAGTGTTTTTGAGCCACCGGACAGAAGGTTTTTGTTTGTTTTTTGGGTGTTTTTTTGTTTTTTTGTTTTTGTTTTGTTGTTGTTCATAGTTTTGTTTTGTGGGAGGGAAAGGCAATAAAACATCTTGGGGGTCCTTGGTTGATTGTAGTATCTGAACCCAAATCTATCTAACACAAATGGGATCCTAGAAGTTGCTTCCCAACATGAGAGAAGAGGGAGACGCTGGCTAGCAAGAACTCTCAGGGCTTAAGACTTCTGGCTGTTTTCCTAGAGGACCCAAGTTTGTTTCCCAGCAGCCTAGCTGGG
This sequence comes from Micromys minutus, assembly GCF_963924665.1. Classification (NCBI taxonomy): domain Eukaryota; kingdom Metazoa; phylum Chordata; class Mammalia; order Rodentia; family Muridae; genus Micromys; species Micromys minutus. Next base: position 10,989,735 of record NC_137982.1, on the reverse strand, counting down.
GCTTCTTCTGGTCTCTTTATACACCTCCACTCACAAGCATCTCTCTCTCTCTCTCTCTCTCTCTCTCTCTCTCTCTTCCTCTTTCTCTCTCTCTCTCTCTCTCTCTCTCTCTCACACACACACACACACACGCGCACACATCACTCCATTTTATTTTTTAATATTTATTTATATTTGTTTTTTGAGACAGGGTCACTCTGGTTATCCTGGAACTCAGAGATCTGCCTAACTCTATCCCCAACCCCCAGCAGCTTCCAGGACTAAAGGTGCCACTACTGCCCAGTTATGTATTTTTAATCATGCGTGTTTCTAATCAAGTGATCACGCACACTTGAGTGTCACATAGGCCTCATCAAAATTGCAGAGGTTTAGCCCATTATCCCCATGGCGGGAAGCATGGCAGCGTGCAGGCAGACATGGTGCTGGGGAGGTAGCCAAGACTTCTACAGCAGAAGGAGACCGTGTTCCACACTCTTTACATTCAGTTAGGCTAAAGACTAAAAGGTCCCAGGAACTTGACTTTAACTTACTTGTCAATCTGCTAAGTTTTGGAACATGCCACTTATTTCTTCTTTACCTGAACTAGCGTTTTTTTATTTGTTTGCTTCTTGTTTAATTTTGCTTAATTATGCTTTCCTGAGAGTGTAATCAATTACATCTAAAGACATACGTTTTAAATTAGGTAGCACCCACATACAGCACACAACTCAGATTGCAAATTGTGCAAGTTCTGGTACTATCTTTAGTACCTTCAAAGGCATCGGGACAGTGACATTTTAACATCTAATTCTAGACTGGTGCCAAGTCCAATACCACCAGACAAAAAGGGGTGAAGAGGGAAGCCTGAGAGAGAAGAAGAGAGCGAGAAGAAGGAGGAAAGGAGAAAAAAACCATCTGTAATCCAATATAAGCTTATGAGCCCAAAAATTGAAAACATGAGGAAAATTAGCCAACAAAATTAAGATTGTAAAACTAACAATAAAAAAGATGTGTTATTTTGGCTTAATAAGCACGGTAGATCTGAAAATGACTCTAATTTTTTTTCATGTTCTGAAATGAGATACAGAATAAAATAATATTTTTTCATAGGAAAGGAAACACATGAAGAACAGTGAAACAAGACCAGGCAAGCATGGCTTTGATTCAGTACTAAGGGGGGTCCTCAGTGTCTCCCCTGGGAGCTGGTGACCCCATGTATCTGTTGTATTGTCCAGATGACTGTGGGTTCCACTGTTTCTGCCTCCGCCCTCTGATACCATCCCATGGGATTGGGAGGTGAGGTAGGAAAGCTGCAGGCAGTTTAAGTTGTTCTTCCTCTACACATCCCTCTCCCGTTCCACCAGCCCTGCTAGGCTGACTCCCTCTGCTAGCGCAGGCAGCAATTGGGCAGACGGACCAGCTAAGCCTACTGCCTGAACAGATATCCTACAACGGCCAGTCCCCTCTCGCTACAGGCACACCTGGTCGTCACTGTTGACTTGGAGCTCCTCTTAACTCTGGAAGGGGATATCAGACTATAGGGAGTGGAAGGAGAGCCACTCCCAACTGCGTTTTCCATGGAAACAGATGTCCCTGTCATCTCTCTAGCCCATCTTTCTACTGAGTAGTGCTGATGTCTGTGTCTGTGTCTGTGCGGAGCATCTATGAATGGGGGTGGGGGGGAGGACTGAGAAACAGTAGAGAGGAGGTGGGAGCTTCCTGGAACAAGATCTGCATCTTGAATAATAGATGTTCAAATCCCTTGCTAGAAAGCCTATAGTTCTAGCCACTGATGGCTCTTTGCACGTAAAATATGAACTCTTTGGGGGACTTTTGATTTTAGATTGGTCATTGCAGTCATTCCAAGACAACAGAAAAGATGTTTCCCAATGTCTATTACATAAGCGAGTCACCCTCTTAAAAAGCTGCATAATATTCTACAATATGGATACACTATAAGTTACTGTAACAGCTATCTATTTTTGTCTCTAGTCCATTGCTATTACAGTGCTCCTATAAATATTGTGTGTATATCTTTCATTACATAGAAACAGTGTTTTAAGAGTTGATTGGGAGTGCTGACAGATGTTTGGCAAGACAGCCCTTGACTCTACAGCAATCAGTTACATTGGGCCTTAACTTTAAAAACTTTAGGATCTGTCACAGAAATAACTTTATAATGATCCATAATTTCTTTGCTTAGCATGTGACCCGGGCACTCTTCATTTGCAACAATGTTTCTGTTCAATGCAACTTCAAAAGATCCAGTTAGCTGCAGTCCAGATCTCCAAGTGCTGCTAAGGAGGCGCTGCAGAGCAGAACTCTGAACCGGAACTCTTAAGTCATGTCCTGCCAGGCTCCTGTCTCAGCACTGCCAATTTTTACCTATATGACATTATGCTTTTTCATCTGTAAAATGGATGGATACAGTGACAAACTCATAGAGATGTTTTAGAAAATAAGTAAGAATGGGACTGGAGAGATGGCTCAAAGGTTCTTGCAGAGGACCTGTTCCATTCCTAGAATGCACAGAGTGGCTCAGAACCATTTATTACTCCAACCATTTCAGGGAGTCTGGTATGTGCACAGTGCCAGATGTCCAGGCAGATCATTCATATATTTACAATTAAAAACTAAAAAAGCTTACAGAAACTGGGTAAGAAAACGACTCTTGGATAGTTCTTGGTATGTAACAATTGTTCAGTAGCACTGGAAGATTTCACTCCAGGTAACAGATAGACAGAGGCTTTCTGGTTAGGAATAAATTCATCCCTGAACAAGCAGGGACAACTGATGCTTAGTTTTCTCCTTTAGTTACCAAGGCAGAATCAAAGAAAAAAATGTATCTTTTGCAGTGTTTAAGATGGAATTCACATCCTGGTACATACTGGGTAAGTGTTCTAGAACTGTCTAGAAATTTCCTTGATTTAAAAAACCTGCCAAAATATGTACATAAGTATAAAAATGTATAAAAGTCTTAGTCATTGTCCATTGCTGTGAAGAGACATCATGACCAAGGCAACTCTTATGAAAGGAAGAATTTAATTGAAGTTTTCTTACAGTTTTAGAGGCATAGTCTATTATGGTCACAGCAGGGAGTATGGTGGCATTTAGGCATGCAATATCTCAGAGCTGCATCCCACTCCTTAGCCACAGGGCGGGGTGGGGTGGGGGAGAACTGGATGACATGGGCTTCTGAAACCTCAACATGCACCCCTAGTGACATACTTCTTAAACAAGGCCAAACCTATTCCAACATGGTCACACCTCTTAATCCTTCTAATCCCTTCAAACAGTTCCACTCCTTGGTGACTAAGCATTCAAATATCTGTGTCAGTGAGGACCATTCTTACTCAAACCACTATTTTTCACTCCCTGGCCCCACAGGTTTGTAGCCATGTCATAATGCAAAAACGCAACTCAGTCTAATTTAAAAAGTCATCATAGTGTCTAAGGCAGTCTCAACACTGTTTAAAAGTTCAATGTTCAATGTCTCTTCTGAGGCTCATGGCAATCTCTAAACTGTAATCTGAAAAATCAAAATTAAAAAGCAGGTCATATACTTCCAGTATACAATGGCACAGAAGATACATTACCATTCCAAAAAGAGAAAGGGAAGTGTAGTGAGGAAATACTGGACCAAAGCAAGACTGAAAATCAGCAGAGTGAACTCCAAATTCTGCATCTCCATGTCTGATGTCAAAGCACTCTCCAGATCTCCAATTCATTTCAGCTTTGTTGACTGCAACAGACTTCTCTCTTGGGCTGGTTCCACTCCAGTCTGCAGCTCTCCTTGTCAGATATCCCACAACTCTGGCATCTCCAACATCTTGGGGTCTCCAAGGCAATCTAGGCTTCACCTTCAGAACTTCATGAAGTGGCCTTTCTAGGTCTCCATTGCAGGGACATCCCTAATACATTCTGGCTTTAGTGGCTTTCCGTAGCCATGAAGGGAGGTTTCAAAACCCATTTCTTGTATCCTTGACTCTATGTGGCCGAAGTTGCCAAGAGCTTCTATTTGTTGGGGCTGGAACATGGCCCCATCGTTCAAATACATTTTCACCAGCTTTCTGCTTTCTGTGGCTTCCTTCACTGCCTTAACTTTTCTTTAATTCCTTTTGACAAACTGGTTTTAGTTTAGCTGTTTGGGGTCTTCCCCTGAGGCCACCACTCCATTTATTCCATTTAGCACCAGGTTTTTCTTTAAACTTTATCCAGTGCATTGGACTTAGCTCTTAGCTCCATCATACTTCCTGATGCTCCAACTGCACATTCTGTATTTCTCCCTGCCCCACTTGCTTCTCTTCATTGTAGATCTGCAGAAGGGTGACCACTGGCAACCAGGTGACACAGCCAGCACCAGGCTGTCTTGAAAGCTCCTCTGCCAAGGTCATCAGTCCATTGATTCTTCAATTTATCCTAAGGACATTTTTAGGACAAAGTAGCCACACTCTTTGTCAAAACATCACAAGGATGGACTCTAGGCCACTCATTCTTCCTGAATGAGGAAACTTTTGTCTGAAACTTCTTGAGTGGGTCCCCATTGTTCAAACTCCCTTAGCACTGTCTACCATGTTCCTACCAGGATCGCACGTTAAGCCCCACTTAACATCTCCAGCTGCTTTTCTAGTCCAAAGTCTTCCATATTCCTCCAACAAATGGAATGGTCTGGTCTGTCACAGCAGTACCCCAGTCCATGGTGCCAATTTCTGTCTTATATGTCATATTGGGCACATTCTCATTTAGACCACAAGGAATCAAACCACTGACCTCCAGTACTGGACGAGAATATCTTCTGCTTATCGTATAATAACTGTCTCCATTCAAGTTATTATATGCCAGGAGTTTTGTATGTATTGTCTATTTAATCTGAATAAGGTCCCATAGGAATTAGATATCACATCCTTACTTCAGAGAAAGGACTGAGAACCTGAGAAATTAAATGACATGTATAAAAGTGATATCTGTGTCATGTATTTATTAAAACAAGAGATTTTCAAACTGCTACAAATCTTTCCAATGACATCTCCCTTTTCTGAGGCAGAACCAGTTTGCAACTAAAGGTTTTAAATGCTTAGAACTGCGACTTTGGGAGAGGGGGCTGTGGAAAGGGCCAATTTTTTTTTTTATCTATCAGGCATGGTAGGGATAATGGTTACAGTCCATAGTCCCTTCAGAGACACAAGATATATACCAAAATCCTTTAAAATCACGGAGGAAAAACCTGGGTGTGGTGGCGTATGCCTTTAACCTCAGCACTTGCAGATGCAGAGGCTGGCAGATCTCTGCAAGTCAGAGACCACCTGATTCACAGACTGAGTTCTAGGAGAGCCAGAGGTACATACTGAAACCCTGTATCGAACCCCACCCCATCCCATCCCTCCAAAAAAACTCATGAGGAAAAAAATAAATAAACCCACATCCAGGTTCTACAAGGCAAAAAGACTTAAAGACTTAGAAAGTGAAACTGTTGCTTGCACCAAGGTGTCCTGGGAAAGTGGGAGTGGTGGCCAAACAATAAAAATGTCAAATTTCCCTCTTCCTGAAGGTTAGGCTAGACAAAGATGAAACACAGACAGAAAGGGACACCTCCTAGCTACATGATTATACAAGGGGGTTGGTCAATGTGAGCCACCCTTTCGTCTCTGATCACATGAGAAGCATCTCTGGGTGTTGTCCGGCCTTGTTCCTGCTAGTCTCCAACTGGTTAAATGAATGAAGTAAATACGTGTGTGTCCCAGAGACCTGTATACTGAGGCGGCTCAGTGAGAAGCGGTTACGCGTATTAAAATAGTTAAGTCTCCAACGCCGACAATTCTGGACACCTTCAATCCTTACAAAAACAGCGTGCGAGTCTGCGCAGTAACTACACCGGGAGGCGTGGCACACGACTGCGCTTGCTCAGACTCATTTCCCCGCCCCCTCCAGGCCTGAGGACCAATGGGGCGGGCCAAGACCGAGGAGGGTCTACTCTAGAGGGGCGAACTGAGGAAGAGGCGTGGCCGTCTGGTCAGTCTCTGCCACCCTCTTCCGGGCTCCGCTGGCTGCGTGCGCATCCTCCCCCCCTTCTTTTGTGGTCCGGCCCATTGCGAGGGTGACAGGAAACCCTGTGCAGGGAGCGCCGCCATCTTGGGCCAGCCCGAGGAAGATCCTGAGGGAGCCGCGGGAGCAGCCGCCGCCACCACCACGACTGCCGCCCGAGTGTCTGCAACCTCAGGCCAGTCCGCCTTCCTGCCAGGGCCTCGGCCGACGGATTCCGGCCGCTCTCCCGCCGCGTCCGCCCTCCGCTTCCTCGTCCTGACGTCCCCCTCCCGTCCGGAAAGCTGCCCAGCCACCAGCAACCCCCCAGGTAACCAAAGCCTTCCGCAGGGGCCGCCCGGAGCCGGCCTCCCAGCCCGGCCCTTCCAAGGGGCGGAGGCGAGCGGAGAGGTAGGCGGGCGGCGTCCCGGGCTGGCCCCGCAGGCCGCGGCCAGCCCGGGGGTCGGCGGAGGGCACTGGCCTGACAGGACTCTGCGGGGCGAGCTGTCGCCCGCGCAGCCCCGGCCGGCTCGAGCTCCCTGCCCGCAGACCCGCTCCGAGGCGTGCGGGGAGGGTGTGTTCTCACCTCGTCTGTCCGGCCTGCGGGGCACAACCGCGGCCTCCGCAGGCCCGGGTCTCACCGCCTTTGCCCGCAGCTGCAGACTACCCCCTCAGTGTTTCCCCACGCGTGTCGCGCGGTCCTGCCACCCACGAGCCCCAGCCGTGGCAGTCCCACCCTACAGGGCCTCATCTTACAAAAGGCATCTCGGGCTGGCTCCCGTGTCCTTGTAAGCAACCGCTCTGTAGTCCGGCTGAGAACTGGGTGTGTGGGACTGTTTTCGAGAGGTTCTCTGAAGCCCTGTAAAGTCCCTGGTCAGCCTGCACGAGTTAGAACCTCCACAGCATCTAGAAATAACGAAGGAAAAAAGTTTGGGCATCTGGAGGATTTGAGAAAAGACGATGGAACGGGAATGCTGAAACTCTAGTGTGTGCCAGGCACGGGTTTAGGTGTCTTCACACATAGCTTGCTTGAGTGTCTTTGAGAGTTTTCCGCATTTTTTTTTAATAAGGGGCGGGGGACGTACTGAAGCCAGAAGTTGTCCTGTAGCTGAGTAATGATGGCACACACAAACTGGCTTCTCCCCATACTGGCTGGTATGTTTTTTTTTAACCACAGTACGTTCAACAAGGGCCGAGGCACACAATACTGGATCGGCTCTGAGAAGTGACAACTGAATTCCATTTTTTCTCTATTCACACTGGGTGATAACTGATAAGACCCAAAATCTATCATGTCAGCTGCTACTCTGGCAAATGCTCATTGGAGGAGAGGTGGTGGTAGGATTTCCTCTTTATTTGTGAAGAAAGCCGTGCTCTTGGTGGCTGCACAGCCAAGTGTTAGAAAAGAAACTCTTGGAAAGTTTACTGGTCATGGCATGTTGTTTCAGTTACTTTTTATGTAAATGTGATTGTTGAGTACAAATTTGCCCCAGTAATAATTCAGCTCCCTCTTCTCCCTTCCCTTCAGCAGGGAATTTTCTTGGGAATTCTGTGTAACTAGGAAATGGCAATACCAGAGTAAGACTCCAAGGCATGTGAGACTCCAAAACCTTAACCTACATGCTTTCATGCATGGCCAAATAAAATTGCTCAAATCATATAGACACTTCCTAATTACTTAATTGACCCTAATCAAGTTAACCAACCTCCTAGACTCAGTGTCCTTATAAATTGTGACCACATTTCAGAGTTATTTCAAGGATTAACTAGAATTTAAAGCTCAAGCTTGGCATGTAAGTGCCTGTAGTTTTGCTAGCCATATAATGGGTGTTTAATATCTGTTGAATGAGTACTGTCGAAGTAGACTCTGGCTTAGTTCCACCTGCCTATTTTGTAGTATATAACCATCAGTATATCACTTCTGACCTGGTTTCCTTATTTGTTAAGTGAATTTTTAGGATTAGAGATTGTTTATAAAGTAGCTAGTTTATATTAGGTGCTCCATAAGTGGAGTTATTGTAAAGATGTAAAAAAAACATAGACTCTAATTGTTATTGAAAATTCCTTGGAAATAAGGGTTTTTTTTTTGTTTTTTTTTTTTAAATTCTGCTTTCTATTTTTCATGTTAAATTTTATATTTGTAAACTTAAGCTTTGCCACAGAGCTCGAAAATTTCTTGCAGCCAGTTTTTATAGGTCTTATTTGCATTCTCTTAGCAAGATATGTAAGATTAAAATGTTCAAACTATAATTCTTGAGGTGTCTATGTCACTGAAAATGTTAGCAATGTGGGCCTGGCAAGATGGCTCAGCAGGTAAAGGCTTTTGCTGCCACACTTTATAACCAGAGTTAGATTCTGGAACCCACCCAGTAGGAGAGATGGATTCATACTAGTTATTTTCTGATATCTACATTTATGCCCACATGTGCACACACATGCAGTCATACGCACAAAAGTATTTTAAAAGTATGGCAGGAGACAATTTATTATTAACATTAAGAGATAATGTATTTCAAACTTTTTAAAGTTTGCAAAATAAAGCATCAATACAGTGAACATTAATAACGGAATTACTGATCAGTGTGTGTAATTAACAGTTTTGGTCTATCTGTTCACTGCTTCTTTCATATTCATCTGTATCTCAGACAGATTAGTAAACTTTTACTAATCCTTTCAAGTGCAGGTATCCTTTTTGTTTTGTTTTAAATACTTTAATGGAAGTCAGAACACAGATTTGGGAGTACATTTATTTCTTATTCATAGCACACTGCCATTAGTGGGAAGGTATTATCCTTCTCTTTGGATATTGTTAAGCAATCTGGTATTTTAATTTTGTTATTTACATTAATTTATACAAAAGTGTAACCTCAAATGAGTTATAAAAAGTTGATCTCAGAAATGGACAGATTGTTTTCCAAGGTTGTATTTCTATTATGGAAAAAATGTTCACCATTTTGATTAGATTGATTATTAGATTAACTATGAAAGTTTTCTGGCTACCTGACTGGCATGTGGCGTAGCATTCCAGTTCAGGGGCCTCTGAGCAAGGATGCACCTATCTTGAGTTCCATGAAGGTAGAGACAATGCTTCTCCCTCTTTTGATTATTGTTAAAACCTTTCATAGTGGTTTGTGCTTAGTAGGTATGGGGTATTTCATGTTGTTGGTGTTTAATCACAAAAGTAGTCTTTTTTCCAGTGTTTATAACAAAATACATTTATTGAGATCCCTAAAACTGAAGAACAACATTAAGACTTTAGGTCACCAGGAGTATATGGTGGATTGCTTTCCCCTTGCTATTGAATTAGCTATATAAAGATTGTGTAGTGATCTGAGGAATAGACTGCAATAGCTATAAACAGGGAGTGACAGTATATAAACAAACACATAAGGGGTTAAAATAAAATATAAGCCTGAGAAAATACCTGTTTGTTATTAGGTGCTTTGTTTTTTACTCTGAGGCTTCTACCAGCACCTTTAGCACTAGTTGTTTGGGGTTGGAGAGATGGCTCTGTGGATAAAAGCACCCACTGCTCTTGTAGATACCCCAGATTCTCAGTAGGCACATGGTGGTTCACAACCATCCATAACTCCACTTTGAAGGAACCTGACACTGTGCTTGGCCTTTCTGCCCACAGACCATGTGGGTAGAGCATATACCATACATGTAGGCAAAATGTTTATATTCATAAAACACATTTTTTAAAAAATTAAAACTCATTTACATAATCTTATTTAGGAAGAGATTTGATTTGTTTGGCATGACAATGACTAGCATGCAATATATGTTTAGTAACCATATTTAGATATTGATATATTGACTCAGGAATATGTCCGTGATTTTATTAAGTGAAAGAACATGTTGAATGTTTTATACAGTTGATATGTTCCATCTTTAAATATAAAGCTTATATACCTCCTTAGCATAGGTATATTTCATATTAAAGTAAGGTTGAAAAATCCTTTAAGTAACATTAAGAATGCTTAATATTTAAAACTGATCACGTGATTACATAGTGCAACAATTATCAGTGCTTATAGGTCATTTTTTGAAGGTTTCTTTTGATAGCCAAGAACAGTTATATGTCCACCTTGCATGTGTTTAATAATTAGTTAAGTAGAGAGCATTATACTCTTTGAAGTCAGGCTTCTGAGCTCAAGTTCTAGGTCGGCCATTTACTAACTCTAGAACATTGGCCAAGGTAGTAAATTTCTCCAAATATCAAGATCTTCAATTTTTGCATGAAATAATAGCTTGACAGAGTTGGTAGAAATTAAAAATTAGTATTAGTATAAATAACACAGATCATTGTGTGATTTATTCTCAAATGTTCTTTATTATTGCAGTAGATAAATAATAATAAATTAATATTACCAATTATTGATAGTTGTTTCTTAAATTTGTGTATACTCCAAATGTAATCATTTAATATTTCTTATTAACAATATTAAATTAGAAGCAAAGGAGTGAAAGCATCACCTGGAGGAGGTGGATGGTGCTGTTTGTAAAAGGGAATTGAGTTGTTAACTGTGCTGAATACAATATAGACTTGGTCCAAACTGCCTGAGCTAGACACTCTGCTTTCCTCTTAAGATCATTTCCTCTTTTGTAAAATGAGGAACCTAGTAGCTGTCTTAGAAGGACAGCAGTCAGATGAAGTGGCGCATGGAGTACTTAGGAAGTACCCCAAAATGGAAACTAGTAGTTGTGTTACTAATTTACACACTGTTCATCACAGTTGTTTTTATGGATACAGCAATCTATTTATTTATTTGTTTATTTTTAAAAAGGCATTAAAGGAGGTCTTATGTCAATTCTATCCAAGTAATTTTTATTTAAAAAAGAAACAGAACAAAGGGTCACACTTCTGTAGTCACAGACTCAAGAGGCTGAGGCAGGAGTAACGGACGATCTAATGAGACCCTATTTCACAAAACAAAATGGGAAGAAAATGCATTTTAATCAGACTATAGAATATTGCTAAGCTCTTTTTAAAAAATTCAGTGGACTTATGCTTATGTTGAGTGACTTATGCTTCCAACATGAGCCAACCAGCATTTTCTGCTCACATTCCCTACCCTCTGCCTTTTTTTTTTTTTTTTTTTTTTTTTTGACCGTTGAGCTTTTAAAACAAACTCACTCTTAAATAACAGAGATATATTTTTTCTCTTTTCAAAGGTAGGCAAAATATTTTGTTCACTTTATTAGTGGCATGTTTTGAGAAAGCATGCATTGCTTTGTTCAAGCAATGGTGAGCATAGTTAAAACATGTACTTTTGACTGAATAGACAGACTATGGAATTATTTAAAGTTTACCGGTTTCTTATTTTTTAATAAGAGAGTTGTTTTCTGCCTTTGCAGAAATGAATAAATTTGGTGTTTTGTTTGCTTTTAAGACAGTGTCTCATGTAGCTAAGGTTATCCTCAAACTCAGCATGTAGCCAAGGATGATCTCAAACTTCTGGACTGACTTTTCTGAGTGCTAGATTACAGGCCTGTGCCACCAGGTCTTGTTTATGTTTGAAGCTGGGTCTTGGTACATGCTAGTCAAACACTTATCAATTGAGGTACATCCCCAGCGCTATCTTCCTGTCTTTAGGGTTTTTATTTGTAATTATAAAAGAAACTTGAGGGCTATAGAGATGGCTCAGTGTTTAAGAGCACTGACTGCTCTTCCAGAGGTCCTCAGTTCAATTCCCAACATCCATGTGGTGCTCACAACCATCTGTGATGAGAAGTGATGCCCTCTTCTCATGTGTCTGAAGACAGCTACAGTGTACTTACATATAATAAATAAATACATCTCTAAAGAAAAAAAAAAGAAAAACTTGAACCAAAAATATTATTGTGGTGAAGTAAAAACAAAGCATCAGTGTTCATCCTGAAATAGTAGTTATTTAGAAAACTACTATATTAATGCTTATTAAAAATATCTCAAAATTCATCATTTTAGTTGATATTTAGAGGATGCTATGTGTGACAACTAGCATGTACAGTTAGTAGAATTGAATTATAATTTCACAGTTACTCTTAGAGCACTTGAAATTGTTGACTTTGGGACTGTTTAAAGGCCATAATTTTTGGGTGTTGTGTGTTGGGGCTTGAAGCCAGGGCCTTGTGCATGCTAAGCATGCATTCAACACTAAGATACACCATAAGCCCTGTAATTTTATTTATCTATTCCCTTGTTTGTCACCTGCCTGCCCATCCATCCATCCATCCATCCATCCATCCATCCATCCATCCATCCATCCATCATCCATTATCTATCCATCATCTATCCATCATCTATCTCTGACAAGGTCGCTCTGCATAGCCCTGGCTGTCCTGGAACTCACTATACAGAGTAGGCTGGTCTTAAACTCCCAGAAGTCTGCCTGAGTCTGCCTCCTAAGAGCTGAATTTTAATATAATAAAACAGAAGGAAGCAGAGTATGTACACAAAGAAACTAATTTACAAATGATTACCTTGGAAAGGGTTTTAGGACTTAAAAACTAATTTGAGGAAAAGAATGTACTGTTTCCATACAGAAGAGAAATTAATACATGTTAGGAATTTAATAATCTTGAAAACTAGTTAATTCGAGGGTTCCTTCTACCCCCCTTGTAAGGAGCTGGTTCAGAGATCTGGTAAATAATTTAGATCAGGCTTAACCTCGAGGCCAAGTTGTTATGGGTTTGTTTGTTTGCTTGCTTGCTTGCTTGCCTGCTTGTTTGAGACAGGGTGTCTGTGTATCCCTGGCTATCCTGGAACTATGTAGACCAGGCTGGCCTTGAATTTAGAGATCCACTTTTCTTCTCCTGAGTGCTGGGATTAAAAGGCATTAGCCTGCTTAGTTTAAGGCCAAGTTCATTTTAAAGTTTGAGTCTCAGTAGTAGCTGGGAAAGAGGTAAAAGTTACCAGGTCTAGGATTCCAGCTGATCCAACTAGAAAAGCTTCTCCTGAAAGAACTGGTTAAGGGAGTTTTCTGCAATGTAGAGGACTGATTATGAATGTGTCACAACATGCTGGTTGCATTGGGAGCAAGGCATGAGATTTGTGTTGACTGTTGTCTGCACAGCAAAGTAAGGTGACTGTAATTATGTGATGTGCTCTTTAGTTTTCTGTATTTAAGGATTTCTTTTTCCTTGGATTTTCTTTTTCTTCACCTACTGCAAATGTTCTTTCTATAGACTCAGTTTTATTATGTTGAAATTTTATTTGACATATAACATAAAGTTATCACAAAATACTCATTAAAACACAAGAAAGCACACATTTTTGAACAGTTAATAAGCCTTGGTATGTATGATTTTTGTCATTCCTTAGCTGAAAACTGGTGAAAATTAAGTTCATTAGATGTTAATATTGGTATTAGGATGTGTTTCCTAGAACCTAGTACAGTGTTAGATACATTGAGACACAACTTCCCTTACATCTTTAAGTATTTTATTATTGGTTTATATAACGTGTATGCTTGTCCACCAAAGAAAGTTAACACATGGAACATTTATATAGCACTAAAATTATTTGAGATTACTGTTGTTGAGACAAAGGTCTCTGTTTTGTTCAGGCTGACTTCACAATCCTGCATTCAAAGTCTTTCAGTCTCCTGAGTATCAGCCAGGATTAACTTGTGTGTAACTGTGCCTGTGATATTGAAAGTGTAGGAAAGAAATTGGGATTTTTCTTAGGGTAAATCTACCTGATGATTGACTAGGCAGTAGGCTGTGATCTTTGGAAGTATCTTAATATGTAAGCTTTTGGATTTGTTACGTGTGAGTACAACTCTATAGCATTTTACCCCCTAGAATAGTACATAGAACTCATGAGTTTTTAATAATGAAATACTGTATTAAGTTGCTAATCATGTTCTCCTTTTTAAAAATCTATAGGAACAACAATTTTGTGCGATAAAATCTAATTTTGATGTCAATTTGATTTGGATTGCATGCTTGTTCTAGACTTTAGATTCTTTGCTTAGTTTTGATTTAAACGAGAGGAGAAAGGTTTTTTTTTTTTTTTTTTTTTTTTTTTTTTTTTTTGTATTAGTGATTACTTTTGATAACATAACTTACTTGATCAGTTAACAAGGAAAAGGACCTTAAAGGGAAAAGGAACTATTTAATGATGGTTGACTTAAATTCATAAAGATTTTCTTTTTTGAAAGATTTTCAGAATAACCTTTGTGGGGTTATTTTGGAGGGGTTGTTTGTTTGTTTTGATATTTCCTAGAGTAAAACTTTGAAGTCTTTTGAAACATTTTTTTTTCCATATTTTTGTAGATCACTTGAGACTATTAAAGTAACATTCAAGAGAGTTTGTAATCAGTTTGGGAATTTTACTGACTTAGATTAAAATTTTGTTTATGTAGTGAGTGTGTTTTCTTAATATGTGTGATATATTTAAAAGATGTGTGATGTATGTATATGTATGTATGTTTGGAAAGGGCAGCAGTAATAGGTTTTTATAACTTGTGAACTGTTTTCTTTGTTTTTAGTGCCACCATGGCAACTGCACCGTACAACTACTCTTACATCTTTAAGTATATTATTATTGGTAAGTTTATTTAATGTGTATGCTTGTCCTCCAAAGAAAGTTAACACATAAGACATACATCGGCACCTAAACATACTGCTGCAGAAGTGCACACTTTCATTGACTTCAGAACTAAAGCTTTTTGATGAAGATGCATATGCCTTTTCCATCATGGCCCTGGTTACTTATCTAGTCTCTGCATACTAGTGAAATGATGGTGGTTGTCCTTCAGGGCCACCTGCAAACTTGTTAGTGTTGGGGTTAAAAAATTAATTTCCTGCTAAAATTAATTTCAGCAAACATCCCAATGTCATAAAAGTTTTCAGGTCCTCTTGAGTTCCAAAATAGGTAGAGAACACTGGTTCAGAATAGGTCGTGGCAGGGACACACACACACACACACACACACACACACACACACACACACGGGTAGTTTTGTTTCTTTTTAAATGGCAAGACCTTGCTCAAATTGTCTTAATTCATTTATCCATGAATGGTTATAAATAACAGGTCAAAGTCTAGATGCTCTGCTGAGTTGCAGACCAGTGGAAGAGCTCTTACAAGCTTATCCTGGATATGGGCTTGTGTTTGATCTCCACAATGGAAAACCAAACACAACAACCTGTAAATAAGCTTAAAAAAAAGAAAAGGAAAGAAGGTCATGTCTTTTCCTTTGATGCCAAGTTTGTATAGCTTTGTGAGATGGCATCTATTGTAATGTAGAGGTGAAACAAGAGACATAGCCAAGCTTCCAAGTTTTAATTTGTTATTTCTGTTTGCTTTTGTGGTAGTTCATTTGCATAGACCAATAAATGCACTTGGGATGCCCACTTGGAAACAGTTCAAATTACAAAGTCCTGTTCAACTTGTTAGCTATTTACTAAACAGTAATTTACAGCCAAATTCTATCCTGCTAAAAATTAGAAGTGCTCAGTTTGTCTTTTGAATTTATAATAAAGAAGGAAGATACAGGTATTCCAAGTGTTCAGAAACTTATGTGTATGATATGTTGATATGCAGCAGTCAGTGCATATGACTATAGGCGTAAAAATTGAGAAATATAATTGCCATCTGAAACATTTTCTCTTTTTGAACAGGGGATATGGGAGTAGGAAAATCTTGCTTGCTTCATCAATTTACAGAAAAAAAGTGTAAGTTCAATATGAAAGGTAAAAAAGACGAGTAGCTTACTTTATTGTCAGTCTCTACATTTTAAAAAGCACTATTTTTAGTGTATTTTATGCATTTGATTATAACCTTTCTTCATATTTATACTTGGGTTTTTAAAGTGCCATGATTATTTTTCTACAGTTTATTTTAAAAGATTTATGTGTGTGTGTGTGTGTGTGTGTGTGTGTGTACATGCACGCTTGCTTGTAGGGCTATGCGTATGAGTGCAAGTGTCCTTTGAGGCCAGAGACAACAGATCCCCAGGATCTGGAGTGAGTTACAGGTGGTTGTGAGCCATCTTGATGTTCTGCTGGGAACCAAACTTGGGACATCTCCAAGATCAGTACACACTTTTAATTGCTGAATCATCTCTCCAGACCCAAGGACCATGGGTATTTAAATAGGTGCAGATAAAATACAGTATCATTGCCAGTTAAACTGTTAATTAAAAAAAAAAATTTTGATGATGTGTGATTATATTCACTTTGGTTCTACTTATTTACTTATATATAGATAAAGGCAGGGGTCTCACTGTGTAGCTCTGGCTGACCTGGGCTTGACTATGTAGACTAAGTTGTTGTTGTCAAACTCAGAGAGATCTGCCTTCTGAATGCTGGGATTAAAGAAGTGCACCATCATGGCAGGTTGTTTTGATTTGTTTGTTTATTTTGTTTTTAGTGTTTTTGAGACAGTATTTCTCTGTGTAGCCCTGGCTGTCCTGGTATTCACAAGAGATCCTCCTGCCTCTACCTCCAAAGTGCTGGGATTAAAGGTGTGCCACCACTGCCCAGTGCAAATTCATTTTTAAGAGTATAGAATGTTAAATATAAATAACCCCATCTTTTTTCTTTATTTTAAATGTATCTTTTTAAAAATCAACTTTACTTATTTATGTGTGTGTGTGTGTGTGTGTGTGTGTGTGTGCGCCTTGGTAATGCATGTTGGTATACATGGATGTGTATGTTACATGTGGCTGGTACACACATAGGCCAGAAGAGGGTGTTGGATTCCCTGGAGCTGAAAGTTTTAGGCAGTTGGAAATTGTTCAGTGTAGGTGGTGTAGGGAACTAGACTCTGGTCCTCTGGAAGGACAGCTAATAATGTTCTTAATCACTGTGACATCTCTCCAGCTCCCCACCCCCAAAATCATCAACATTTTTTCTGTATGTATCACTTGTTCACTACAGTTAGTTTTGAAATAAATAGAATTCTTTCTGTCTTTATCACTGGCTAAAGTTTAGAATACAGTTCTTATTGGGGGTGGTGGAGAAAGAGGCCAATATGTTATAATTGGTAGGCAAAATAGAATTGACAACATGGTGTTTTTGTGCTGCTTTCCCCACGAGTTTTCTGAAGTTTGGCTTTTTTCTCTTCTCCAACAGTTATGGCTGATTGTCCCCACACAATTGGTGTTGAATTTGGTACAAGAATAATTGAAGTTAGTGGCCAAAAAATCAAACTGCAAATTTGGGATACAGCAGGACAGGAGCGGTTCAGAGCTGTTACACGGAGCTACTATAGAGGAGCTGCGGGTGCGCTCATGGTGTATGACATCACCAGGTAAGATGATGTCCTGCTTTGGAGTAGACCAGTATGTTGGGCAGAATGGTTTCTTTTTCATTGGTTTGGGTCTCTTTTAGTTTATAATTGGATATCTGTAAATTATAAATTAATTTATTTGGGTTTTATGATTTCTGCTCTAAAGCTCGAACAATTTAAATAACATGCTGATCTTCTTTTCTGGAAGTTGGTTAAAGAAAGACTATGAGATAATGGGAACCTAAAAGAACAACACAGTCTGGGGAGTAGAGTTAGCTGTTTGCAGAGAGGTGGCTTTATATACGAAACTTTCACTTCAGGGAAGGCAAGCCAGTGCTGAGGAACTGTATTCAGTCTGTGTTAAATTGACACCTTCTGTGAATAGGAACAGTAAGGAGTGAATCACTTAGTTTTGTTGGAAGCATGGTAGACTGAAACAGATCCTGTGTTCTCATCTACAGACCAATAAAAGGTTTTTTTTTGTTAAGTTGACTATTTCACACTTTGGTGTTAGTTTATGTATGATGTTTGAGTAATTACTCATTTACTTAAATTCATTTTTCTACCACGGATTGAAATGACTTAAAACACTGCATCGGGATTCAATTAGTGACAACATGGCTCTTTCTGGAAACTCAGAATATCTGACATGAAGTCACAAAACAGGAGTATAGAGGTTTGACTTTGGAGCATGTAGCTAAACTGCCACTTACTAGACCTGAGCAGTTCTCTGCTGTAAGATAAAAATGAGCTGGTCGCCTTTGATCTTGATACAAAGTGTCAGTCAGCCAAAGCATCCCTAAGAAGAGTTCCTCTTTAGGACATAGAGATAAGTGAGTGGAACCGAGTGACAGTTGGAGGTCGAGGTCGACACCGAGAAAAAGCTTTCTGCCGGTTCATTTTGAAGAGTCAGAGAACCTGAGCATAAGAAGACTGAGCTGAACGCAGGGAAGGAGCCCCTTGTTGTCTAACTTCTCTAACTTTGACATACTCTTGAAATATTTATAGGGACTGATTATAATCATGTACATAAAGCCTCAGTAAATTCTCAGAAAACAGTAAAGTAAGTTTTCATTTTTTTCACTGTGCTGGGCAGTTGGTAACATGATCAGCAAATGGTCTTGTGGGGAGACTATAAACCTGGCTGTTGTACAAACCCGCCTCATTATGAGGCATTCCTGAAGACTTAGAGGTCCCATATATCACCAATACACTTAAATATGGTGTGTGCTTAAAATGCAATTTATTTTGGTTTTTAAACATATCTTTTAAGTATAGTAATATTGTGGTAAAGTTTATGTGTATTTAAGTGATCAAAAGCACTTCATATGGAAACAGCAGAAATCTCCATCATCTAAAGGAATGGATACACATCAGGTGGTATATCACACAATGACTGTTTTTGAGCTATAAAAGGATGACTGATACATACTATGTGTAAGTGTAAAAGGCCACATGTGATTCTGTACATTTATCTAGAATAGGCAGGAAGATTACAAAGGCATGGCAGTTACTGGGCACAGAATTTCTCTTTGGAGGGTCCTGTGAATGTTCTAGAATTTGATATTAATACTAAAAGTAAATTGTATTTTTAAAGGGTTTATGGTGATTCATTATATTTCAATATTTACTGAAAAACGTACTTTGGATGTTCGGTTCCTAGGTGACTTTAGACAGTTCATAATAACAGGTTACTGGTAGAATAATGACACTATTTTTTACCAATTGTTTATATTAATCCTTAACATTAATCCTTAATCAACTTAGAAATTCCCAAGTTGATAATACTTTTTACCTTTTATCAGCTATAATTGGCACTTTCCTAAATTGATAATGAAGCTTATTATGTCAGTTGTTTTGCCAGTCAGAATGCAGTAAATACACTGTAAATGTATCGTGACATCAAGTAGAAAGTTGAGCCATCCTAACCCAGAGCCGGTGTGTGTGGATGTATTTGTTGTGTTAGGCTCAGCTGGACTAGTGCAGATGACACCAGGCCTTTTAAGTTTGCTCGGATAAAATGGGGAAGTCCACAGTCTGAATCTCCATGTGCTTTAAGCTCCATGCAAATAAGAGTTACAAGATGTAAGCTTTTTTTTTTGGTAGCTGAGGTCTTGAATTTCTAGATTAATGCATTAAATGACTTTTTTAAAAAGACAGTTTTCAATCTGTGTATTAACTCAGTCCAGAGTAGTAATCTGGGCATGGTGTCATTATGCCTGTAATTCTAGCATTTAGGAGGTAGAGGAAGGAAGATCACAAGTTGGTGGCCAGCCTAGGAAACATTAAAAAGAAAAAAGAAAGTAAAAGAACAATTTAGGGAAGATGAATTATATACTCATTTAGTATGTCTGTCTTTTATTTCTGACTAAAAATCATAACTTGTAGATGCAAAAATATTTTTTCTCTTGAGTATATTACTGGGTAAGCATTTTGGTATGGTTCTCCAATTTGCGATTAGAAAATTTGGATAATTTTTAAGGAATGTTAGTTTTAACTCTAAATGGCAAATCTTGGTTCTGAATAGTCTGTTCCTTGCTTGCATTATGGTGTATTTACATATTTGCTTTACATACTTCTGATATTAACAAAGTTGGCTATTGAGCTATTTAAAAATAATGTTTGTGGCCAGGTATGATGGCACACACCTGTAATCAGAGAGAAAGTTGACTACATTAAGAGAGGGAAGATGGCTTGAACTACAGAGTGAGACCTTGTTTCAAAACACAAAGTTTGGCTAGAGTTTTGAGAATTATATTGGATCCGAATTACAGCTGTTCTTTGGAGTAGCCATCTTGTCAAAGTAAAAATATACATAGTTTGGATCTTTCAATTAAAATCTGTATATGTATATATAGATTTGTATGTTTATTTGCTTCTTTGTTTTTGAGACAAGGTCTCACTGTAGTACAAGGCATAATACAATGAATTCACTTAGGGTCTTAATGGCTCAGATTCAAGACACTTGTGCCCTACCCTAGCCTTTGAAATCCTGGGATTACATGTGTGAGGCACATCACACCTGGGTCTTTGTTGTTGTTCTGAACAAATGGCAATCGTATGTAGAATCAACACATTTTAATTTTAACTTTTGCAGAAGAAGTACATATAACCACTTAAGCAGCTGGTTGACAGACGCAAGGAATCTCACCAATCCAAACACTGTAAGTCGATACCTAACTGTATAAGAGATTTAAAATCATATAACCCAAACGGTCAAGCCTTGCACTGGTGAGATTTTGTTATTTGGGTACAATGAATAAGAGACCATTCCCTTAGTCTCACTCACTCATTTATTCATTGCATTCATATTTTCCTTGATGCTACAGATCTAGGCCTCATGTATGCTAGGCAGATGATCTGCCATGAAGCTACATCCCAGTCCCAAGTATCTTTATTTATTCTTAAAGGCTAATTGAAAAAACTTTTAATTTTGGTTGGTTCCAGGTTTTTTATTTTTATTATACGTTTTCTGTTTGGATCTAAAAAAAAAACAAACAAAAAGAAAACAAAACAAAAACTATGAGTGAGGTGGTGCTCTCAGTTGGGAGTTATCATAATCTGAAATTATAATTTTAAAAAGCTTCTGAACTAAGTTTGTAAAATATTACTATCAGGAAACTGGGCAAAACTGTGCAAGGGTTCTTTTTGATTTTTTACAGTTGCATGTGAATTTGTAATTATCTGAATAAAATGTCAACTAAAAGTAAGTATTCTACATACTTTAAATAATTAACTTCTTAACAAGATTGAAAAGATACTGAGACGTTAAAGGACAGCTACCATTATTGTGTATCAGAAAGAACCTTCAGGTTTACAGAGATGCCATAAAACCACCTGAAAGATGAATTAGAAATGTGGTGAATGGTTTAGTGATGGTTTAGATTTAGATGGTTAGGATGGTGTATATGGCTTAGAGTGCAGACGAGCCGGACCTCTGGGCAAGCCAGCTTTCCAGGCGTCAGGGTGTCAGTGGGTATCCTGGAAGGTGTTACAAGAACAGTGCTTCACTTAGCTTTGTGCCTCCTGTACTTGGTAAACCAGGGTGAGTGGTAAGAGCTGTTTTGCTAGTGTGGAGCCTAGAGCTTTCATTTTCATTTATATTAAACTCACCTTTGCTATGCATAGAGACATGCGTATAGATAAATATTCATAGCAGCTTTATTTGTGATAACTAAAAAACAAAAGCAGTCCAGTTACACCAAGACATAAAATAGCAAAGCAGTTTGGTTGCACGCATCCCCACTATGGTGAGCCACACCAAAGAAGGAATTATGGTAACAACATCAGCTCTGATGACTCTTAAGAGAATTTTGCTGAGTTTAAAAAGTCTAAAAAAGCTTACATATTTTATGATTCCATTGGCGTATTTCAAAATGACTGTACTGTAGTTAGAACAAACTGGTGATTGCCAGGGGTTGGTTAGTGATAGGCTGGTAGAACTATGAAGAATCAGCAGTAGCAGTTTCTTGGTGATGATGTTGATGGTTCTGTACCCAGATTGAGGTGACAGCTGTTATAACACTGTTATAACTGTTATAACACTGCACAGAACCTCATGTGGACACAGTCATATAAATGAGTTTGAAAAAACAGCTGTCTTAGGGCTGTAATTGTACCAATGATAGTTTTCTGGTTTTGAGAGTATAATGTGGCTCTGTGAGTTACTACAGAATTTTAAAAATGTCTTTCAGCCTACTTTATATTACTATGTTTTCTATGAAATTGTCTTTTGTTTTTATGAGAAAAGTATATTTTTTTTCATTTTTGTTACTATTTTGTGCTTCTTTGTTACCAGACTATCTCTTAGGGGGGTAGGCAGTGAAGATTGGGCAATGATGTGTTGTTGGGAAAAAGAAAATACTTCTTTTTGAAGAGGGTGGTGGTAGAGTGGAGTGCTGGCGATTGAAGCCGTAGCTGTGTACCTGCTAGGCTAATGCTCTGCCCACACTTCAGTCTAGAAGGCAGTATTTCTTGTTTTGAATGCCTATCTTATAATGACCTTATACTAAGCCTGATTTTAAGTGGTTTTTTTTTTTTTTTGTTGTTGTTGTTCAAATGACTATGAACATTATTTTCCCTTGTCAGTGGTCATTTGCACTTTGAAGAATGTTTTTTGATTATACCATTTAACTTACATGGAAATAATTGATTAGTTCACTGGACCCAAATCTTGAGACAAGTACTAATTTTGTGTGGAAAAAAAAGCAGGGAAGCACTTTTTTGTTGAAATCATTAATTATTAACATCTATATCTGGTTAAAAGGGGCAGAAAGGTAGAAGAGGGCTGATATCTTCCCCCTTTGTGTCTTAAATAACAAGCAAAAACCCCTTTGTTTTCTTACCTTTAGTCTTTTTTTTAATAATTTTACCTTTGTAGGTAACTCCAAAGTAGATGACAGGGTGTGATACTTGCTCAGGGATTTGAACCTATTGCATATTTATCCCATCTCCACCTTCTTTCACAGACAGACATAAGCATAGCTGATTAGTTGATAGAAATTTATACTTTTCTTGGGATAGTATCAGCTAGGACAGTATTGTCTTTAGGTCACAGTTTGCATTTTCTAGGGTTCTAATGCCCTCTTTGCTAACTCTGTCTTATTTGAATTTAAGGGAAAGGTAATTACTGTTACCCTGAATGAATTAAATTAGTGGTTTCCAAGTTTCCTCAGGGTCCCAGAATCTTTTGAGAACCTATAAGCCACAAGCCTTCTCCAGAGAATGTTCATGATTATGGTACTTTGCACTTCATTTTAGGGCATTCTTATTCATCTTGGTTATTCTTTGGCTTAAACCAGATATGAACAAACTGGCTTGTGAGCCATGTTCACCTAATGAATGACTTTTCTGTTTTTAAGGGACTTGTGACAATGATAAAAATAATATTCAGCAAAACTCCGTGGGGCTCACAAATCTAAAATATGCCTTTTCTTCCTTCTGGCAGGTTGTCAGACCCCGAGCAGCTTGTTGCCAGAGTCCTTGGAGCTCTTACCTTTGTGCTCTGTAGTCCAGGACACTTAGGGCTCATTTTTGTCTTGTCAAGACTTTTGTATCTGAGAATTTTCATAGGTATTTTTGTTCTAAGATACCTTTTCTTTTGTTCACAAATTAGGTAATAATTCTCATAGGAAATAAAGCAGATTTGGAAGCACAGAGAGATGTTACCTATGAAGAAGCCAAACAGTTTGCTGAAGAAAATGGTGGGTTTAAGTCTCAACACTCTGTTGTGGGGATTTTAAAGGAAAGGAGATTTAGCTCATGTAGGTTATTTGATATTTTTTAAGAAAACATTCTATTCAAAATCTCAATAAGGAAATAAAGTGTCTGTTTCGGTGAGACATGTTAGTAGTAGTGCAGCTTCTGAACAACAAGTACAGCGCTGCCCTGCACTCAGACACAAGCTCCTTCATGAGGGCTGGAGTGGGAGGGAGTACAGACAGCTGTGCGGGCCATACTCACATGTGACTGAGGAGTGCTCCTGACTCTGCAATGTCCTAATTTTAGTCTGAATTTTATTTTTAGGCTTATTGTTCCTTGAAGCAAGTGCAAAAACGTAAGTATGACTAAAATGTAGATCATGTTTCAGTTCCATGCCGAGTAGAATTGTGCTGTGTAAGTGGGTGATGCTGGAGACATGTGTGAACTGTGCTGTGTAGTGAGGCTGTGGACAGTGCACACACAGCAGGAAGAGCTCTGTTTCATATTACAAGAGAATGTCACTTAAAGGTTACTCAGTGTGTCCACTGGTAACCCAGGTTAATAAAAGGAAACTGTGTTAATATCTTACAAGTATTTGACTCTTACAACTAAGGTTGAATTTGGTATCTTGAACATGCACTTGGCCAACATGTTCCCACAGCACTTAGGATCACCTTAAAAGAATGATTCAAGGACATAGATACTCAGTGGCTCATGGGACACAGTGAACATTTCCTGATTGTCCTTGGAGTTCAGCATTGACCCCAGCACTCCCAGTCATCATTCTGTGTCACACCAGGCAAGGACAGGCCAACCTGTTCATGTTTGTTTACTTTTGCTGTTAGTCCCAAGAGAACCAAGATGTGAACATGGTTAAACATGACTGTGTCGCCATCACATGATAAACATAGCATAGTTTTACACATGGCTGTCTGTAAAGTAGTGGAAAGACTGGAATCCTTCAGTACACTGGAGAAGTTTGATTTGGAGAACCCATTCGCATTGCAGACATGGCTGTCTCAGTTGTCATGTAATATTTTAACAGCGCTGCAATGAGGAGATAATGGAAGTATGCAAACTGATTTTAAAAACAGCTCAGTATCAGGTTGTGTGCTCACCACCAAAAACATTTCCTATGTTGTTCTCTTAGCCCAGTCTTCTGGTAATCTCTTATTAGATGACAGTGGCTAAGTGGAAGACATCATGGCAGTTCACTAAAGGTTAGCAGGTCAGTGCAAATGCCTTACATTTTCTAGAAAGCTGTGCTTTGTGAATAAAGTTGTTGATTGTCTCTTAGGGGAGAGAATGTAGAAGATGCTTTTCTTGAGGCTGCCAAGAAAATCTATCAGAACATTCAGGATGGAAGCCTGGATCTGAATGCTGCCGAGTCTGGTGTACAACACAAACCCTCAGCCCCGCAGGGAGGACGGCTAACCAGTGAACCCCAACCCCAGAGAGAAGGCTGTGGCTGCTAGTGACCTCTTTGCTCTGGCCCCTCATTTGACCTTTCACCTCTGTCTGTTGGAAGCAGTACTTTTTACTGCCTCCTTGTCTTCTGTACATCTTACTGGGTTTAATTAAAAAAAGAAAAAAACAATTCTTGTAAAAACAGTTTAACAATACTAAACTGCTAAACAACTAGATGTAATCAGGTTATCAAAGGCAAGTAGAGTAATAAATCTCTCCTGCATGGTAAATCTAGACTTTCCCCCTTTGATTGTCCTTGTGATAGGTTTGTCACCAATATATGATTTAAACTGAGCACTGATGCTGGACCTGATTTTTACCTTCCCTTTTGGCAAGGCTTTGTCTCACTGTACGGTTTAAATTTGATCTTTTCAGCCTTTTTCCCATCTTCAAACTGTTGAGTATGTCTGTTGTAGCCAGTGAGTTCACTGCTGTGAAATGACTTCTGACGGTAGAGAAAAGGGGTCTGCAACTGCTTTTTGGTTTTGTTGGATAAATTCCCTGTTGTAGGGGCTGCATTTTTCTTGAAGAGGTTTGCTTCTGTCTTAGCCTTGCACAGGGAAAAATACCCATTTATCTTTTCTTGTGCTTAATTAATAGCTTTATCTTTTTTTAATTTTTACACTATTTTATCCTTTTCTCTTTAACAGAAAGTAAATATGTATAAAATTTGAAGGAACCTAACTAACAATACCTTCTGTGTATATTATTTTAATGAAGAAAATAAATTGATTACTGGCATTGAAACAGTATAAAATACCAGTTTGTACAGTGTGACCTATATGTGACCATGTTACTCTCTTCCATTTCACATGAGGAAATACAACACAACTGCAGTTCACAAGTAATACTGGCTCCACTCATTGGTGCTGGCAGTGTTTGGGGACAGACATAATGCTGGAAAGAGCTCCTGGCATCAGTGGAAACACTAGCGGATTCTATTCCATCTTTGCACTGTGGCTTACCTGCTGATTTTCTTAACTGTTCTGTGTAATCAACGTGCTCACCTGCTTTTCTTTTTGTAAACATTTTGTGTTATAGGCTGCATTCTTGCCTTACTGTATAAAAAAAGGAAGAAGGCTGGGTTTAATATTGCACATTTTAAGCTTTTATACCTTTACCTTGGAATGGTCAACTTCTGGACCAGATAGCCAGAACCACAGGTCTGCTGTTAAGGGATTTTAAATTGTGCATTTTTAACACTGTGGTGAAAGAATTTAGTATTATCCTTTGTGTTCATAGTATGAGGGGCTGTTTTATGTCATGTTGGCATTAATTGTTTTGTAAAAGGGAAGGTGTTTCTAAATGTGTGTGCTGAAATAATGTAAGTTATCACTTTGCACTGGGTGGTCTGGCCACAGAAAGAACATCTTGCAAGAGAAAACAGATCTCTAGGCAGCATCTGCTTCATTCGGTTCTTCCCTTCTCTTGGTTGGTTTCTAGCTGAATTTAAAGTGGCTGTGAATTCATTGGAAATGCACATAGGTAAGCCCGAGCACGTTATGTAAAATGCTCTCAGCTCAATTCTGTGTTTAAAATACACATTTTAAATCCCTCTTTACCAGACACTAATGTAAAAGTACACCTCCTGGATTACAAACATGTAGTTCCAGAGTTTTGTACAGTCAATGTTAAATAAAAGCCAAAACTGGAATGTGCAGAAAGTAGGATTCGGCTTTTTGTGGATTCACCTTTTTGTCCTTGTTTAACTTAAAGGAATCTTGGAGTAGACTGCTATATTCTGTAAAGCCCTAGAGTGATCCATTTGCTTATACACTGTTGCATCACAGGTATTCGCCCAGGGACCATGACCTGCTGGTGTGTGTATATATTTACAAAACAAAACAAATCACCCATCGGGATATAAGGTAGCAATCACAAAGTAAAGACCTTCGGCTTGTTTAGGTGCAATACCCCAATTCCCAAAGTTAGTTACAGTGGGTCTTAATTGTTTTTGTGACAGAAGGATTTATTCAGACTGCTGTACTTCATTTGATGTAACAAAATGCTATTATCTAAATATTTGTAAATAAAGTACCTGTATCTAGATTAAATTGAACGTAGTTGCATTATTTTTGAACTGTAAGACTTTTTTCAGATGAATATTTGAACAACCAATTTTTATTGCAGCATTGTGGTTAGTGTATGGTGAGGTCTGGGTAGCAATAAAACTACCACTTGAGCTGGAGTTTCATCCTTGTATCTTTTGAGGTCAGCACATTGGTGGCTAATAGTGTTTTCCCTTTTCTGTATTTG
Organism: Micromys minutus; assembly: GCF_963924665.1. Lineage (NCBI taxonomy): Eukaryota > Metazoa > Chordata > Mammalia > Rodentia > Muridae > Micromys > Micromys minutus. The sequence goes on along the minus strand of NC_137982.1, from coordinate 10,962,588 downwards.
GGGCCAAACTATTTTCATGTGTAACCACTGTGTAATAAATTTGGGAGCTTAAAAAGGCAGATTGTCAAATTGCAACATCTGTGAGCCAGATACTGGGCAGCATGGATTTCTGTTAATTTTTAACCCACAGCAGCTTGCCATTGTGCAGGTGCCTCCTTCTCTGCCTTTTGCTGTGGAGGAGCTCCTCTGGTGCAGCTGGTTTTTTTTTTTTTTTTTTTTTTTTTTTCCTGAAGTAATGAAGTGTTCAATGGTGTGTGTGGTGGGTCAAACCCAGGACTATGCACACACAAATACTAAGCATCCCCCAGTATCGGAAAGGTAGTTTTTGAAATCAGGTGTTTTGAAAAGTTCAGTTTTGAGAACTATTTTAAATATGGCCTTAAAAGAAATAGATGGTTTAGTTCTCTCACCATAAACAGAAAAAAAGACTAGATAATTTCCATTACTATTTATATAGTAGTAGAGATGAAAATTTCTGTGGGAATGGAGAATACTTCATTAGGTTCTGTTTCCATACTGTGTCAACAGTTTCCATCAGTCAAGACCTATAAGCATTTTGCAAAGAAAGTATAAGAATACAAAAGACAGGTTTTGTATTGGAAATACATGCCTTCTAGATAATGTGCAGTAAGTATGTGACATTTGTCGTCTCTTGTAATTGTACATAACTCTAGCCAGATAGCTGTAGTGAGACTTCGGGGCTGTGCTGAGCTGACATGGCATGATGCTGATCGTGGCTCAAAAGGCTGTCTAGCCAACAGTCAACATCATCATGACTGTTAGAGCCACAAAGCTGTGACAGTTGCTCTTGCTTCTAAAGAAATGGATTGGTCACAGAGTTGAATGTTTAAAGGTTGTCTATAATACACTCACCATCAGAGCTGAGTCTCTATGGTCTCAGTGCTTTTCACCAAAGAACTATTTTGATAGACTAAGGAACAACAGCCCAAGTGTGATGATTTAATAGGTACTCCTTACCGCTAAGTAGACCAGGTGAAAAGTGGTAACAAATGGCTGGAGTGTTGTTATTGTCTTGGAATAAAGGTAACCCTGTGAAATGCAAAGTTAGATGACAGACGCAAGTTGACTGTACCTTTTATTTTCATATTAAAAATAAATTTTGGATCAGAATCAAAAATAATAACTTACGAATTGAGCCTAGGGGCTTTTAGTACATTCTTTTGCTTGGTAACTAGACATACCAGTTATGGACTCAGTATATGTGGTTTCACTGGCTTTATAAAAAAATATTCAAAGATTGGAGGAGAAAAGTCAAAAATGGCCCTCTATATCCTATGTTAGATACATCTAGTCCCACAAGTGATTTACCGAAACCTCGGTGTACAAGCTACAGTGAACTTTCAGTCTTCACAGAATCTTGATGACATTGACATTCCAGTAGGATGTCAGTGAGGTAGGAGAGTAGCTATTTCCTCTTAGGGTGACACATGACCATATTCCTGATTTTGGCAGGAGCTTCTTTTCCTATAGTAACACAGAAGGAGAATGGATGAATTAAACCTCTAACAGGACAAGGCCTATAGACTGGTGGTGGCACCATGACTAGCAAAATAATGTGTATAAGGACTGTTTTGGGATTTGTTTTGTAGTGCTGGAGATTGGTTCTGGGGAGGTACGTGTGCTAGGCAAATGCTCTATCATGAAGTCATATCCCCAGCCCCCAATATGCTTTAAGACGAACTGTAATTAAATGATGAAAGATGAGGTTAGTTTTCCTGGAGCTATCAGAATTCCAGATGTAAGTGCTGGGTGGCTAACGTACCTGCACACACAGGAAACTCAGTGGTGGTAACTGTTTGGTTCTAATGGAACTTGCAGAACCTGGAAGGAGCTCTGAAAAGAAGGGAACTAGTTTTAGGCATAGGAGCCTGCCCCCAATCCCAACCCAACTCAAGGCTTCATGTCGCAGTGGCCCAGATGACAACCGTAGAATGAAACAGTGCCTACAACTTACCTGGTGCCTCTGGTATATTGTGTATATTGTAGAGTACCTCCCAGGCTCATGTATTTTCCTATACCTAGTACCTCACAGTCTTGAGCTCTGTAGGGCAATGTGGTCTGGGCCTTTATCTGACGTGTCTCAACCACAGGTGTTAAGGTAACTATTGAAGTCTTAGCCCTGCTGCTCATTAGGTTTGTGCCATAGGTAAGCCATTTGCCCTTCAGAACAATCAAGGAAGCAACCGTGTCTCCATCCAAACATGGCTGTGTAGTGAGTTCCTTTTTCTACCACCCTTCTCCATCCCTCTCTCATCCTTTCAATCTCCCAACACTAGGCAGGAGAGAAAGGATGGGGGGCGGTCGATACTATTAGACAACTTTTTGCTCATTAGGGATGTTGAGTTCCCTGGGGCAAATGTGATTTTTGCACTCAGGATCTCATTTCTTCTTGATTTGTTGTTTTTTAAATACACATGACCACTTAACCAACAGCAACTGACCACCCACCAACTGTGTAACCAGCAAGAGCAGCAGCAGCCATACCCCTCGGGGCTCTAGCATTTATATACCCTTTCAAGAGTCCCCAGAATTACAAACGTCATACACTTGTGGAAACTATCAGCAGCTGGCAAAATCACACCCCTGCTACAGCATAAAGTAAATTGTAGTCAGCTGCTATAAATAATCTAAAGTAGCCCCATATCCCACACCTGGGATCAAAACAAAAATATTCCTCTAATTTTTCTGTATTTAAAGAAACTAAAATTCTCACCACAAAAATGTCCTTGAATATTCCTTGTGATTTACAGTATATTAAGGATACGCTGCTTTCTGGTAAAGGTAGGTTGGCTTCTGTATCTTGATTTGTCCTTTGCTATACCCTTGAATTGTTATTTACAACTTTATGTACTTCCTAACCTACATAAAGGGACAGCTGGTACCTTTCTAAATGGGGTGTTGTATGTATAGTGATTAGTATGTACATAGAAAAAGCACCTGAAAATGGAAGCCATTTTCTGCTCACAATAATGTGTTACTGTTGGCCAGTTCCATGGGTTACTTTTTGTTCCAATTAAATGATTGGTAAATAAGTCTCACACAAAAAACCTTGTGAGATCCTGGAAGTAAAGAAGTCAGCATCCGAATGTCTGAGAAATGAGAGGTACCATCCAAAACACAGGGAAACCCACATTTAACCTCACAGGTCTAAGCTCTTATTTTCTTTAATGTATATATGGGTGTTTTGCCGGCATGTATAGATGCACAGTTTGGGTGCCTGGTGCTTGTGGAGAAAAGGGTGACAGGTCCTTTGAAACCAAACAGTTGATTGTGAAATGCCACATGAGTGCTAAGAACTTCATCTGGATCAAGCTCCAGTGCTTTTAACTGCTGAACCATCTCTCCAACCCTGCAGGTCTAAACTCTGCACTAATCAAGTGGAAAATAAAGAAATCCAGAAGTTGAGGACACAAACACTACATCTCTCCTGGGTCATCCTATCTCCAGTTCTAGTTTACCGTCTAAGCTACCAACATACCTATTCTTTCTGTACCAATAAACCAGGTAACTTTCCCCAGAGATGGCAGACACATAGGTTTTTGCTAAAACAGTTGAGGGTGGCATTTTAATCCCAAGTCTTCTTGGACACCTACCCCAAAGTTTCCAAGTATTGCACGTAACGCTAGACTCTAGAGCTTCTCTTTACCTGACTATGTCCGTGTTGGGAGTCCTCTACAAGGGAAGACTCTAGATGAGAAAGACTGGGTGATGCTGCTGAGTCTACGGAGGTACTAGTGACCAGCTCTCCTAAAGCATCAACTTGTCTCCTCAGACTGTGTAAAGTGCCCTCTGTCTGCCGCTTTCCTTTGATCAACACTTCTGCTTGCTTAGACATACAGTGTCGAAGTTGAGCCTGGAAAGTGTAAACAGATACGGAGGTTTAAATGGAAGAAATGCTCCTGAACATACTCAGCTTCTTCACATTTGATAAGCAAGTCTGACTTTAATAAATAGGAATGAGGGCAGAGCATGGCAGTAATCACCAATCCTTTTACTGGGGAAACTGAGGCCAGATAGTTCAAGGCTACCCTGTAGTTCTAGGACAGTTTAGGGTATACAGGGAGACCCTGTCTCAAGGAACAGCATTCCAGAGGTAAAAGAACACAACTTTACATTAGGATTCTGGATGAGATCCAGTGCCTTGCATGTGCTGAACAAGTGCTGTACCCCTGGGCTATATATCCAGTGCCCTAGAATTCAGATGGTCTCCAATGCTGACAGCCACTTGCTATCTGTACTGTCAGTTTCTCTGAACTTCTGGTGTGATCTGTACCGTCCTCTTGAGCGCTACAGCAGAGAGGACATGGAAACCTCCCCACTCCTGCCAAGTGCAGACCAGTGCTTTCCCTGGGGTTTTAAGAGGTAACCTTGAGTTGATCTTCATGGTGGCGCAGTCTCTCACGGAGTGCTTCTCCACGCCAGTGTTCATCCTTTTTCAGAAAGAAGAGGACACCAATGAGTTACCAATGGCCACAAGTGGGAGCCAACCATCTTTCCCTCCTACTTTGGAGGCCCAAATTCTTTTAGCTTTACTGGGGGAGGTGGGAATCAAACTATCACTCTGCCCGGGGAGAGCAGGACAAACTTTACCATGATGTGAACTTGGGGCAACTTGGGTTTTTCTTCAAAAATTCTCTCATTTGTGGTAAATGGCAAGTTCTCTTTCAAGCTTTCCAACCCCCGTAAGTTTTCATTTCTTTCCAAAATAGCTGCTAGGTCTGCCGGTAGTTCTGGAAGGAACTGGTTGAGATTCCTCAGGCTGGTTCTGATTTCGTCTTTGACCTCAGACTTCAGTGTCCTCATTGCATCGCTGACCTCCACTTGCCTCCTCTCCAAGTCTTTCTGGTTTGCCACCTAAGCAGAGTGATGGGGTCAAACACCAGGGCTTAGAACCGAGTCGCTTAGTGTGCTTACATGGAAGGATCTGCAAATACTAGACATGCTCAGTTAGTATAGTTTTTGCTTTGCAAGCATAAGGACCTGAATCCAATCCTCAGAACCCACAAGGCTGGGCGAGGGGACCAGGCTTGCAATTTCAGGACTGGGAGAGTAGAGATGGGTTGTCTTCGGGGCTCACTGGCCAGCCAGCCAGCCTAGCCTAACTGTGAGCTTATGTTTCAGTGAGAGGCTCTGTCTTAAGGCAGTAAGAGCAGTGTCCTTCCCATGCCTCTCACGAACCATTTAAGTGCATGCAACATCCGCACTCACACCAAACAATACTCTAACAAAAAAAGGTGGGGAGATGGTTCAGTCAGTACAGAGTTTGATTTCCAGCATTCTCAAAAAGCTAGGTATGGTGGGTGGCATGTGCTTGTAGTCCCAGTGTTGGAGGGCATAAAAACAGGTTGACATATGGGGTCTGTCCTAATTGGTAAGCCTCAGGTCCCAGTGAGAGACTGTTAGTTTTGTGTCAATTTGACACAAGCTATAGTCATTTGGGAAGAGGGACTCTCAATTGAGCCTCCATAAGACTGGCCTGTAGGTGAGTCCATCAGGCATGTTTATGATTGATCTGAGAGGGAGTGTCCAGCGTACTGTGGGTGGTGCCACTCCTGGGCCCATGGTCCTGAGCTGTATAAGAAAGCAGTCTGGGGGCTGGAGAGATGGCTCAGAGGATAAAAGCACTAACTGCTCTTCCAGAGGTCCTGAGTTCAATTCTCAGCAACCACATGGTGGCTCACAACCATCTGTAATGGATCACATGCCCTCTTCAGCTGTGTCTGAAGACAGCCACAGTGTACTTATATATAAAATAAATAAATCTTTAAAGAAAGAAAGAAAGCAGTCATAGCAAGCCATGAAGCATGCCAGTAAGCAGTCTTCCTCCATGACATCTTCACTTCCTGCATCGAGTTCCTGCCCTGACTTCCTTCAGGGATAGAGTGTGACCTGAGGGTGAGCTGAAATAAACTCTTTTCTTTCCAAGTTGTTTTGGTCATGATGTTAGAACAGCAATAGAAACTCTTAAGACAGGAATCTTGTCAAAAACCAAGGTGGACATCTGTACTGGCTGGTTTTGTGTCATCTTGACACAAGCTGGAATTATCACAGAGAAAGGAGCCTCAGTTGAAGAAATGCCTCCATGAGATCCAGCTGTAAGGCATTTTCTCAACTAGTGATCAAGTGGGGAGGACCCAGCCCATCGTGGGTGGAGCCATCCCTGAGCTGGTAGTCTTGGGTTCTTTAAGAAAGCAGGCTGAGCAAGCCAGGGGAGACAAGCCAGTAAGTAACATCCCTCCATGGCCTCTGCATCAGCTCCTGCTTCCTGACCTGCTTGAGTTCTAGTCCTGACTTCCTTTGGTGATGAACAACATTGTGGAAGTGTAAGCTGAGTAAACCCTTTCCTCCCCAACTTGCTTCTTGGTCATGATGTTTGTGCAGGAAAAGAACCCTGATTAAGACAACATCCTCTGAGGAATGACACCAGAGTTTGATCTTTGGCCTCCACATGTATGTATACAGATGTATATTGCTACAGACAAGTGCACGTGTGAGCATGCATACAACAACATAAAAAGTCAGCCAAGGGGTTGAGGGAGGCGTTGGTCAGTCAGTAAAGCACTCATAAGCATGAGGAACTGTGCTCAAGCCCCAGAATGCACATAAACATGTTGGGCACGGGGGTTCACTGCCAGCCAGTCTATGTAAAAACATATGGCTGGTGTTCCTGAGAGCAAAAGTGTTCTCCAACTCCCATACACGTGGACCTGCACACTCAGGTCCTGTGTCTGCACACATATTTAAAACCAGTGTAGCTGGCTCAGCAGACGGGACACTTGGTAATCCTGACAACCTGAACTGAATCCCCAGAACCCAGCTCCAAGAAGAGACCTGCCTCCCACAGGTTGTCTTCTGACCTCACCCTCACCAGTGTATGGGGTCACACACATACACACACACACACACACACACACACACACACACACACACACACCCATATATAACAATAACTAAGTAAATATCACTTTAAAAAGCTAGTTGATTTAATTTTAAGAGTATATTTTCAACCAACCCTTTTTCCTTATGTCTAAATTTTAAAGCTGAAAAAAAAATTAACCTAAACACTCACAATCAGCTTTCCACAACTCCCTCACTCCCCTTAAAGAGATACTAACAGCAACAAACCCTGTCTGCGCCCTGCAGGAGGGAGTATATTGAGCCCACATGGTCCAGGCTAGCCAGCTGGGGTTCCGGGGTGCACACCTGTTTCTTGAGCTCCAGGTATTCTTGTTGCATCTGGCTGAGCTCCTTCATGAGGCGCCTGGCCCTCTCATGGTTGTCCTGGGCTACCAGTTCAATTGTAGCCATTTCCTTTTGCATGCAGCTGTTCTCCTGTTTCTGCTCCTATTGCAGAGGGAGGCAAAGGACTTTGTGGTCACATCTGGGCAGGTGTGGTTACTGGGTTCCACACTCACTAACAATGTAATGACCTCAGTTTCTACAGTTGTAAAATGGAGCATTCTGGAGGCAGGTGTAGTGTGACTGGGAGAATTTGAACCAGAGTTTGAAGTCCAATCTTTGGCACTACCTCTGACAAGTTACTCTCCCATTCCTCAGCCCCATTAGTGATCCATGAAAAGGCAACAATATCTTCATGGGTTGTAGGGATTATCGTTTCTTATTTGAGACAGGGTTTCTCTGTGCAGTTCTGGCTGTCCTGGAACTCACTATGTAAGACCATGTTGACCTCACAGAGATCCTCAGGTCCCTGGTTTGAGTGCTGGGATTAAAGGAGTTTGCCACCATGGCAGCTTAAATTTTAGACATCTAAATCTGTGTATTATCGTCCTGTTCAAGTCCTAGTTGAAAGCAAACTACCTTCTAGAAAATGCATCAGATTTCTCTTATACAATAGTGTTCCACTAATCCCTCCAGAGAGTATTGAAAAGATCCATTCTTGGGAATCCACTGTACTCACCGCTCTGACTGATGTGACTGCCTCCCTGGCCCCCCTTAGTTCAAGGGTAAAAGCAAGGTAGATCAGGCTTCCTGGTTTTATATGCTTAAAAAAAACCAATGTTGACCAAAAAGGGCAGAATGTCACAAACAAGCTGACGGCAGCTCTGCAAAGGTGCCTACCAACCCAGTCCCCGGAGCCTGCAGTGGGCGGAGTGAGTGCACAGCTCTCTACTGTGCGGTGCTGTCCACAGGACGGCCTCCCTGCCGCTCTGGGACTAGTGACCAAGTCACACTGTGTGCTTCAACAATAACCATTGGGTTAGGGCTTGGGTTGATGGATAATTTATTTTCTTCATAGTGAGGCAGTGTGTAAATCAAATGCATGCATCAAGTCAGTGTAACCCGTATTGTCTTCTCTAGACTCCCAGGGCAGCAAATACTCACCAGAAGGTTTTTCTCCAGCTGGCTCCGCTGGACCTTCAGTGCTTCCTTCAGCCCGGCCACCTGCTTCTCTGCCTTCTTCCTTTCTGTTAAGAACTGGTTTCGCAGTAGGCTGAAGTCTACCCGCATAGCGTCAGCCTCTTTCTGCAGGGCCAGCAGCTCACCTGACTTCTCTGCTAGCTGCTGCTCCCGTTCGGAAAGCTGCTGTTCTGGAATGTGAATGAGCAATACTTGTTAGGTTTGGCCAGTGGCCCTGGGCCAGCTGTGGGCAGTGATTTGTGCTCCTCATGGGCAGGCTGCCTATTAGCAAGTGGCATGTTCCCTACTCTGCTGTTTTCCTCTAGAACTGGCTCTCACAGGCCTGCCCCAACCCACTCCACAGGCTCAAGAAAGGTTCACCAAGAGAGTGAACAAAATGACTCCAAAGTAAATCCCAACTCTGACATAGCCTATGTGCCCAATCTTCAGCTGCAGATACTATTTCTCAATAGCTGAGGCCACTGCACAGCTCCTGAATAACTTGTCCTTCAGAGTCTCTAACGTGCCATCACAATGTTTTACTCTCCTATGCAAGGTTCTTGAAAGAGGCACAAGGGCATGGAGAGACACACTGGCCAGTCTCAGGGCCAAACCTCACCGTAAAGACAGGTCTGCTGCCTTCCTTCTTCCAGGACAGCCCTCCCACCCGATGCCTGTGGTGAACGTACTGGCCTGGGACAGCAGCTTCTGCAGGCTCTCAGTGCTCCGCTCCTCTTCCTGCAGGGTCCTGAGGCGTCCTTCAGCTGCTGACACGTCTGTGAGCAGCCGCTCCAACTTGCTCTTCTGGTCCATCAGCTCCCTCTCCAGCTGCCCCTGCTGCTGCTCCAGTGACACTTTACCAGCCTCTAACTTCTGTTCCTCACCTTCTCTTTCTTTCTGGAGTTTTTGAAACATCTGAATAGAAAATAACCTCAGTCGCTCATAAAAGAACAAATGTCCCAGATGGTCCTCAGATTCCAGTTCCTAAGAGAAAAGTGCTTATAGAGGGGGAAGAGAGACAGACCGACAGAACAAATGTCATAAAGATGAAGCAGGGGCTGGGGAGCCACCTGGCCACTGTGAGAAGAGGCTACAAGTTGCTAATTAATTAGCATGTGGCCATTAAGCTCTTTACAGGACCAGTGCTGGATGGTTTAACAGTCTATAAATTACACTAAACAGAGTCCCACAGAAGGTACACATGGGGCAGTCTGAGCTGGGGTTAGGAGAGGGAGATACAGAGCCCCATAAAGGAATAACGACCCCTTTGAGTACAGTACCGTTTCCTGCTGGTCTAGCTGGAGCTTGCTTTCTCTGATCTCATCCTGAAGCTCCCGAAGTTGCTGTTCTTTTGTCTCTGTCTCTTTCCGGCAGCTCTCTAATCGGGTGATCCATTTGCTGATGTCCTTCTGCAGCTGTGCCTGCTCACTGAGCAGAGCATTCTGGCACTTGGTAGTGTGGATCAGGTCCTTGAGGCAAAAGAACACTGACACTGAAACACCCCACAAAGCCACTTCCTAAGGTCCAGTGTCAGTTCAGAACCCACCAAGCCTGAAAAGTGCCATCCCCTGTATCCTCTCAGCAAACTTAAAGAAAGGTGCTCAGGACTAGAAGTTAATTCCTGGCTTTCTTTCTCTTAGCACCTAGCAAGTACAATAGTGAAACTTCAGTGAAAGCTTTGATGCCTTGTCCCAAGACAGGAATAAGCGCTGATTTGCAAGTAACCCAGGACTGCCAAGAAAACGAAGGTGCTAAACACAAGAATTAAGCTTTGTTTTGTTACTATCTCAAATATTTAGACAAGTTTAAAATTAGTTAGAAAAAATTCTGAAAAAATTTTTACACAAGAGAATTTATGAATCTGACTTCTTGAAGATTTTTTTTTGTCTTAAAAGTTTTATGTCTCAGAAACTGAAGAGAAATTAGGTGTTTCATCTAATTTGCTTGAAGTCCTCTGAAACCCAAACTGTAGCCCTATTCTCACAGGCTCAACTAAAGCACAGGGCCACAAGCTGCACTAGTCAACGCCTGACCAGACTCTGCTCTGGATGGACAGCTGCTCTGCACGTGAATCCCTACATCCCAGCATCCCCACTAAGGTTTCTGGGAAATGCTGTTTGATTCTGGTATAACTACTACCCTACCTCTTAGCTTTGGGTAAACTCAATCAAGAGCTGAGATAGATTAGAGAACTACCCAAGGACCAATGCCTTGAAGGCTGTGCTGTGTAATGAGGCCCTCTGGTGCTGTGTAGGTGGGCCTATAGTGTTATGTAGGTGACCTTATGATGCTGTGTAAGGAGCCCCATGGGACTGGAATGTAGACTGTAAAAAACCAGTTATACTTTGAGCCTTACCTGCTTTGCTAGGTTCAAATGGTCTTGGGTATTATCCAGCTCCTCCTGTAGGGAGTTTATAGCTTCCCGTTTATCTACCAAAACATATTCATAAAATGTTATCTGTAAGTATACATAGGGCACCTATGTATACACACTGGATCCCCATTAAAGTACATCAGAACTGAATTTACTGTTAAATCAATAATGCCAAAGACAGATGCATAACCCTGTGGGGTTTAAAAATATTCCTATATTACAGAATCTCATAAACACTTAGCTAATAATTTTGGTGTGATGTATGGTTTAAAAATGAGTATATTCTACATTGCTGTTAGAAATGTAAGATTTGGTACACTCTTTCATGAAGACAATGTATAAATTGATATCTATTACTAACTATGTGATCTTGAGCAAATCACAAGAAAATTAACCCTTAATACCATCATCTGTAAATGGGAAAAATACTGATTTCTATGTCAAAAATGCTGTGAAGACTTTATTTTTGATACAGTTTCATGATGCAGCCCAGTAAGCTTTGAACTTATGTTCTTCCTGTCTCTGCCTACTGAATGCTGGAATATAGGTGCGTTACCAGATTTGTATCACATGGATTAAATGAGACAGTACGTACATTATGACTAGAATATAATAAATGCTCAAAAACCACATCATTAGCTATAAATACTTAACCATTTCTCCTAAATAAATATCAAAAATATGTGGTAATAAAAGACATTTTTACTACTGCCTTCAGTATGACCTGAGGGCTGTCATTACTATGTGTGCACTTGTGTGAGTGTGTGTGAGTGTGCCATCCAACAGTGTGGAGGATTAAGGCCAACATCTGTGCATCAGTTCTCAATTCTCCCCTTTTACTGTGATCGTGAACAGAACTCAGGCTGTCAGGCTTGGTGGTAAGTGCTTTACCTACAGAACCACCTCACTGCCCAAAAGTAACTGATTTGTATTTAATCTTTTTTCTTTCTTTTTTTTCTTTTTGCTTTATTTTTAAACTGTTCCCTTAGAAACATAAATTAGATTTAAAAGAACAGCTTAAGATGAAATTCATGTACCATGTGTATCTTAAAGTGTACAATTTAGACTTAGTATGTTTACAGAGTGGTATAATTAAATCCATAATCTAACTTTACAAAGAAATCTCATGCACTATCCTGCACCTATCACATCACCCAAGGGCAAGGCTGTGGGTGGAGTCATGGCCTCCAGTTCACTCCCTTCCTTACCTTGTAGCTGCTGTTGTACCTCAGAAACATCACTGTGTAGGGCAACCTTGTCTTGGCTGAGGTGCTCCAGCTCCTGCTGCAGCTTTCTGACACTCAGTTCCAGCTTCCCTAGGTTGGTCTGCTCTGTTTTGTTGCTTTCTTCTGTAGCTGCTAAAACTCTACCACAGAATGAAGCAGACTGTTAAACAGAAAACTCCCACACTACGTGGATGAGGGGCAGCAGCACTGCTTTCAACAGTGCAGGCAGCGGACGTCAGGGTGAGGGTATGGCTGGAGATGGAAGATGCCAGAATTCATTTTTAAAAGAAACATTACGACTTCCAAATAGATTTAAGAGGGAAAAAAAGATTCACTAAATTAAAGCTTTACAAAAACACATGTCAAAATTTCAAACACAAAACAAAATAAAACTGAGTGGTAAGCAGCCTTCTAACTCATCCATTACTGACAAAGCAGGAAACACAGCTACATGCATAACAGTCTTCACGTATCAGCCAGGCAGTACTGACTGTGGTTCTAACTTGGATTTCCCTCATGATTATTCCCATTATATAGCTTCTATAAAAATATATGTTCAAACCTTTTGCCCATTAAAAAAAAAAGTAGGTTCTTTTTTTTTTTTAATTGGATATATTTTACTTACATTTCAAACGTTATCTCCTTTTCTGGTTTCGCCCTCATCTCCCCCACCCACCTCCTCCTGCTTCTATGAGGGTGTTCATCTACCCACCCACCCCTCCCACCTCCCTGCCCTGACATTCCTCTGGGGCATCGAGCCTTGGCAGAACCAAGGGCTTCTCCTCCCACTGATGTCCAACAAGGCCATCCTCTGCTACATGTGCAGCTGGAGCCATGGGTCCATTCATGTGTACTTTTTGAATAGGGGTTTAGTCCCTGGGAGCTCTGGTTGGTTGGTATTGTGGTTCTTATAGGGTTGCAAACCCCTTCAACACCTTCAATTATTTTCCCCAACTATTCCATTAAGGACCCCATTCTCACTTCAATGGTTGGCTGTGAGCATCCGCCTCTGTATTTTTCATACTCAGCAGAGCCTCAAAGGAGGCTATATCAGGCTCCTGTCAGCATGCACTTCTTGGCATCAGCAATACTGTCTGGGTTTGGTGGCTGTATATGGGATGTATCCCAGGTGGGGAAGTGTCTGGATGGCCTTTGCTTCAGTTTCTTCTTCAAGCTTTGTCTCCACATTTCCTCCTGAGAATATTTTTGTTCTCCCTTCTAAGAAGAACTGAAGCATCCACACTTTGATCATCTTTCTTCTTGAGCTTCATGTGGTTTGTGGATTGAATCTTGGGTATTCTGAGATTTTGGGCTAATATTCACTTATCAGTGACTGTATACCGTGGGTGTTTTTGTTTTTTGTTTTTTTTATGATTGGGTTACCTCATTCAGGATGGTATCTTCTAGATCCATCCATTTGCTTAAGAATTTCATGAAGTAATTGTTTTTAATAGCTGAGTAGTACTCCATTGTGTAAATGTACCTGATTTCTATATCCACTCCACTGTTGAAGGACTTCTGAATTATTTCCAGCTCCTGGCTATTATAAATAAGGCTGCTACAAAGTGGAGCATGTGTCCTTGTATGTTGGAGCATCTTTTGAGTATATGTCCAGGAGTGATATATCTGGATCCTCAGGTAGTACTATGTCCAATTTTCTGAGGAACCACTAGACTGATTTCCAGAGCAGTTACCAGCTTGCAATCCCACCAACAATGGAGGAGTGTTCCTCTTTCTCCACATCTTCACCAGCATCTGCTGTTACCTGAGTTTCTGATCTTAGCCATTCTGACTGGTGTGAAGTGGAATATCAGGGTTGTTTTAATTTACATTTCCCCGATGACTAAGGATGTTGAACATTCCTTTAGGTGCGTCTAGCCATTCGATGTTCCTCAGCTGAGAATTCTTTGTTTAGCTCTGTACCCCATTTTTCAATAGGGTTATTTGATTCTCTGGAGTCTAACTTGAGTTCTTTGTATATATTGAATATTAGCCCTCTATTGGATGTAGGATTGGTAAACCAATCTGTTGGTTGCCATTTTGTCCTAATGACAGTGTCCTTTGCCTTACAGAAGCTTTGCAATTTTATGAGGTCCACTTGTCGGTTCTTGATCTTAGAGCATAAGCCATTGGTGTTTTGTTCAGGAAATTTTCCCATGCCCATGTGTTCAAGGATCTTCCCTACTTTTTCTTCTACTAGTTTGACTGTATTTGGTTTTATGTGGAGGTCCTTGATCCACTTGGACTTGAGCTTTGTACAGGGCAACAAGAATGGATAGATTTGCATTCTTCTACATGCTGACTGCCAGGTGGACGGACCAGCACCATTTGTTGAAAATGCTTCCCCCCCCCCCCACTGGATAGTTTTAGCTCCTTTGTCAAAGATCAAGTGACCATATGTGTGTGGGTTCACTTCTGGGTCTTCAATTCTATTCCATTGACCTACCTTCCTATCTCTGTACCAATACCATACACATTTTATCACTACTGCTCTGTAATACAGCTTGAGGTCAGGGATGGTGATTCCCCTAGAAGTTCTAAAATAAGTAGGTTATTTTCTATCAAGTTTTGAAGACTTTTTATACCATGCATTTCGTGGACCTACGTCCTATGTTACGTATCTGGTTCAAAGTCTTTTCTCCTATCTGTTGTCCTGTGCTTTTCTTTAGTTTTAGTAGTGTTTTTTGGAGTGATCTTTTAAATGTCCAGCTTTTATTTTTATTTTTGGCCTTTTGAGAGAGGATCTTTCTACATATCCCTGGCTATCCTCAAACCATGTAGACCAGGCTGAGTTTGAACTCACAGAGATCCACCTGCCTCTGCCTCCTGAGTACAGGATTTAAAGCAAGTGCCACCACACCTGTCTAGTTTCTAAAAGATCACTGTGCATTCATCTGAGCACGGGACAGAGGACAGCTTCCAGTAGCTGGTTTCTGGCCCTGGCTCATGTTTCTGCTATGCTATGTTCTCCAGGCTAGCTGGGCTTCCATGTGGTTTTTCTATTCCCACTTCCCATCTTGCCACAAGAGTGGTGGGATCCCAGATGTATACTAAGAGCATCCATCCTTCTTAGGTTCGGGACTAACCTAAGGTCATCAGGATTGTTGTTGGGCTTTGAATCCTCATCTCCACTGTCCTGTCAGCTTTAAATGTCTTGTTTTATTTGTTTAATTTTGTGTATATGTGTGAATGCATGCGTATAAGGTGTGCTTACCGGTACAGGCATGTGTGAAATAGATACTCTCACTGAATTTGGAACTCATTCTTTTGGCTAAACTGGCTGGCTGGCCAGTTGGCCTATGAGGTCCACTTATCTCCACCCCTCAATGCCCAGCTTTTTAGGTGGGTGCTAGTTCTTAAAATCCAGGTCCTCACTGAGCAATCTCTATACCCCTGTGCTTTATTGTGTGTGTGTGTTTAATGAATAGTACTTTGGAATCTAAACTAAGAAGAGTTTTGTCCTACCCAAAGTCACAAAGATCTTACTTTCTTTTGCATTTTATATTTTAACATTTACATTTATGGCTCATTTTATTTTGTATAATTTATTCAGTGGGGGAGGGGGTATGCATATGCCATGGCACATGGGCACATGTGTGGAGATAAAATGACAACTTAAGGAGCTGGTGCTCTCCTATTTGGAAGGTTCAGGGAATTAAACTCAGGCTGTACCAGGCTTGAACCTTTACCGACTGAGGCATTCTGTTGGCTTGTTTTATATGTATGCATGTTTAGCCTACATGTGTGTCTATACAGTACCTGCATGCCTGGTGCTCACAGAAGCCAGAAGGGGGTGTCAGATTGCCTAGAACCAAAGTTACACGTGGTTGTATGTTGCCATGTTAGGTGGTAAGAATCAAACTCAAGTCCTCTGGAAGAGCAGCCTGCAGTCAAACTGCTGAGCCATCATATGGATCATATTTTCAATTTTCAATCCTTTTAGCAATAATTCTAAAAAAAACTACTTCTCTATTGAAAAGATGCCTTTCAATCTTTCTCAAAATCTGTGCTTCATACATCAAAGTTCATTTCTGGACATTTGTTCCAGCAGTTTCAACCTGTAGTCTCAACTATTTGGGGATTTATTTCACACGGATCACCTAAGACCACCAAAAAAACACAGATATTTACATTATGATTCATGACAGTAGCAAAATTACAGTTATAAAGTAGCAGTGAAAATGCTTTTATGGTTGTGGGTCACCACAACATGAGGAAGTGTATTAAAGGTCGCAGCATAAGGAAGGGTGAGGACCAGTGCCCTGTTCTGTTGGATCCACTTACCTGCTGTAAAGTCCAATAGGGTTTCGATTACTATCATTTATATGAAGTGCTAAAATCAGGTGTGTCAGTCTTAAATCCTCTCTCAGTTTCTAATTTTTTTTGATGGTATGTCTACAGAATTCTATAAATTGTAGGTCCTCTGCATTTTTAAAATAAATTTTAGAACCAACTTACAACTTTCTAAACAAGGAAAAGAAAAAAACTTAAAGGGATTTTGACTGCAACTGTTTTGAATATACAGATCAATCTGGGAACAATCTGTCTTCTTATATCAATGAACAAAATGTTTCTGTTTATTTCCAGCAAGACTGCGACCTGGAGGACAAGCTCGGGGGTCTAAGAGCTGCTAACGTGCTGCTCCTTTAGAGTCAGGGTCTCACTGGCCCGCGGCTCATGGATGGTAGGCCAGTGCCCAGAGATGCACCTGTCTCTATGTAATCCCCATTGCTGGGGTTACCACACCTGTCCCCATGTCTGCTGTTTTTGCTTTAACATGGACTGAACTCAAGTCCTCATGCTTGACAGGTGCTTTGCTGGACATCCAGAGACAGTCCTACCCAGGGATCCATCCCATAAACAGTCACTAAACCCAGACAATATTGTGGATACCAAGAAGTGCATGCTGACTGGAGCCTGATATAGCTGTCTGCTGAGAGGCTCTGCCAGAGTCTGAGAACTACAGTCATATGTTCTCAACCAGCCACTGGACTGAAAATAGGGTCCCCAATGAAGCAGTTAGAGAAAGGACTAAAGGAGCTGAAGGGGTTTTCAACCCCATAGGAAGAACAATTAAATCAGCCAACCTGACCCCCTAGAGCTCCCAGAGACTAAACCACCAACTAAAGAGTACACATGGAGGGACCCAGGGCTCCAGCCACATATATAGCAGAGGATGGCCTTATCGGGCATCAAGGAGAGAAGGGGCCCTTGGCCCTGTGACAGCTCAATGCCCCAGTGTAGGGGAATGCCAGGGTGGGGAGATGGGAGGGAGTGGGTGGATGGGGGAGCACCCTCATAGAGGCAGGGGAAAGGGGAAGGGATAAATGTTAAGTAAAGAAAATATCCAATAAAGAAATAAAATAAAATAAAAAGAAAGGTGCTTTCCTGACTGAGCCTCCTGTCTACCCCAGGCTAGGTCGTCTGTTAACACTGCTCTTAAGGTAGAACATTAGTGAAAAAGTAACCAAGAAAAAAACAATAGCAGAAAATTATACTATCAAGTTTGTACAATAATTGTTTTTTTTAGTAGTTTTTTTGTTTTGTTATAACTTTTGCTCTTTTGTTGTTTTGTTTTGTTTTTAAAGACAGGTTTTTCTGTGTAGCTCTGACTCATCCTGGAGCTCATTGTAGGCCTTGAACTCAAAGATCTGACTGCATCTGCTTCCTGAGTGCTGGGGTTAATGGTGTGCCACACCGTCTGGGAACCTGTTGGGTAGGCATGGTGGCCTCAAACCCACAGCAACGCTCCTGCTTCCACTTGGTGGGCAATGTGATTACAGACATGCACCCCCATGTTTACCCTCCACATGTTTATCCTTGCCCTCACCTTTTGGCGTGGGAAGACTTCTTCTCCCAGCTCTCACACTGCTCTTGGAGATCTTCCTTTTCTTTAATCAGGCATTCGATGCAGGACTGCAGTGCCTGGGTCTCAGCCCTCACTCGTTCTGTCTCCCGCCTCTCTCTCTCCAGGAGCTGTCTCTGCCGCTCTAGCTCCCTTCTCTGTTGCTGAGCTGTCTGCTGCAAATTCTCTAGCTCTAGTTTCTCCTGAGTCAGAGAAAAGAAGATTCAGACATCCTGGAAGAGAAAGGCTGAGGTGGCAGAGTCTCAGAGGCTCAGAGGCCTTCCTCCGTACCTCCAGCAGGTCGACCTGAGTCTTCTCCAGCTCCACCACCTTCTGCTCATGCTGTAGCTTCAGACCTTGTAGCTCATTGGTTTCAAGCTGCAGTATGTCTGCAACATTCTTTAGTTCTGACAGAGAGACAAAGCAGGGTCAGTGCTTGTGAACCAGGAAACAAAACAGAACAAACTATGACTCCTTGTTCACTGACCAGAAAGAGAAAAAAAATGTTTTTTTGTTGTGTTGCCTAAATGATAAATGTCTGTAAAGGAAAGATCTTCTTGAAAGTACTATTAAAAACATCAATTTGGGGCTGGAGAGATGGCTCAGCAAGTTAAGAGCACTGGCTGCTCTTCCAGTGGTCCTAAGTTCAATTCCCAGCAACCACATTGTGGCTCACAACCATCTGTAATGGGATCTGATGCTCTCTTCTGGTGTGTGTCTTAAGACAGCTACAGTGTACTCATATAAATAAAATAAATACATCTTAAAAAAACCAAAAACCAAAACCACCAATCTGTGCTGGGCACTGGTGGTGCACTTTAATCCTAGCACTCAGGAGGCAGAGGCAAGTGGATCTCTGAGAAACCTTGTCTCAAAAACAAAAACAACAACAAAAACCCTCAAACAAAAAAAAAAAAAATCCAACATTAACTTATTTAAAACATTGTAACAAAAACAGTAAACTTCTGATTCTAGGAACATTTATGTCCACATAGAATGAGCAAAGCAATTTTATATGAAAAGATAGGAAAAACTTGAAAGTATGGGTATTTATTCTCTGCAGAAAACCTGGAAAAGCAGCATCAGCCCAACAGCCAATAGTGAGTACTAATAAATAATGTGCTAAGAAATGAGTATGAGGGATTCAACTTCCCAAAGCCGTCCTGACCACACTGTTACACACACACACACACACACACACACAGACACACACACAGACACACACACACACAGACACACACACACACACACACACACACACACACACACACACACACACGACAGGACAATGTAATAAATAACTCGGAATCTAACAATGACGACAGCACTTTGGGGTGTTTGGCATGGACATGGCCTCCTCACCCACAGTCAAGGGTCAAGATCTAAAGCCTCAGGTGGATTGGGAAGCTCTGGACAGCAAGTTGACATGACAGAGTGAAGCTTTCCTTCCCCTAGCCAGTGTGAGTGCTGACGGTGTGTCACAGGCTACTGCAGCTGTGTCCTCCCAGACGATGACTGTCTGAGACTGCTATCCAGGCCTACAGAGACCTCCTAGGAGACTGGGCCCCTTCAGAACATCTCAGAAGAGCGGGGAGAAAGAGATAAGAGCCAGAGGACTGGGGAGTCTATAGAGAGATTGAGTCCTCTAGATATGATAGCAGAGCTATACTCACCAAGTCCCAACCACATGGCTGCCTAAACAACATTGGCAAATTCCAAACAGGTTACACAAAATTCTGTCCTGCACTGCTCTATAAAATGCACTGAGGAGCTGGGTTGTTGTGTAATGGGTGCTGCTCTAGCAGAGTGAGCTTGACACACCTGATCCCCCTTCTCTGTGCCAGTCTGCATAGCTGCTTTTTCCTCATTCTCTTCCTGCCCTGGTCAGGTTTCCAGGACACTGCAGGCAAAAGCATTTGCTGTCTAGGTATTAGGACCCAAGTTTGGATCCCAGCACCTACACAAAAAGCTGGGTGTGGCTGTGCATGCGCCAATAACTCTGTGTGTACACGTGTAGGGTGTGGGGTGCAGTGCAGAGGCAGAAGGGTCAGTGGGACTTGCTGGTGGACATCTATAACTGCAGCGCTCTATGTGTATGTTGGGGAGGTGTGCAGAAACAAGAGGATCACTGGGACTAGGCTGAGTGAGAGCCCTTGTCACAATAGGATAAGACAGAGAGTGACCCAAAAGGATATGTGACGTTCTCCCCCGGGCTGTGATACACACATAAAAGAAAACAGGGTAACATGAGTAAGTAAATAACTGGACTTTCTCCCATGTTCACAACTCACCTCATATTTTTACACACCATTGAAGTGTAAACATGAGCCTTTTCTTTCCAGCTAGGAAGTGTAAATCTTGCTGTGGCACATATAAAGGCTGGCACTTTGGTTTTGCAAGCTTGAATGTGTGGAGTGTTGAAGCCCTGGCCAAGCATCTCAGTTATACTCCCACCAGCTGTGAGAGCCCTTCCGCCTCATCAGCACCAATATGGTTATTTTGCTTTAAATAATCCTTAACAAAAAAGCAGGAAACACCACGCTCCTTTTACAATGTGCCCATGAGGAGCTTACAGTTCAGACGTGGATTTGGCTGCACTTGGCTGTGACCTGCCATGCAGATATGGCCAGCCTCACATTCTGTGACTTGCTTTTTAAACTCACCAGTCTTATGTTTCGACAGCTGCTGTAAAACTACCTGAAGATTCTCTTCCTCTTTCTCCATCTCCTGCTTTATAAGCGTGAGCTGAGTCTTCTTTTCACTGATGTGGACATTCAGTTCTCCTTTCTGAAAACTTAGTTCTTCCAGAAGTGATTTTACTTCCTGTGTTTAAATAAAAGTCATATCTTTTGTGAATTACAAATCAAAATCCCCTTTACACCAGTCAATTCTGTTACTGTTCTATCTCATACATCTAATTTGTATTTAAATTTACATTACATTTCACATTAAATCACAATGTTTTGCCTTTGGTGCTAAGCAAAGCACTATATTTTTACATTACATTATCTACGATGTAATGTGCATGCAGATGTGTTTGTGCCATTTACCCCATGCAAAGGCCATTCCCAGCCTCAGTGACTGTCAGAGGCAGAAGGCTGGGGACACAGACATGGTCCGAACTGAGATGCACAGGACATAGGCAGCTATTATTAAATGCAAGTAAAGACACTCCTTAAGAGCAGCTTAGAAAACAAACAAACCAAAACCCCAGGAGGTGGCTTGTGGCTGTACCACAAGAAACAGGCAGGATGCAATGTTGCTCATGACTGGAATATGGGCATTCCTGAATAGGAAACAAACGAGAAAGCCAAGAAGCAAGAGAATCCAGAGGCCATTTTACTGCCTCCGTGCCAATATATTAACACCCCAAATGGTGCTATATAGGGGGTATTTCCATCTCCATTTGGGAAGAACCAGGAACACTCTAAAATACCTAAGAAAGCCTACTGACAAACGTACCCTAATGTGACTGCACTTCTCAGCAACTTCCGTCTCTCCCAGAGTCAAGGCTTCCTGGAGGTCAGCTTTTGCCTGGATGAGGCTGTCCTGGAGTAGAAGCAGCTCCTCCTTTCTATGCCCCAACTGTGAGTCTAAGACAGCCACCTCCTGCTGCTGGCTTGTCACCTGAAAAGGGAGATGGCAAGTTTGACTCGAGGACACATGTATTCTTTATAGTTTGGTTTGTATTTTTCCATCTTTTCTACAAGCAAATAAACCTCAGTCTGCAATTCAAAATTCATTCAAAAATACTCATTTCCAGGTGTCTGCTGTCATACCTGGCTTTTCAGTGTTTCCAGCTCAGTTCTCTTGGCCTGAATGAGAGTCTCAGATTCTTTAAGGACCTGAAGGTGGTGATCCTCATTGAGTTCTGCTGCCTCGATGTCTCTCTGAAGACTTTGAAGCCTACATAGCAGGGCAGGATTTCAGCAGCCCTCCTCTAAAGAAGCCTGATGCCCACAGCTGCTCCAGGACACGATTCCCATCCCACCCCACCCTACCCCTCAATGGCCTTACTCTTCTGTCAGTTTTTCCTTCTTCTTATTTAGACACTGGAAATCAGCATCTTTGGCTGCTACAACTTTGTTTATTTCTTTCAAGATTTCTTCTTGTTTGATTTTGTGCTGCTCCAAGTCCTCTGCATCGGCCTGGAGCAATCTATAATAGAACATTCATCCCCTGGCCCTTAGTGCATAGCATGGAAGAACCATTCCTCCGAGTGGCTCAGCCCTTAGCACCTGGGCCCCACCCGCCCCAAAGGCCGGAGCTCCACCCACCTTAGTTGCTGCTCTGCTTTCACAAGGTTAAGTGCAGTCTCCTGGGCCCTTTTTTCTAATGCCTCAGCATCCGCCTCAGTTTGTAATAAATTTCTCTTGGCATCAGTGAACTTTTCAACAGCACTCTTTGTCTAGAAAAGAAACTATCATTAAAAATAATTCGGCTGCAGTACTCACTATAGTTATTGGCAGTATCAACTGGACAACTATTAGAAAACAAGATAAAACAGAAAAATGTAAAAACATTCCTTTGCTGTGAATCTCTAATGCTTAGAAAATTATCCAGAAGCAAATAATTACTGTGCAAAAGAACTCTATAGAGAAGGCAGAGCTTCAACTATGCACTCTGGGCTGCATGTGTAAGGCATTTTAACACCACTTCTCAGGGCTGCCAGGGATGCTGCCAGGGATGCTAAAGGAAATGGTGCTCAAAAATGCTTAGAAAGTTACTTTCCCTCTTTGGCTTTTTTCTGTACTGTGGCCTAAAAAAATGCTACTACTGCTCACTCGGTAGTCCACAGAGGTAATGCACCAGCAAAGACCATCTCAGAACCTTTCTTTCAATTTCAACTTGGCGGTACTTAAATGAATAGAAATCTATGACCCAGGAATTGAAAATAGATCATTACTTCTGATATTAACTTGATGACAGGAAAACTTGTATAAGAATTTATTTGGTAATTTAAAAAGACACAGACTGAAAAGTCCAAAGTTAAAACAAACAGCCACCTCACCCCTGCACCCCAACACACTCAGCCTGGCAAGTAGGACATGCTGAGAACAGAACAGCACAGCGTCTGGAGTCTAAAGCATGCATTTAATCCACTTAACAGTCCACACATTCTTAGCTTGGATTTACAGACAAGGACAGCCAAGTCAGAGGACCTTGGTGACTTGCTCAGATGTCCAGCTCTGTCCCACAGGAGCCCAGCCTGAAGCACACTAGACACACCTTTTCCTTGGTGCTTGCAAGCTCACTCTCAGCTTCCGCCAGGAGTCGGTCAGCTTCCCTGAGCTCGGAGCGACGTTTCAGGAGAGTTTTCTCTAGGCACTCAATTTCATCTACAATATCTTCATGATGTTTGAGAGACTTTTCTATTTCTAGTTCAGTCATTAGATTCTCAACATTTCCATCAATGAAGTCCCTAAAATTACATAAATATCAAGAGATTTTAAACACAAACAATATGGATACTGATAGCCTATGAAGAATGTTCAAAATTTTACTTTGTCTTTTTTGTTTTGCTTTGGAAGCAAGGTTTCTCTGTGTAACCCTGGCTATCCTAGAACTCACTCTGTAGATCAGGTTGGCCTTGAACTCAGAGATTTGCCTGCCTTTGTCTCTCAAGTGCTAAGATTAGAAGTATGTGCCACCCAACACCCAGCTAAGGAATTTACTAACTTTTTAAAGAGTATACACTCTTATTATAAACACAGAGGACTCCTGGCAATAAAAGCACACTATGTCACAGGCTTGATGGACTTGGGTCAGCACTTGACCAAGACAGCATTGCCACATCATTTTCCTGAAGAACAGAGATAAAGGAAGTGACTACACAATAATTCCCAGTCCCTTAGACAGTCCTCAAGGACAGTACCAGAGCATGCAACCCCACACACCACACTGTTTTGTGACTGACTTCTTAATGTTGGAGTAAAACTGTCACAAAAGATTTGACAAAAAGTCATGACACAAAATTCAGTAACAAGACAAAATTATCTGAAAATGGGCTGCTTGTCAGAAAAAACAGGAATTAAACTCAGCACATTGATGCTTTCCTTCTTTTTTTAAACAGAGGCATGCAGATAATTTTTGCCTTTTTCTCTGGACTCTAAGTATTACCCAATTTTCTAGAGTAATCATTTCATACCATTACAGTGGGAAAAGTGAAGCCTATCCCTTGCCTGCTCTGTCCTCTTCCTAACATGTACATTCTCATAAAGAGCTTTAGCGTATCCACCCACAAGCAGCAAGTCCCAGTCTCCTCAGTGTGGCCCTTGCTCTCCTCAGCCATTTCAGTCAGCTGTCCACTCCTAGACAGTGGTGATCATGTCTGTCTCACTCGGCCTGCCTCACAGGCCCAGGCTGCTCTGCACTAACTGACAAAAGGTAGGGAGCTGCCGGAACTCATGGACTAGCACAGAAGCAGCATTTCTTATAGCTGAGCAAACAGCAGAGGCATGTGAACTAGCTGACCCCATGCTAGGCGCAGGTACCCACAGATGGTCCAGCTATTCCCCTCAACGACTCTGGCTGGTCACAGCACTGCTTGAGCAGGGCTGTATCAATGGTGGCTAATCCTGAACTGTACAAGATACCTGAGGAGAAAAGAACAGGCCGACTATAAAAGGGATCCCTCACCTTAATGTTTTTAAAAGAATTTATGTGTATGAATGTTTTGCTTGCATGTATGTATGTGCACCGAGAGCCTGGTACCCCCAGAGTTCAGAAGAGGATGTGAAGATCTCTTGGAACTGGAGTTAAAGATGTTGGTGAGCCACTATGTGGGTGCTGGGAACTGAACCTGCATCCACTGTGAAAAGCAACAAGTGCTTTAACTTAAAGCCTGAGCCACCTCTGCTGTCTGCCCATCGTCACTTTTGTTTTGAAAGGCAGGACAGACAGACAGGTCTTGGGGAAGGCATGTGAAGGTTTGGGGGCAGAGCAAAGTGGGACATGGGGAGACCACAGGTATAGGCCAAGCACTGTGTGAGGCTGAAGGGTAACAAAGACGGGCAGCTGACACTGAGTCAGTGTTTTCTTGACAGACTGGAAAGATTTCAGACATGGAGGCAAGTATGGAACCCCCTATTGTGGTCAAGGATTCCCTTAATTAAAGGCTACAGCACAGAAATAACAGAAAGGGGCCAGTTAGCTTTTTGTATACAAAGTTAGAAGGACAAGGAAATCAAACAGATGCCTCAGAGAACAAGGGTTTGAAATTCCTGTTGTCTACTTTGTTATGGTAGCCGGGAAGGAAAATGATTGTGCTGTTCAAATATGACTACAAAAAGAGCTAGTGTGAATTATTAACCAGGTGTCCTTAGATGTGCACTGTCCTAAATGGCATTTACCATGTGGGGCAGTAAGCTAACAGGAATTAACTTCTGTTCCTCAGTTCCTATTGTCACATTTAAAGAGCTCCACCTGCATATGGCCAACACTTATCATTTTGCAGTTATGATCTAGGACATCTCTAAAACAAGACACTGCTTTACAAGGCAGTGCTGACTGAGAATATCCTTCAGTGCTTTCAGAATGTCCTTTGAATTGTAAGACAATGGCGAATGCTTACTTTCGTTGCTGATGTCTCTCGATAGTTCTATGTAATTCTTCTACTTCAAGTTCTAGTCCTTTCTTCTCTTGCAAAAGGTCATCAATATTACGGTGCAGCTCTTCCACTTCTTTCTCAGAATGCTGCCTGGATGCTTTCAGCCACCGCTCTTCCTGGCGTTTCGATTTTAAGTGCTGCATTACGTCTTCTAGTCTAGATACCTCATTCTCCTGAACACAGAAAGTGAATGCATTATAGAGATGCCAGAGGTGTCTCTCCCACTCTGCTGTCAAAAGTTGAAACTAATTGGTTAAAGTGGTTATCCTGAAAAATAGTGGGAGATTCTAAGTCTTCAGTATGGAAGAGAAATTGAGTCAAACCAACTTTCTCACACAGCACAGACGAAACTGACAGACTCAATGTTTAAAGAGGTTCCCAGAAGAAGACATATTTTGCCTGCATTTTGAAAAAAGTAAGAATAAATAGGGGAGACCCAATCTCAAGAAACAAGACGGTAAAGTGTGAGGTTGGAAGGCACACGGGAGGCTGGTGAGTCATGCACTTCTGGAGAGGCAAAGCAGTCTGACAGAGTCAGTAAATGCTTAACAGACAGAACTGTCACAAACTGAGTGTATACCATAAAACTCAGAGAACCTGATTGATTACTGCATGGGGGCCTATGGACCAAGTGTGACCTGATAGCAGGGACTGTGGCCTGAACAAGTGTATCTTCTCCTCATTCTTCCCTCAGTGGCTGAGGAGGGAGGAGAACAAAGGCTCCAAAAGCCCTGAGCACAAAAGAGGAGCTAGAATGCAGTTTATTGTGTTAGAACCAAAAAGTTAGAAAGAATAAAAAGCACAAGTAAGAAGTCACAGTCACCTAAAACATCCACAAATAAAGAAACATATACAGATATTAAAATACTGCTTAAAAATTATTTGTAGGGACTGAACTGTTCTATGTGTAACACTTTCCTCCTAGATTGAGACATTCCATCCTGCAGGAAGCCCCTTAAGCAGGAAGGTAAATAACTCAAAAGTAGCTCCAGGAAGTCACTGAAACTGACCAGATTCACTAGGCCCCACCCTACCAGAGTAGGCTGAGAGCTGCAAAGAGACACGGAGACCAGACCAGCTGCCTGGAAGAGGCTTAGATCAAGGCAGTCACTTTGGAAGGGCCACTCTCAAGTTACATAAGCTGCCTGCTGGCTGTGCAGTGTGCTTCATGTTCCCACATTGTGTGAACTGTCACCTGTGTTGGAGCTGGCCTTGCTGATGAAGCTGTCAGTAACACCTCATCCACACTCCTATAGGCAACCCCAATAAAACTCAATGGCTCATGAAGCTGGTCTTTGGTGGTATCTGCACTGCAGTCTGTTGTAGCTTCCTGTCTGGGGTGAGGAGATGTGTTGTTATGTCTCCTAGGAAACTGTCACACAAATGTGCTTTCAGAGGACTTGGGTTCTTCTCCCAGAACCCATACCAGGCTTCTCACAACTGCCAATAACTCCAGCTCCAGGGCTTGTGACTCACACTTCTGCCTCTGATGGCACACATTCACATGCACACACTCCAACACACATATACATGTAATTAAATTGTAAAGTATTAGGTATTATTTCTAACATCAAATAGAAAAACAAAACTCAAATGTCCATATAAAAGTAATGAAATAATTTAAAATTATCAGTTAACCCAGAGATAATTCCTACACGTTGTTTATACATATCTGCATATATAGGGACACATGTACATGTGGAGCATATTCATATATGTGTAAACTACAGGCACTAGTATGTGACAGCTTTATATAAACACTAATGTGTGGTACAATATGGATAAAGTTGTAATCCCTACTTACGAGGTTATGGTGCTCTGGGATGTTGCAATGCTGCATACCCATGGGGACAAGGGGAACAGCAAAGCTGGTAGGAGGAGGTCCATATATGAAGGGGGCCCCAGCAGGAGGCGGGCCATAAACCACAGTGCCAGGTGTCAGAGGATGGCTGCTGTTGGGCAAAGGAGGCGATGGTGCATACAGGGC
Source organism: Micromys minutus (assembly GCF_963924665.1). Taxonomy (NCBI): domain Eukaryota; kingdom Metazoa; phylum Chordata; class Mammalia; order Rodentia; family Muridae; genus Micromys; species Micromys minutus. The sequence continues at coordinate 10,935,168 of NC_137982.1, read as the reverse complement.
CATTCCCTGGGGTACAGGAGAACCATCAGGAAGCACAGTATACATTATGTACCCAGGGGGAGGCACGAATGGGGGCTCCTCCTGGTCATCCAGTCCACTTTCTTCCTGGCTATCTCCTCCACTGTCTGCATCTTCTAAGACATAAACAGGAGAGTGGGTAAACAGATATAAAAAGAAACAATAGTTCCTCAGTTAAGATACTAGAGATGAGAAACAACTGTAAAAATGGTCAACTGTAGTTGTGAGAAGCAGATCAATACACAGTGTTTTCAGGAGCCACACTTCATGTTTAGTCAACATTAATTATGAGTGTGTTTAGCAACCACTTGAATACGTGCTTCATACTACATAAAATATCAGCAGAGGTGTGTTATGAGATCAGACAACTCAAAATTGATTACTGCTATGACATGTGCCACTCTCTAATTTGATGGCTTGCTTCTTTCTTATTCACTAAAGTTAGAAGCTATGGATTTCAAGGAACATTAACAAGTTGCTAAATAGGTAAGAGAAATGCAGCTTTCCTTATGTGATGTGCCTACCTCTCCTTGAAAATGGCTTATGCAGCGTGCTTCTCATGGGTGAGTAGACCCAGTATCCTGAAGCAGGCAGAGGTCCACTGTTGCCCTTCTCTTCTTGCTGTCCAGGCTGTTGTCCTCTAAGAGGAGTAGAGGCTGTATACTTTAGACCCAAACCAGAGTCCTTGGTAGCCTGAGAACTATGGCTGGAAACCTGAAGCAACAGGAGAGCACACTGCCTATTATCATGGAAAGGCTGACCTTTGGATACCTCGAAGTGGGCAGCCAAGGTTTGATACATAGTTCAAAAACTAAGAGAATGTTATTTTCTTATGACTCTCATTTTTTACAGATAGAAATAAGTGATTACTATATAGTCCACACATATGCTCAGCATATTAAATCTAACACAGCAGTGTCAGGAAGTCTGAGCAGGGAGGACTATGGAAGCAGCTGAAGTCCTGTCAGACTGCTCTGTGAAAAGAGATAGGCTCTCTTCAAGAAGTTATGTGATAGCGTCATTTCCCACCCTGTTGTTTTGGCGATCCTCTGGGAATAAGGGTCCTCGTGGTACTTTGGTGATAAAGGCATGTTATCTGGCTGTTTGTCTGAGTTTATTTTATGCCACAATTTCCCAGGAGAGAGAAATAAATTCTCCTTAAGTGATCAGACCTTTGAGTATCCTGTCTTCCTTACACCTACACTCCACACTGCTAGTAGTTTCTCTTCTGCCTTGTCTTCAAAGGCCAACAGCTGAGGTAAAGGAAACCAGCACCTTCAAGGAACCTGGAGAGCAGTGGTCTGTTGTCTGGGAGCATGCTACCTGTACCCTCCCTGTTTTCCGGTCTATAGGTCTAGTCTCCAGGTGCACAGGTAGGCAGTGTTTCTCTCTTCTTGTTTCTGACCACCAGCCTTGGTTACAAGGTGTTGGTATCCTTCACAATTCTGGAAGGATTCTGCTTGTAGGTTTTGGCTGAGACCACAGTCAGAGCCCTGGGATCCTAGTATCTGAGCTGTATGCCCTACAGCTGACTCAGAGCGTCATGAGGGCCCTCTGCTTTGGATAAGTCCTCACTTCCAAGCTCAGGTAGCAAAGCTCATCCCTTACTAGTTATCTCTTCTTTTCAGCTCTACACTCCCAGCCCTGGTCTCTTCTATGTTTCACATGAATGATTCTCACAGTGCACAGAAAGCTCATTCTGCTGTAACTTTAGCTCCCGTGCTCAGCTAGAACTCTCTTCTGAACTCTTATTCTATTAACCGAAATCTCATGTCCCATGACATAGATAATGGCCCGGTGGGTTTGAATGATAATGTCCCCACAGGCTCCTGTATTTGAACACCTGTCCCTAGTCAGGGGTGCTGTTTGGGGGGGGTGTGGCCTTGCTGGAGGCAGGCCTGGGGGCTGTGAAACCTTTTGCCATTCCCAGTGCACTCTCTGTATCTGTGGTTCAAGATATGCACTTTCACCTTTCTGTTCCTGCTGCCATGCCTCCCAACCATGAAAGACTCAGATCCTTCGGAACCAGAGCCCAAGTAACCTGCTTTCTTCTCAGAGCAGTGTTGGTCATGCTTTATCACAGCAGCAGAAATTAACTAAGACAGCCCCAATCTACTTTTTAGCTTATGTTTCAGCCCTCCATCAACCCGTCTAGAGCCACACCAAGATGTTTCCTCCGTCTTAACACCCCTGCTGGATGCTTGCCCACCGCTCACCTCGGAGCCTCATCTGTTTAGCTTTCCTTCCCGAACTTGCTCATGAGAAGAATCCTTGAAACTGACCTCTGTGCACCCAGAACACTCTGGGCAAACCTGCTGTCACAGCATGTCACTGTTCTGTAATTACACTCCCACGGTTCATGAGTTCCAAGTGCAGGGCTGTCTCCCCCACCACAGTACTCTAATACAGCCTAGCACCTGGTCTACACTGCTGAACATCCAAGGATTGTTTTAAGAAGAAAATGAAACCTAGGTGCCCATTATTCTGTCCACACGTCTGCATAATTCTACAATCATTTTCAGTCAGTTCTTTGGGCTTAAGTCATTCTAACCTTTTATCTATTTCATAACACTGGCCATAAGAAGGCAAGTGCTATTCTGTGAGACAGCTCTATTTTTACATCTCAAATAACACAAAACACTGAAGAACCTAAACATACATCTCAGCAGAGAAGTGTTTTCAGCACCTGCTAACAAATTTGGGGAAGGAGAGACTGTCACTTTCAAAAAAACTCAGTATCAACTTCTAGCAACACAGAATTCCTACTTTTGATGATGGTGGTGGTGGCATAAAATACCAACAGCCTTGTCTTTTGAAAGGATCTGCCATGCTGCTGATGTACTCATTCTGAGCAGAAACTGCGTGCCGGAGCTCAGCGATTTCCTCTAAAACATTTTCAATGCCTCCTTTTTTATCTGTAAAGGAAAGCCACTGTATGAAGCTGCCATGCAGTCACAGACTTCTTTTCTCTCCAAACACAGAAAAGAGACTCCATGAGAGCCAACAGAATCTACCATGTCTCCAAGGCTGACCTTCAGCCTACCAGTGGGGAACCATTTTTGTTGAACACCAAGAGGACATCCTATCTGTCCATCGACTATAACGTCATTTGCAGAAAGCGAACAGATGTATAAACACTTTGTCTTGCTAAAATCAAATCCCCAATGCCATACTCTAAAATAACTTATCAGGAAAGCCATGACTCTAGATCAGGCATGGAACTGACTTCCTTCAGCGAAGTGCTTTTCTCTAAAGGAAAGAGAAAGCACTTGAATTTTGTGATTACAGAACCATCTCAAATCAAAGCTCAACAGTACTTCACCTGTGCCCGTGAGGTTTAATACATCCCGAAGCCTTGTGATCTCAGCCCTTTGCTTCGCCATGGCTTCGTTCAGTGCTTCAATCTCTAGCAGCTGTGAGTTTGTTCGTTTAGAGCCTAAATCTGCATTCTCCATCTCATCTCGGAACTATTAGAAAACCATACATACAAAGTTGCCAATGAGCACACTCAGGTGCATTTACCCATGTAACTAAGAAGATTATTATTTTTCTTTTCTTTTTTTTTTTTTAACTTTTTACCAGTGAGGAAACCATTTTCTCCTTTCATTTTTAAAGCACTGCGCAGGCGAGCCTAAAGTGCTGCCTGATGAGTGTACTCCAGTGCTCTGAGCAACCCCACTGCAGTGTTCAGTCTTAGCAACCCGGAGGAGCTAGCCGGAGTGTGCCTCTGGGTACCAGCACTGACCTGGCCCTCTCTCTCCCTGAGAAGGTGCTGCAGGAGCTCGATCTCCGCCTCAGCTCTGGTCAGGTCCTTGGCTGCTTGCATGGCCTCTCTGCTGAACCTCTCTGCCTCCTGCAGCTCCTATGGACAGATCGAGAGAAGGGTGCTGCTGTCACAAAGGCTTATCTCCAGTCCTCCTTCCTCTCAGAGTGCTCCCCTGTCCCCATCCTATAACCAGCCTTTACAGATTTTAAAATACATACACAAAATAAACATTGAGAGTCAAAGGCTAGTGGAGCCTTGTCAGTTGCAGGCCAGCCTGGTTACAGGCTAGCCTAGTCTACATAACTAGTTCCAGGATAGACAGAGATACAGAGAGATCCTATCTCAAAAAAAAAAGAAAAAGATAAAGAAAAGGCAAACAAGCAAACAGCAGCAGAAGAGGAAGAGCAAGAGGAAGAAGAGGAGGAAGAGAAAGAAAGACACAGAAACTGAATGGAAAACCTTTAAATCTGGAATCCAAGCATGTATTTGGTAGCAACCTCTCCAAGGAGACTGCTGCCCTTTAATACTCATTTGATGGCTCCAAATACATTCTTGGGGGTTGTGAAAGAATATAACAACCGGGTTTTAAGAAAAGCAGACAGATTTGGTGAGGCAGAGTCAGACATATCTTTGTGAGTTCTAGGCCAGCCTAGTCTACAGAGTGAGTTTCAGGACAGCCAGGGCTACACAGAGAAACACTGTCCTGAAAAAGCAAAACAAACAGAAAAAAAGAACAGCAGACAGTGTCACAATAGTTTGTACCAAGGATCAGTAATGTATGCTTCTTTGAGACAGTGCTGATGAGCACATTCTGACCAATCTATGTACTGACCTCTGCTCGCTCCTGATTAATTCTCATAACTGTTCCATGCAGGGACTTGAGCTGGTCTTTGGCAATGGTGAGCTCGGCCGCAGCTAGTTTATCAGAAGCAGCCACAGCTTTCTTCAGACTCTTCAGTTCTTTATCTAAACCAAGAAACTGCTCCTGAGATTTGGCATCTTCACGCTTCTTCTAAAATAAGAGAATTGTAAATAAAAGAATCATTTAAAAGCAGTAAATTAAGATGTAAGCTCAAGAGAGCCAGGATCTGTTTCCTGTTATAGGCACATGTCTAGAATAGTACCTGATGCATACTAGGTGCTTCATAAATATTCACTGAATATTAACTTCACCAGAGATTTTTAAAAAAAGTTTTGTGTGTGTGTGTGTGTGTGTGCGCGTGTGTGTGTGTGCTCAAGCACACTCACACACCTGAGTGTGCATATACTCATGTGCATATGTAGAGGTAGGAGAGGGCATCATGTCCTTCCTGATCATTTCCCACTGAGTCCTTTGAGACAGAATCTTCCTTGGGGCATGTGTTTCCTCAGCTAGGCTGGAGCCAGCAAGTCCTAGAATCCTCCAGTGTCAGCGTCCCTCACAGCTTAGACTGCAGGTGTATGCATGATGCCAGTTTATTGTGTGGGTTGCTAGATTCAGAACTCTAGTCCTTGTGATTGTCAGCACTGCTCCTAACAGCTAAGTCATTTCTCCAGTTCCCCCCACACATAAGCCCTTTTAAATGTTTTACTTAGTTAGGAATGTTGGGCTGGAAAGATGGCTCAGAGGTTAAGAGCACTGATACTGTTCCAGAGGACCCACATTGGATTCCTAGAACCCACATGGTAGTTCACAACCTGTAACTCAAGTTCTTGGGAATCCTATCCCCTCTGTAAGACTTGGCAGGCACCAGGAACATATGTGACACACAGCATAGGCATAAACAAAACACCCTACACATAAAAATAAACAAATAAATAAAATCTACACAAACAACTTCCCAAACCAAACCTTCCTTCTTAGTAGCATACCAGATGAGCAAACCTTCAAAATAGCTGTATCAGGCCCTAGATATGTGATAGTGAAGACCTTGACATTTTTGAAGGTATCATGGACAAATCATGTAGGGTCTTTAATAGTGAAGGTTGGGAGACAAGGAGGGTCTGACTCCAACCATTTTCCTATTTTACAAAGGTAGGCTGATTGCTCTGTGGAATCAGGTCACATGTAGAATTGGGAAATCAGCAGTCGTCCAGGAGGGTGATGGCTAGACAAGAGTGGTAGAAGTCAACAAGACTTGGTGACTAAAGGTTCTTATGGGGTAGATCACTTGCTGAGACGGACAGGAGAGGGAGGAGGCCTTCCTTATAGGGAGATGGGACAATCTTACTGGTGCAGACTGACGACACTTGAGATGTGACAGTGAGACTAGCGATGTCACTGTGCTAGAGTGATGCTCTACCTCTCCCAGGGCATGCAGACTACAAGAAAGTAGGAATCTAAGTTTTGTCAGGACGTGGGACTGGAGAAAGACAAGGAACTTGAAGCTATATATTTATGGGTAAAAATAAGACTCAGTAATTGGCTGTGGACTTTGGGCTGGACAAGAAGGAAAGCAAAGACTGGAAAGCCAGAGGTCAGTGAACCAGAAGCTCAAGGAGGCTGGAAAAGTGGGGGCTAGGAAGACAGGCTGGGATTAGAGCAAGACGATGCGGTCTGTGGTTTCAGTACTGCAGGTGTGATTCAAGAGATGACACTGGGCAGGTAGAGATGGAGAAAATGCCATCAGAGAGACCAAGGTATTAGAGACATGAAGAGTGTAACAGTGATCCCCATGGATATACCCAAGTGGGCAGTGTTCCTACAGTGGTAAGACATCCTGGTATCATTGGTAACTATCACCTAAGTGACCCTGAGGCTGGGTCTCCTACTTCCGAGTCTTTTGTTTTCCTCTATTGTGATAGCTTCTGGTCCATGACTGAGTAACAAGTACCTGGCTGTGAAGTCCTGCTCAGCACTGTGTCGGCAACATAGACGGCTAAGTGTGGGTTCCACGTCTGACCCTGTCACCAGGAAGGACCTGGGAAACAGGTCCCTTGCCTTTCTAGGCTTCTCACCTTTTTCTCTAACTCCTGGAGTTGGGCCAGAATTCTTTCCTTCTCTTCATCTGCTTCCTGAAGCTGAAGGTCTGTAAGGCCTTGAATTTTTTCCATACTTTTTAGGTTCTCTTGCAAATAGTGAATTTCATTTTCTAATTGCTGGATTCTTGCATTATGTTGTCTTTTATCAAACTTAATCTGCAGGAAATAAAATTAAGAACTTTTTTCTTTTCTTGAGACAGGCTCTTGGTATACAGCCCAAGCTTTCAAGTTGTGATGCTTCCACCTGTATATCCTGAGTGCTGAGATTGCACGCTCATATGTGTGTGTGCATGTGTATGCATGTATATTATGTATATATACACACACACATAAACACACACATGTAAGCATATATGTAAGCACACATATAATCATAAACATATACATATTCATACATACATATGTACATATCTATATGTTTTAAGCAAAGTAAGAATGCTATGAAGCTATGATTTCCTTACTAGGGAATATAACAAGTTTTTATACTAAATAGTGACCAAAAATGTTTTTATCTTGTTCTAAGGATTTGAATGCTTGCTTAAATGTGAACATCAGAAGGATAAAAAAAAAACAAACAGATTCTGGTATAACACTATACTTTAGCAAATGTGGTATTATTTTTTTGCTCATTATAAAATATCTCTCATTTGCATTGTAAAAAGGGAACCACCGTTACAAACAGGCTTTGACATCAATAGCCATATTGAACCGTGAATGTGAGCCCTGAAATGTACTGAGTAAGAGTAGTAATAGGTGTGCTGATTCACAGGCTGCAAACATTTGCTGAAGGCCACCCTCTGCTGTCTGCCCTCTCTTACTCTGGCTTCAAGTGCTCTTTCGCAGGCCTGCCTGAACTCCTCTTGACCATTTGCCAGTTTCTCTTGCTGGAGAGCCATTTCTTCATGGAGTTTCCTCTCTCTAACTTGGGCTTCCTCTTTTTCCCACTGTGATCTCGCAAGAATTTCACTGAACTGTTTCTGTAGATCAGCAAGACTTTTCCCTAAGACATCTGAAGGATTATGGATTCTAAGGAGAAGAAACAAGAAGGTATAAATTTGATGCAAGCATGTTCATGCTAACATGTTTTAGGAGGAGAGAGCACTGTGTGAAGGGACTGGTATCAGTATAAACCGTTGTATCAAACCACTGCTGCCATTCTGAAGACACAGGCTAATAATAAATGCCCATAATGTTGACAATATCTTGTTTTGTACTGGTTCTCTGCCCAAAGTGCATACTGTGGCTCTTCTTTCTGATCACATACAAAGTTCTTTCAAGAGACTCTTAAATACCTTAATGTTACTATTATAATTATGCAATCTTGCATCCTAGCCTTTCAAAAACATCAGTCAGTGTTACAAAGCTCGAGGAGGACATGCTCACGGCTGCTCCCAGCCACAGCTCTGACACAGGAAGGCTCACACTAACTCGGGGGTCCTGCTTCTCCTTACCTCATTTCCCCAGCTCCTAGTTTCAACCTTTTCTTTAGTTCATCTACACGAGCTGCTACTTCCTCTGGATGAATCAGACCATCAACCACATGGTTAAGGTGATTCTGAAACTCTTTCAGCTGCTTCTTTAACAGGTTGTTGTCATCCTGTGTGTAGAGGTAAAATGGAACGGATACTTCTCAGCCAGCATATAAATTCATAACTAACAAATGCATAAACATATCTTGACTACAGAATGAAATCATATGATGTCTCTTTCAAATACAAAGAATTGCTAAACTGTCCCACAGTATAAAGAAAAATGTTTCTCTACCCAAAGCAATGAATAATTAATTCCCTTGTATGTCCCTAATACTCCCAGTGTGACTCTACTCCAAATCCAGTGCAGCACTTGAATTGCAATGGGGGACCTAAAATGACACATACATTTTTAAGGGCTTATGGCATCTAGAGGTCTCATCTGTAAACTGCCCCTCCATTACCCTGAGACAACAGATTGTCATCCCCAACTTAACAGTTTTTCAATTTTCAGAAGAAACTGTAAGAAGTCCCAGCTCCTGGACAAACAGGCCATCAGGGTAACAACAAACTCTACAGTGCACCGAGATGCCATATTCTTTACATTCTGTCTTGTGTTTTTGTATACCATCATGTTTCTGACACATCACATCAGAGAGTCAAGATTTTATAAAATAAATTTTGTGTTAAGGTAACTTTTCCTTATACTAAGTGTGAAGGAGATTCCCACACACAGTGTGGGTTCCCTTTCAGACCCCAATTAAGCCACAGCAAAACACCCATTTTCACAGAGAGCCTTTACTAAGTGGGGGAAAGTGGCTGCTTTCTGACACAGGAAGAAAAATAGCAGCAAATGACTTTGCAGGTGTTCTTTTTAAGTAGAGAAAAGGAAGTGGTCTGTGTTAGAATGGGCTCCAATGCAGTAGTATATTTTAATTGGGCATATTAGTTAGGTGACCGAAAGGGGGCTTTTAAGAGTTTCTCGTTTCTTTCTTTTTTAAATGTATGTAAATGTTCTACGTGCATGTATGCCTGCATGCCACAGAGGGCATCTTATCCCAGTATGGATGGTGGTTGCGAGCCACCATGTGGTTGCTGGAAACTGAATGCACTGGCTGCTCTTCATTTCTCTAGCCCTCAAAGGGGGCTTTTAACTGCTGGACTTCAAAACTTCGATAGCTGGACCTTGGTAGTCAGTCTTAGGAGGAGGAAGTGACCAAATAAGGGAATAAACCTTGGTAGCTAGCCTTAGGAATGTAAGCTAATATTTTTTTTAGCAAGGCAGAAGGAATGGGGGAGAAGGACAAGGTCTGCCAGAATCATTTGGCCAAGCTCATGTTGGCCACAGTCCCTTCAAAATGCATTTATAATTAGCATATTAAAGATAAGCTACAGTGTCATCTGAAGGTTAGGTATAGTAAGTGCATTTGAGACATGTTATTTTCAGCTTACAGTGAGTTTGTCAGGGAATAACCCCATCATAAATTAAAGGACGTCTGTACTGCCTAGTCCTGGCCATAGGTGATCTCACTCAAGGCCAGTCAACCCACTAATTAGCTAGAAAAATAGGTTCTTACTATCTTCATAATTTGAAACAAGATATAGTACATGTAAAGTCTGTATAAGAGTTGGACCTAAAAGAACACATCAACTCAGGACTGTGGTTCAGACTGTGCCAAATACACACAGAGAATTAGTGAAGAGAAAGAGCCACTGAGCCACTAAAAGACTGATCAAATGACTTTGGTTCTTAGCAAGTTTTGTATTAACAGTTTCCCTAGATTGCAACACTCCATCCTTCAGGCAATTTCCTTAAGCAGGATGGTAAAGAATTCAAAATAGCTTCAGGAAGTACCTGAAACTGAACAGATTCCTTAGGCCCTTCTCTGTCAGAGAGAGCAGAGCTAAGCTGCAAAGATGTCTCTTTTGCCTGGGAGAGGTTTAGACCACCTAAGTCACCTGGAAAAAGCTGCCTGCAGGTTCTTAGCTTTTGTGACCTGTCACCTGTGCTAGGGTAGGCTTTAGTGATGCAGCTGTCTTTAAGTCATTTCTGCTATTAAGCAAACGCTCAACCATATTCCTGTAAGTAGCCCCAATATACAACACATTGGTTCATTGAGTTGGACTTTGGTGGTATCCATACTTTGGTCTGTCGCCTCATTCCTATCTAGGGTGAGTAGACACGTGCTGTGCCAGGACGAGTATTCTCTTTCTTATGCTAGCATGAGTTCATTTAACAAGCTGACTTTTGATAAAGGCAAGAGTAAGTGTAAGTTGTACCCTACATCAGAAGGCCAAAAGGCCAAGTAGGATCTAGTTCTAACTAAGGCAGATCGTGGTAAAGACCACGTTTGGAAAGTTGACTTCATTTATACTTTAGACAAAGGCACCAATGAAGACTTGATTTTAGCTCTTTTCAGTAAAAGTTGCACAGTAAGTATTTCTAGGTGAAAATATATTGGGCTTTTTCTTTCCTTTTTTGAGACAGGGTCTCACTATGTAGTCCTATTGTCCTGGAACTTACTATATAGACCAGGCTGGCCTCGAACTAACAGAGATCCATCTGCTTTAGGCTTCAGAGTGCTGAATTAAAGGCAGGAGCCACTGCTCCCAATTTGAATTTTTCTTTAAAATATTTAAAATAAAAAGGTAAACTAAAATGAGACAATGTTAATTACTGAGTAAATCAGACAATGGTCCAAAAAGATTATTCTGGTTTTATAATCATTTAAAAATTTCATAGTAAAAATAAAAATTAATAATCCACTAAGATTCCACACATATAGGGATCTATATAATCCCACAAAAAAGTTGAAAACCGATTACATTCTTAATAGCTGAAAAGGCTGTGAGAACTGCTTATAATTAAGAAATCTTTATAAAAAAAAAAGAAAGAAAGAAAGAAAAAGAAAAGGTCAGGTGTGGTGACACACACCTTTAATCCCAGCACTTAGGATAGGTGTTCCAAAGAAACTGCACTCAGAGGTCATTTTTACCGAGTAACTCAAGCTGCCTAGGACATGTCAGAGTGGCTGATAAATGCCAGGGTAATGCCATCACTGTCTTTGGGTGTTCCATGAGCACAGATCTTTACCTGCAGCTGCTTAAGCTGTGTACGGAGCTCATTGTTCTCCTGTTGTTTCTCTTCTGAGGACTGTGCTTTGCCCAGGGCATCTCTGAGGGATTGTCTTTCCTTCTCCAGTTCTGTTTGAAGCATGGATTGTTCTAGCTATTGTCAGAGGAAGCAATAATATCAAAATGCAGAACAGTTATAGTTTACATTCCAAAACAGCAAATACATATTCATATGTACTTTGTGCACTGCTATAGTTCTAAATTTATAATCTGAAACTTAAAAACCCAAGATCATTTTTCCACATGCCCTTCTGACTACTAATACTTAATAAGAAATGCATAGCAGAATTAGCTAAGTCTAGAATCCCATTAGAGTCTTTAGGGTAGTCCCCAGAACTCACCTTTAACAGTAAACTGTGGTCCTCAAATACTTGCATCAAAAATTTACCTATCTATTTAAAATAAGGGGGCTAGAGAGATGATTCAGCGGTGAAGAACACCAGTTGCTCTTCCAGAGGTCCTGGTTCAATTTCCAGAACCCACATGGTGGCTCACATCAATCTATAACCCCAGGAGAAGGGGATTAGACACCTGCTGGCTTCCGCAGGTTACAGAAAAAAAGCACGTGGTACATAGACATACTTGCAGGCAATGCTCATACACATATTTTTGGAACATGCAGATGAAGTTTGGCAAAGTGGTACATTCTGTAATCCCAGCACTTGGGAGGCTGAAGCAGAGTGAGAAGTTGGCCTGGGCTACTAAATGACACCTGATCACAAAGATAAAGAAAGAGAAAGAGAAAGACAAGAGTGAAAGATAGGGAGAGAGGGAAGGAAGGAAGGAAGGAAGGAAGGAAGGAAGGAAAGAGAAGGAAAGGAAGAAAGAAGGAAAGCAGGAGACAGAGAAGAAGGAAAAAACAACAAAATAAAGCAAAATAGCAAATGACCAGTCTCCGAATCAGATTTGACAGGTCAGAATATCTACGGAATCTGCATCTAACAAGTTTCACAAATGGTTTCATATAACTAAAGTGTAACAGGAGACCAGATCCTTAATGTTCTATACTTCTTATGTGGTCCGAAGCCCAATCCTGGTACTTAAGGGTAGAGTACTTATTTCAATATCAACTGAACATCAAGGTTCTTATAACATTTCTGCCAAGACTTACCTAAAATAAAAGTCAAGTGTTAGGTTGGAACCCCTGTTCACCATCCCCCCTTGCACAAGCTGGGAAATACCATCTGCCCTTGCTCCTCTAGCCCCACTCACAGAGAGAAACCTCAGAGCTAACATGTCATCACTTCTTGTTTCTCTGTTTCTGGCAACCCACTCAAGGGGCTCCGTGTTTGACCATGTATGGACACCATTCCAGCTCCTAGTTGGCACATCATCACTCCTTCACTAAGTTCTATAAAACCCTCTTGCTTCAGCCTAGATGAATGATTTCACTGACCTCTACCTGTGAGATCAGTGAACCCACCTGAGAGCTGAATCCTAATAAAATTGCCTTTATCTACTTTTAGTATGATCTAATCTGGCCTATAACTGTGTCACTGAGGGAGAGAAAAAGCCTATCACCAAGTACAAAGGCAGCAGCATTCAAACTAGTTTGGGCAGACTACCCCGCCCCAAAAAGAGTTCATTCTAAAGAGATGGCATTTAGAAATTTTATTTACTGCTAATAAAAACATAATTCCCCCATACTGCTGCTTTTTGTCACTCTGATCCTGCCAAGGGTTTTATAAAACTTGATGTTCTTGAAAAACACAATACTGATACTTGGTAAGATAATGATCTCTGGTAAGAAAAGAACATAATACTAATCACTACAGTACAAACCTATTCTTGGTCCTTTCCTAACCACACAGATACTCTAGAGCATATGCCTTTATATTTTATTATTTTATTACATTTGTTGTTTATTACATTTTATTATTTTATCATGTCTGTGTTGCTGGCATAGATGTCTATGTGCCTGCAGAGGCCAGAAGAAGACATCGAATCCCCTGGAACTGAGTTTTGATGGTTGTGAGCCACCACATGGGTGCTGGTACCCAACCTGGGTCCTCAGGGAGAGAAGTCAGCTGCTCCTAACTGCTGAGCCATCTAACTGATGAAGTACCAGCTATGGCGCCCACCTCCACCCTTCCCATTTAACTTTTACCTTCTTTCTGCACTTTGTTTGCCCTGAGGTATGAAGATCTTATAACACACTGCCCTCTCTAACCCTCTGTCAAGGTCACCCACCTTCCTTCTCTATCCCTTCCATTCCCACTTGCCACCATGCCACAATGAGGGGTCCTTTCTAAAGGTGGTTATTCACAACTGGCTCTTTCAAAATGTGTTCTCCCCTGCCCCCCTCTCTCACCTGTTTGACTTGCTGGACTACCAACTCCTCCAGACAGATCCTCAAAGGCCAATACTTATTGGGTAGATATTATTTTCTCTAATTTATAAATATAATAAACGAGTGGATCTTTCAACCAATCATAAAAGGAAACAGGAAACTAAAATCTAAAGTCAATTTAAATAGAAGCTTTTAGAGCTAGGACTTATCAACTCCTAACTACCAAGGCTTTTGTGCCCATTGTCTCCTTTATCTCAGCATCTGCTATCTAGTAAAGGATAATGCTGGGGTACATGGAGCCATTTTTAACTCAGGGCTACTGTTTGAATTTAGACCATCAGACTCCCAAAAGATGCTCTTTCATATGTTCCACCAATTCATATCCAATATATTATAAATATATAATGTTAAGACTATGGGAGGTATGGTGGCTCATGCCTTTAACTCCAGCACTACAAAGCTGAGACAGGATGTTTTCCATAAATTCTAGGCCAGCCTGGGCTACATTATATAGTGAGATGCTATCTCAAAGAGGGACAGACAGCACAGGCTGCTTAGTTTATATTTGGCATATGTTCCTACTTACCTGAGTATGCCTTATGAGTTTTTCCAACTCTTGCTTGAGCTGGCTGGTTTCAGCATCTTTTAGTTTTAGCTGAGTCTCTAGCTCAGTTTCATAGGCGCTGAGATCTCCCTGGGCTTGCTGTAGGGATGCATTCACCTCATGCTGTTCCTGGAGGGCACTTTCTAGCTCTGCAAGTTCCTGCAAAGATTCATTATGTTTAAGTGCAGCATCCTGAGTGTTGCATAAGCATCTGCAAGCCATTGTAACCAACCTGAGCATCCAATGCTGGCCAACTACCACTGCCCAGCACAGAAAGACTTTATGAACAGGATGGAGGGTCATGCTGGTATATCCAAGTTGAAATACAAACTCTCCTAAATGTCACCTGAAAATTCACAAAGTTACCAACACATCTCTGTGACACTGTAGTCTGAAAGTATATGAAGAAGACAGGAGTGGGAAAATATATACAAAGAGAGAGAGAGAGAGATGAAGTGTAAGTAAGGCCTGTCCTTCCCTGGACTTCGTGTTTTTATATTCACTGTTTCATCTGATGGTTATAATAGCTCTGAGTGGGAACTTAAAGTTCACAGGTAATTTGCTGGAGAATTGTCTCAGGGATCTCAGTGCTGTGCAACTAGAAAAGGGAGGTGAGTACCGGACCCAGATCTCTGACGACAAAGCCCACATTTTTCTGACTAAACCATAGTGTGTTTCCTTAACAAAAGAACAAGAAACCACTGGCATTCTAAAGATGGCAGTCACTAGACTGACGCCCAACAACAATCTAGTGTTAGTCACTGAGAAAGACAAACACTCTCAAAGCTAAACTTTCACACTGACACACCTTCAAGTGTTCATATACAATTTCTACCTACTTATTTAGATATGAAAGAATCAGTTCAAACTACTCTGAATAAACACAAAGATCCTGGATAACTTCTACCTAGTTTTTTTTCAAGGACTAGTTGGCACTATATATATATGTATTTATATGTACTTAATAAAAGATTGAAGACATTATATGTATTTAATAAAGAATTGACATCTAAAATATAAAGAACTTGCAAGTCATTAACAAAAGAAAGATGATCCAAAAAAAAAAAAAAAATGGTGAATGAATTCTATGAATAGGAATCCACTAGGCTGAAAAAATCTGAACCATAAATAACAAATGAAGGGTGTGTAACCTCTCCAATGTCTGGAGAAAATAAAGCTAAAACAAGACACTATTTTATATTGAACACAGAAGTACAAAGTACAATAGCACAGAGAAACCATCAGGAAGAAACACAGAAGGAAGAGCAATCCAGTTATACCAGCCTAAATCTTATGTATGTACACACACTCACACTTGCACACATGTGAACACATACACACCTGCACCATGCACATACACTCCCATGCACCCATGTACACACACACACACACACACACACCACTATAAAAGACATCGTGGGGATACTTGTAACAATCTGATGGTGGCTAATGGATGGAAGAGCCTGGGAGGAATCCTTAGCTGTCCTGGTGTGAGAATGGCATTCACTGCAGTAGCACTGATGGAAGGTAATGTCTGAGACTTTCTGAGCAGGAACAAAGGGATATGCTTCTAGATCTAAGCTAAAATACGTATCAACCTAAGGAGGCTCAGAGGCTCTTTCCCACTCTTTCAAAATTCTTGCAAATGGGAGGAAGACACCTTTTAAAATTCAGCAGATTGACCAACATGAAAATGATAAACAATTCCATTTCCTGCTGGTGTGGTGAACTCAGGCAGGAGAGTCACATGTTCAAGGCCAGCCTGAGCTACACAGTAAGATTTTATCTGAAAAGGGTCATTAAAACAACACGGGGAAATCCTCAAAGCAATGAAGATGGGCAACAAATTAAAGGTGTAACTTAACTCATGTCTATCAGCTGTGAATGATATCAGTTATCAAGTAATAACAGTAATGTGAGCCATGTTATTCCTGTAATTTTGCTGCATAAACCAAACATAAACATGTGATACAGCATTTTGGATAGATAAGATACATTTGCATAGCCTTCAAATATTTGGTAACCTGTTTTCTAACTGAATTTGGACACCATTTACTTCTGAGGCTCAAACAAGCAGAAAAACAAATCATACCTTCCTCATATTTTCTGCATCCATGGCAACTATTTCAAGTTCGTCCTTCTCCTGCTTGACTTCTGTCAGTCTCTGCAGCAATGCCTCTTTCTCATCCTGTAGCTTCCTGCACTCATTCTGGGCCTGAGTTGCCTGGCTTTTGATGGTCCCCAGGTACTCTTGCAACCCACTGATGACACCTTCTAAATCCTTCTTCAGAGCTTCATTTGCTGCTATCTGGCCTATACACGACGAAAACAGAGGAGTAATATGTATTTTAGAAGCATTTTGTCTCCTTAGTGATTGTTTATTAACTCACAGTGAAAGTTTAAGTTTCTTATCATATCTAATCTTTGAAGATAATTTATTTCCTATAATACAGGAATATCGTATAAGTATTCATAAATAAGACAAACATATTAGTGACAAGTATTTACAGAATGCCTGAATAATGCTGTAAAAATTTAATTTTTTCTAAAATAATAAAAGGCATTGTCGGGTGGTGGTGCGACCCACATTTGATCCCAGCACTTGGGAGGCAGAGTAAATTGGATCTCTGTGAGTTTGAGACCAACCTGGGCAACAGAGTAAGTTCCAGGATAGCTAAGGATACACAGAGAAACCCTGTCTCAAAAAACAAAAACAAGAAACCAACAATAAATAAATAAAGTATAATAAAAAGGTAGAATAAAATTATGAGTTTTTCCTGAATATACAGTACAAGACCACTCAATATATAAGACTAACACAATCTCAGACTGGCAGTATAAATATATACCCTGAAGGGTAAAAAGGTATCATGGGGCTGGAGAGATGGCACATCAGTTAAGAGTAACTGGTTTCTTGTCACGGAGGTTCACAATTGTCTGTAACTTCAGTTCCAGGGGCTCCAATGTTCTCTTATGGATTCTGTGGGCATAGCATGCACATGGTATACACAGACATACATCGGGCATAACACACAAACACATACATTTTCTATTAAGTAATTAAGAAGTGTATGCTGACACATGCTACTTTGCAGGATACTTTATGAAAACTTAAAAACCTCTCTCAACAACTGATTATCAAGGCAGAAACAAGTTGAAGGTGACACAGATGACAATCAGGGGATGGAACCTTTCCTTACCCTGAGCTCAGGCTCTCCTTACTGCACCTGATTTACTGCTCCCTCTTCCTCTACTCTGAGAATGCTATTTAAATTTGTCTTCTTTCTATACACCTTCTATAACTAGACAATAAGTTTCCTAATGGCAATGGGCCCCCGAAAGGATTTTATGCCACGGAAGACAACCAATGGCCAAGCTTTTCCTGATCAGACTGACTTCTTGCCTACTTAAGCCTGATTCACTGATCATCAATGTAACAAACCATAATAATACAAAATATTTTAAATTTTATTAAACATTGTGGATATTATATATTCAACCAAATTTCTCTATCAAACACTAGTAGTAAGAGCTGGACTATATCTGGCCAAATCTTGGATTGTCCACACAAGCATCTTCTACTTACACGGAAGCTATTCACCCTAAATCACACTTAAGATCTCACCATCAGTGAGCTGCTGTTCAAGGTCCTTGATCTCTTCAGTCTCTTTAGCAATTCTACAGAGTATCTCATCCAGGCGGCTTTCAAGTTGTGTGTACTGCTTGTTCATAATGTCAAGCTGCTGTTCTTTACCCCTCTTCTGGGCTTTCATATGGGACTGAATTTCAGGGGAAAAAATAATCAGTACAATCCAAATTTTAAAATCCTTTGTAAATAATGCCCCTTAGCAACACTTTAAAAACCAGTATTGAAAATAAAATGTGACAATTTCATCTGCTCTGAGTTAGGCCCTTTAGCATTTTCATATAAATGATTCTTGTTTAACCCTAGGGTGATCTGAGATGAGATGAGAACAGAGCTGGTCAGGGAGTACTGATAAGCCATTTTCCAAGGACACAATATAGAAATTCCAGTGTCATATGCATAGCATTCAAATATGTCTCTTCTTAAAAAAGGTTTTCAGAACAGTGGTTATACTGACAGTATATGACAGTTATGAGACAGGGAACACCCAAAGGTATATTCCAAACTATAAATAAACATTATATTTTTGAACAAGGACTCTAAGAGATTTTAGTTATTGGTTTTTAAAATTTACAAAAATTTTAGGTTGGAAGTTTTATAGCAAAAAACTAAAGTCTTTTTAATTTAAAAATATGTGTTTAAATGTATTTTTAAAAGGTTTCTTGAAGATGCTTGGGGAAAATGGAGACTTCTGATGAGTAAACATACAGGATTCGAGTTTATTTTCTATCTCCTATTCAAACCTTTTGGTTTTAGATATAATTACCTGGGAATGGAGAGGGAGCTCAAAGACTATGTATGCCATCGAGTATTCAGTTGTAGGCCGTGGGAGGCATACCCTTACACTATTCACACTCTGGGTGAAGACTCCTCAGAGGCCCACACACCCTCTATTCCTGCACCTGACAGTTTTGGCCTTATGGAGCCACTGCTGACTGATGAAATGCATCATCCCCCTCAGGCGTGCTGGAGCAAACAGAACCATTGATCTAGACTAACCCTTCGACTCCACAAATGCAAGTCCGAATCTCAAATCAATCAAATGTCTTGACTGGTCTCCCTGGGTCAGTTCATTTGGAGACACAATAATTCCCGAGAGAAATTTGCCTTCCTACTCATTCTACCCTCACCCTCAAGACTCCCAAGACTCCAACCTCATCCAAGAGGATCAGAAGAACAGAACAATAACTGAGGGAGAAGTCATTAGGAGAGCAGTAATTGCTAGGGTTTTCAAGCCTAAGACATGTTAGCTTCTACAAGAAAGTGCTTAGTTTGAGAGGCCCCCTCCTCTCAAATGGAGAGCAAATGAAGGCCACAGCACCTTCAATGCCAGCTTTTATTTTACTACTGTTAGCTTAGACGGGATGTTCGAATCACCTTTCCCCACTCCCCAAATACCCATCTTTCCTATGATACTTAGTTACTGTAGGCAAGAGTTTATATCCTAAAAGCACACCAAGCACTTTTGTGGTTCAAGAATGAACAAAAATCCTACTTAAAATTCACCGTTGAAAGTGCACTGTAACCTCTACATGCAGGGCAAGCATGCGGTTCAAAAGATGCCAATGCTATGCATTAAACACGCGGTGCCACAGCTGAGCCTGCGGTTTTTCCACAGCTCACAAAAGAGTTTCTGTAAAAACAGGAACTTACAGATCTGACTCCTCCTCCTTCCAAGCCCTTTCTTTATACAAAGAGGAATAACCATACCTTAACTCTGAATCTTTCCTGTTACAACTGAGCCTTGGAGAACAAAAGCAGTGTGCAGACAGCTTTCTAAGTTTGTCTTCAAATTCATGTGCACTTGCCTCTCTGACAGCCACATCTTTGCAAGCGCCCCAGTGCTCAAGTAACTTCCCAGCGCCTCAAACCACGGTCCTAGTCAAGTGTGAGTGGCAGCAAGATAGTCCAGTCACCAGCAGTCTGGTGGACAGGCCCCGCCCCCAACTTTAAATCAAAACACAGGAAGCTCCCGAGGGCCAATCACGCCCAAAGGCTGAAAGATCACTAGGCTAATTCCCTCTAGGAAAGCAGGACAGCTCTTTATTGTGTTTGCCTGAGATAATTGTTCGTCTAGCTGAGAAAACTTGGTGACTAAAACGGGATTCGATTTTTAAATGCCATTTTCCCTTGTGAAACCTAATAAAATGTTCACGTATTAAAAAAAATCACTAGGCCTGGTTCTGAGCTAAGATTTTATTTTTTTTAATTTTATTTTTGGATTTTTAAAATCTTTTTGTAAAGAGGGTTGTTGTAATAGCTTAAGCAAGGGCTCCATCCTTTCCTAAAAATGCTGAGGGTCAAGTAATTTAGTTTTCCTAAGTCACATTTCTACCCTCTACAAGTGGAAAACTTGAGAATTGTGTTGTGGTGTCAGGACTAGAGCTTAGTCAGTGTGTCTCACTCCTACCTGAGCAGATGCATTCTAGCACCCCTCAAGACTACACAGAGAAACCCTGTTTTGAGGCACATCCCTCAAACAAGAAACAAAAACAACAGAGGAAGGTGATGGTACACACCTTTAAAACCAGCACTGGAGAAGCAGAGGCAGCTGGATCTGAGTTCCAGGATAGCCAAAGCTACACAAAGAAACCTGGTCTCAAAAAAACCAAACCACCACCAACAAAAAAAAAAATTAAGAAAGAAAATGTCTCTTTAGCCCTTTCCTCTATGTGACAGTGCACAGAAATACAGTGAAAATTAAATTCCCCTCATGCCTAGAATGCCATGGTCATTTGCTGAAGCAAACAATCCAGGCTTTCATCTGGCTTAGGACCATCAGGCTGTCTGTTCTTGCCTTGTGGAGGATGTAGTGTTCTGTTGTTATTGTTATGGCAACTCTTTCATAGAGGAAGACTTAATATGTAAGTATCACACAGTAAGATACTGCTGGCTGTTATGCATTACATTATTTTTACATCTTTGATTTTTGACATCTGACAAAAATTCCTGAAAATAATCGAGACTTTCAGGGCTGGAGAGATGGGCACATAAGCATGAAAGTTAAATTTGGATGCCCAGGTCTCCTGTAAAGCAGGCACAGAACAAGGTAACCCCAGTGGGGGGTTAGGAGGAGGGGAGAGAAGCCAATCTCTGAAGCTCATTGGCTGGCAAACCTAGCCGAATGAGTTATCTCCAGATTCAGTAAGAGAGCCTGTCCCAAAGAGTGAATGAACGAACGAATTAATTAATATACAAACAGAAAACAAGTGAGGACACTGACCTCTGCCCTCCACATACACACAATGCTGTGTGCACACACAAATGCACACTACCTATGCATGCACACACAAATAATACTTTCAGCATGAATACTAAGGCTTAGGCTTCTTTTTTGGAAAATATTTTATACCTATGACAATTAGTTTATTCTTATCAGAATTACATGGCTTTTATTTATAGGTATGTACATACATACATACAAAACTGATATGTTTAAAGAGAAATCTGACAAATACTTAAAGCATTTCTAGTGCACTGTCCTTATCACATTAAATTCTGATTCCAGTTAATCCAGAGATCCTAATTGTTTTTATTATAACTTTACAATCCCAACTGCAACAGTAAAATATGAAGGAAATGGTTTTACCTTATTTCAGAACAGTGGCTAAAATAGACATTATTAGTAAGATTTACTAGGGTGTTGACTGACAGAAAGAAACAAGAGTCTGACCCTATCATTCAGTCATCTTGATTTCAAACACAGGATGGAAAACTCCAGAGAAATATTTTATTTTTAAGGACAAAATAAATAGAAACAGCAAACAACGTTTGTGGATTATCTACATGAAAACTTAGAGATACTGAAGTCCCCTGACCCTGACCCTGATTCAGCACTGTCTTTAAGGAGAGGAATTTACAGGGCACCTTGGAGAAAATTTCTCTTGCTCTAGAATACAAAATTCAACCACTGCCCCCAAACAGTGTGCCATGTAGCCTTCATTTATTGAACACCAATTTGTTCCAGACTAGGTGGTTTCATTTTGGACATAAATGCTTGATATGAATATATTCATACATTAAGATATATTTCTATCTAATTATATGTATATATATATATACCAATAATATGTGAATATATATACATATATATCTTACTTAAATCTCTATAGCAAATGAAGAATTATGGAAAAGATTCTGCCATTAAAAATGGTAAGGCATATACTATCTACACACAAATACAAAGTAATAGTCTCTGTGGAACACGTCGAGAATTCCCATTTTACTCACATGCTTTGGGTCTTTGGAATCCAGGCTATCTGTGGCTAGCTGCACACTGTTGATCTCTTCATGCTTCTTGGCAATTTCTTTTCTTTGTTTTTCCATCTGCATTTCTAGATCCAGAGCCTCCTGGCGTAATTTGTTTAGATGTTGTAGTCTAACACTTAACTGCTTCAGAAGAAGGTCTTTCTCTGCTTCTGAAATCTAATTCTCCCCATCCCCCCAGCACATAATTAACAAAGGAGGGCCCAACATTTTATGAAACTAACATCTTTAACTTCAAAATTACTGTTACAGAAGACAAAATAAAGAGATGTGGGAACTATCTAGTGTTGTGGTTTGAATGAAATAGTTTCCACATGCTCATACATTTGAATATAGCAACTTCCAGACCATCCTGGGCTACATGAGACCCTATGTCAAAAAAAAAAAAAAACCCAAAATATATTTTTTAAAAATTAACCTATGCAGACACAACATGGATTTAAACTACCTATTTGTTCATGAAACACTTTGGTAATTGCTGAAAGTAGTTTTTGTCATACACACACACACACACACACACACACACAGCCCTGCCCCCACCACATACACACCACTACTACTTTGTGTTTGGCAATATCCATGCCATAGCAGACATGTTCTTTAGTTCTTAAGTCCCAGGTAAAGAGTCTTGGAAGAGACGAGTCAGGAAGCAACACAGTACAGGAGACCAAACACATATTCTTGTGTAACTTTTTAAAATTTATTTTTCTTCTTTTAATTATGTGAATTTGTGCATATGAAGGTGAATGCCTGTTCAGGGAAGAAGGGTTGTGTTCCTTGGAGCTGGAGTTACAGGTAGTGGTAAGCTGCCTAATGTGGGTGTCAAAAGCCAAACTCTGGTCCTCTGGAAGAACAGTAACTGCTCTTACCAACTAACCCATCTCTCAGCCCCTTTTGTGTTAACTGTAAGTGATATATTATTTATTTGTTTGTTTGTTTTGGGGTTTTTTTTGACACAGGGTTTCTCAAGGCAATGTTTCTCTGTGTAGCCCTGGCTGTCCTGGAGCTCACTCTGTAGACCAGGCTGGCCTCAAACTCAGAGATCTGCCTGCTTGGCATGTGCCATCACACCTAAATTTTTAAGTAACTTGTTTCTATATATTTTATGAAATGTTAGCAGGATATCATCATGAATGAAATACTGAAACCATATTCTACTCTAAAATAACCCAACAATTAATTTCTAAATGATTTATATGACTAGATATAATTGGCTGGTCTGGCCTCAAACTCAAGAGATCCTCCTGCCTCTTCTCCCAAGTGCTGGGATTAAAGGCAGCAGCCCCAGATTAAATCGCTTCTTCAGCATGACTCCATACCTTTTTTTGTTGTATTGCTTCTTCCAGTTGTTTAAACTCTTGAGTAGCCCGTAATACTTTCTGTTCTGCTGTTTCTATTTCATGGTGTAGTTCTGTCAGTCGAATTTGTGCTACAAATTTAAAAACAATTTTCACATATACACATGAAAAAAATGTTGACTTCTAAAATTTCGACTACACTTTTTTTTCTCTGCAATGAACCCTACCCAGTTAAGGTGTTCCACTCAGAACCAAGATATATCTTACTTATGCTGGTTTCTATCTCTATTTACCTCTACTCTACAAAACTCTAATTAATCTTTCTTTGTATAATTCATAACATCAGAAGGACTTTGCTCGGTTGATCCTTTTTTTTTTTTAAATAAAAATTTGTTTATTTTATTTATTTGAGTACACTGTAGCTGTTTTCAAACACACCAGAAGAGGGAATCGGATCCCATTACAGATGGTTGTGAGCCACTATGTGGTTGCCAGAAATTGAACTCAAGACTCTGGATAGGCAGTCAGTGTCCTTAACTACTGAGCCATCTCTCCAGCCCCTGCTTGATCTCTCTGACTACTGAACTGTTTTAAGATAACAGGATATATTTTAAGTGGTTACTTCACACATTACTAAGTCAGAATTCATCCCCCGGCTATTGACAATAGTACCGCTGCCACTGCTTTTGCTATTTATGATGGAGCTCAGTATTACCAAGTTCTCTATTTGGAGCTGGGAATGGTACTGCACATCTTTAATCCTAGCAGAGAGAGGTACAGGGCAGACAGGGGCAAAAGGGCAGAGGCAGTCAGTGGCAGAAGTAGGCAGATCTGATGAGTTTGAAACCAGCCTATTAAGACCCAGGACAGCCAGGGTCACAGAGAGACCCTGTTTCAGGAAAAGCAACAGCAAACAAAACAAAACAATCCCCACCCCCGACTCCCACCAAAAAGCAAGCAAGCAAACAAACAAACCCAAAACCCAAATCTGAAACAAATGTAGCTTGCTATTGGAGGCTAGAGCTGGACTTGTAGAAGGGTGTGTGTCCCAGCACTTAGAAAGAAAGAAAAAGGAAAGGAAAGGAAATACAGAAGAGGGAAATAACAGAAAGAAATCAAGACACCTGCAGCCAAGACTGATGACTTCTCGGAACCACACAGTGGAAGCGAAGAGGCACTAGAATCAGCTAGTGTCTACTTCAGATTTCACCTTGCCTTTTCCCTGCTCACGCTTCATCCTCTCACCAGAGCCTCCTACAGCCAGTCTCTACACACATCCCGCTTTCTTCTGCTTCCCCTGCCAAAGCTTTCCATAAAATATGTATTAAAAAGAACTCTGTCTCCACTTCAGCCTCCTCTGTTAAGCAAGAATGTGCTAATAATCTGCTCAGCGGGAGCCCTGTAGTGGGCCAAGAGTACTAAAGTGCACAGGCTCCAGTCGGGGTTCCCTTTCATCTATATCCACACAGCCAGTAAGTCAGTGGATTCACAGCTAACACTGGCAGAGTACCTTTAGTGTCTCTCAGCTTAACTTCTTAGTGTATGCAGTTTGCCAGGGGTGGCAAATCCCTTGAATTAGATGGTATAAGTGTGTGTGTGTGTGTGTGTGTGTGTGTGTGTGTGTGTGTGTGTGTGTATGAGTGTGTGTGTGTGTGTGTGTGTGTGTGTGTGTATGAGTGAGTGTGTGTTGGAGGGCTGTACACTACGACTGAGAAAACAGACATGCAGGACAGACATGTCAAGAAGAGTCAGGCCAGCCTACTGGAAGGTTCTGGTTTCTTCATGTAATAATGAAAATGGTTCTTTACTCCTTAGTGGTTACTAACTATACTTCTCAGTGAGTAGTTTCATTAGAAGCTGGAAGGGTAAGATTTTCAGACTCTATTTAGACCAATTCCCTAAACATGCTGTGTCAATTACTGTCAGAAACCCAATTCTCAACCACACACAAGAGGAATCATTAAAAAGCAAGCTCATTAGTCACTACTTATGTTTCAGACTTTTCCTGTAAAATAAGTACCATTAATGTTTAATTAAAAATTATAAAATATCACCAACCTGAACATCCAGTTACTGTGTGTGTGTGTGTATAAGTATGTGTGCATGCATTACTTTTTGTAGTCCTGAACACTGAAACAGAGCCTTGTACATGCTAGGCAAATGTTCCACCATGAAGCCATATCCCCAGTCTTCCTTTTTTAAGAACTTAAGAGTAACTCTGTTTACCTGCACTTATTTTTTTTTCCATGTCTTCCACCTGTACATCGGGTGGTGCTTGGGCTCTTGAGGGCACATGCTCTTGTCCTCCTTCTGGTACCATCTTCTGAATCTGAACTGCCTGGGCATTGCTGACAATGTAAGTCTCGGTGGCAAACATATTTCTCTTGTATCTGGACTTGCCAATGTAAGGGCTTTCGTCTGGGGATTTGTCAATTTCACCATACTACAAGCCAACATATTAATAAAATTTATGAATTAGGAAGCAATTTCCAGTCAAATGACATTATTCACCTTATTAGTGGCAAACCTATCACAGAATACTCATATTTATATTAATCTTATATATCTAGAAGCTAGAAGATATGTTATTCTTTCTCTTTTTCATATAGTGAAAAGGAATTAGAACTTAAAATGGTCTCAAAAAGATTATTCCCTCTACTAGCGAGTAGAGTTTAGATTAACTGATTAGACTATCCACAGTTATGGGATGCTTAATATTGTTTCATCTTTAAATCAGAAGCCTGGATGTATTACTTTGTTTCCTGACTGATTTAAGATCTCAATCTAATACATTTTTAGAAACTAAACCACACATATACTGTAGGAGTCACTGGCCTTGGCCACTGTGGTGTTGTCACTAATAATGCTGACTATGACTGATGGGAGAGAGCAGTGAACAAGCATGCTCGGAGCCACCACTCCAAGGTGCTGAAGCACTTCTGCTGAAAGTTTGCATCCCACCTAGAGTAAGATAGCAGATGCTAAGCTGACTGCTACCTTTTGACTACATCAAGAAACTGGAGTAGACTGGAAAGATGGCTCTGTAGGCAGAAACACCTAAAGCCAATCTCTGGGAACCACACAGTGGAAGCAAATTGTGACTTCTGAAAATCTCCACATGCATGCCCTCCCCTACACACAGAGGGATTAATGGTAAAACCCTTTGATGTTTCTGTCACTTGTCTTCTTCCTGCCTCCCCCAATCCTGGCTTTAATTTTAATTTTGGATTACTAAAAAAATATAAACTTACCTCTGATGGATAATAATTTAGTGGCTCAAACTTGGCATCAATTTTATAAAAGGCCAGTTCCTGCTCCAGCTCATATTGCTTCTGACATGCCCGAGTTAATTCCACTGTTTTCTGTTTTAGCTATTGGCCAATATGAGACGGATAAGTATCAGTGCATTAGCGTAATCCTACAATGATATGGGCAGTTCTCACATAACCACATCGAATAGCACATCACTGAGAATATTTTATCTCAATACCATATTACAAAAAAAATGGAACAGAATTGTCATTTCAGAAGAGGTCACATAAAAGACCTTTGATATTCTATTTCAGGATATGGTGAGTCATAAAGGACAACTGAGGTTGTTTCACATGAACATGCAAACAAATGCCAGCTGTCCTGCTGTGCTTTGCATCCTGATCCCAGTCACTAACAGATTTATTAAACCCACTCTTTGCTTCTAATGACTGTTTCAGTTCATGGAGAGACATTTTACAGAGAAGAAAGACTGGCTTTAGCTGATGAATCTTAGCTGTGAGTGTTCAGTATGGGTGGGAGTGGGTGTAGGGGATCTCACTATATTTGCCAGGAATTTGTTATGCAGCCCAAGCAGGCAGAGTGTGTGATCTTCCTGTCTACACCTCTTGAGCACCAGAAGTATAGATATGTGCCTCAGTGCTGGGCCAGAATAGCAGAGGTGAAAATGTAAATGAGCTCAATCAGATGCAATTATGTGATATTAGTAGCTTTTAATACTCCAGTGACTTTACTCTAATTACAGCTCTTTGGCACTAGGAAGGAAATGTAAGGATAATCTAATCTCTGCATTTGCAAATGCAGAAGTGGTGTCTCAGATTGGTGAACTGCCTTGCCACAGGTGACTTTACTACCAAACAGATCCCCTAAGTTCATTCAAAGGTCTACTAAGTGACTTTTTACTCTTTCTTTTCTTTTTTGACAATCTGAGGTTTGCTTTCAGACAGAAAATCATGCAGAAACATTTCATCAAAATGCAAGTTGAAAAGAAACAAAGCATACACACAAACATTTTACAAGGCCAGGAAAACAAAATCATGCATAAGTTAGTGTGCAGTCCCCTCCTGAGTATCCATCAAATGAAATAACACTGAGCTTTGCTCTAGCACAGCTGCTGTGTGACCTGCACGTGCCAGCTGACCCAGGCTTCACTACTCTACTATGAGGCCATCAGAGCTGCTCAAAGATGGTAAGCCACGTGCCCAACTGAGCAGTGTTCAAGTAACCTGGGTTCAAGTCTAACCCCCTCTGCTGCCCCACACTGCCATCAGTGTTCTCTCGCTGTCTAGCACATTGCCCATACTGATGGCTTCAGCCAATGTTCAAGAGGACCTGAGCCTCAGGGACAATTCACATCAACAGCATCACTTATGTTTAGAATTTTTCCCAAAAGCAAACTGACAACAGGGCCAAACAAAGGCAAACACGGCTGGGAGCATAGAGCATGCCTGGACTATTTTCTGTAATAACCTTTGTTTTCAAAGTTCTTCTGTGTTTTTAAGAGCTCTAGATTTAGATGATATGATAACAAGCCCCCAGCAAGTATCTGCTGATAAACAGGAGTCCAGAACGTAGGCCAGTTGTGAACTGGCTATGAATAATCAAGAGATGACTGCAGTTAACATTACAAACAGGAACAATAATACTAATTTCCTCTCATACTCAAATTTACTCTCCTATATACAAAGTCATTTGTAACACATCACACAAACACACACAAACACATTCCCAAAGAGGCAAGCCAGTTTCAAAACTTAAAATGTAAACAAGCATATTAATACAAGTCATCATGCAACACCACAAAAAACAGTGTGCAGTTCAGTCTTGGAGGAACTACCTTAAAGAATAAAGACTCAGCAGAAAATGACCTGCAAGAAACCAAGACGTGGGCTAAAGAGAAGAAAGGAGCAAACAACATGTCACCAGGAGAACACTGGAGAGAGTGGGGCTCTGATGCTATTCAAATCTCTTTACTGATGGCACACCACTGAAGGGAGCGGCTATCGGTACTTTATCAGTACTGGTATCAACCTGCCTCTAACACATGGCTTCTCGGAGTATAAACACCACCTAGCATTGTTTAGCTTGCTTCACCCGAAGCTATGTTCACACTCAGAGCCTCAAGTCTGCACAGTGTCAAGACAAATAAACATTTCCATTTAAAAAACAAGAACACTGAAAGGTAAAAGTAGCTTGCAAAAAAACATACAAAACAAAAAACAAACAAAAACAAAAAACAAAAAAAGACAAAGAGCAAGTTGGGTTAGTATTTGCTGATGGTGGAATAGGGGCTGATTACAGTTAAAACAGCCCTTAGAAGACGTAATTCAATAGGACTTTTCTTTTATTTAAGAAAAAAACCTAGTTTAATGTACTATTAATAAAACCGCAAATCACTGAAGATGATGTTATCATCAGATATTCTGCAAGAGACAAAGGAAAATGTAAGCTTTCAAAATAAGGCTCAGAATTCTCTTTTTAAATATATAGTAGTACTTTGGAATAATAAAAAAAAAGAGAGAAAATAATGAAATGGGTAATGTAACAAAGAAAGATAAATGATCAATATATATGTATGTATAGTATTCACTTCTCCAACAATCACAAAAATATAAAAATATGACTGTAACAAGATTCCATTTTTTTCTCCCCTATAAGTTCACAATAATAAACTCAGTTTGACCCTTTTATTCACTGCTATAAAAAGCATAAATTGATAATATGCTCTTTGGAGTGAACAGTGGCATTTATCAAAATTTATTACACATTTATCTGTGTGTGCGTATGCATGCACATGCGTTGGCACTTACTTTTACACATTATTGCTACCATGACACAGGGTATGTTATGTTTAAACTTTGAATAACTTTGCCAGGTTCTAAACTTCTGATAATGTACAGTCTTATCCGGATGCTATTTGAAACATACCCTAAGCAGTGTGACCAGCTCCTCCCAGGGCACAGCCTCAGGCTCTCCCTTGAGCCAGGCACTGTCCTCCACACATTATCCTTTGGCAGCATGTCACAGTTAACTACAGTTCACAAAGCCCTTGTCCATGCTCCTGTTAACCCTCATCTTCCCAATGCTACAGTCAGGACACTGTGTTTTTAAATGTAAGAGCAAAGATTTCTCAGCATTAACAGAATATAGCCAAAACAACGTACAACAGACTCACCAACTCCTTTTTTGTGTTGAGATCACTTTCTAGCTCCTCACAGCTCTGTTTTTGAAACATGGCTTCTTCTTTTAATGACTTGTTTAGTTTATCCTGATTCTTTATTTCCTCGAGAAACTTTGTTTGTTTGTTCTTAAGCTCTTCTGTTTCCACTGTCTTCTTTTCCAGGTCTTTTTCCAGTCTTTCTATCTCCTCTGCCAATAAAAATGAAGTAGCTAATTGATCATTATATTCCTGTCTTGGAAAACAGCAAGCATGCTCAGAACAGTGGCAAAACAAGTCTAGGAACTGTGTATCACAACTGACTTTCAAAATCAGCTGCCACAGTGTTTTGGGAAAAAGATGGCTACCTTGAATTTGAATCTGACCTATATCAAGAGTTAAGAAAGGTGTAACTGGGTGAAACTGGAGGGGATTTTTAACTATAAATATTATTTGTGTGTGTATATGTATTTGCATGTGTGAGTACACACACACACAGATGCACACATAGAAGCCACAGTGTGTGCACAGAATAGGACAACTTGGTGGAACCCTCTCTCTTCTACCTTTCTGTGGGTTCCAGGATGGGACATGACTAATTGGCAGGCTTACACAAAAAGCACACTTCCTCACTGAGCCATCTCACTGGTGTGAAACTGCCACTTTTATAGGTCAAAAGCAGATTAACAGCAGTTTCTAATTTAATTTCAAATTCAGATGGAACAGAGGCTGATTTCCCAACACTCTAAACCGGTCACTTCATATCTGCCTTTCCCCTGGAACCTCCCATCCTCTATTCAGTCTTCATTCTTCAGCTGAGTTTCACATTTCATTAAGGGAGGGCCCTAACGTTCCTACCACCAAGACAACAAAAGTACTGACACATACATATTATTCTTTCTTTCTTGATCAAGAAAGTATCCCTCCTACCAAAAGATGATCAATGATACCCACCCCCACCCTCTCTCATCTCTTTGAACTTCACTTTTATGAACTGAAGGAATAAAGGCATGATTTGTTTCTCCCTTCTGATCTCAGGAATGCCATTTCATCACTAAGCCCTTTGAGGTTTAATTGCACTGCGTCTCTTCCCATTTCCTTGAAGCTATCGGTGAGTGTTTAATTTTAGATCTTTTAATTATTAAGTATCGAAGCTGTTGTAGGAATTTCAAATCTTTGATCAAATATCTCCTCCCCATTACTTAATCTGCTAAACTCTACCATCAGTTCCCATCCCTCTCCAACTGCTCCGAACAAGACTACCAATCCAAGGCTTTTTTTTTTTTTTTTTTTTTTTTTTGAGACAGGGTTTCTCTGTTATAGCCTGGACTGGGCTGGCCTCGAACTCAGAGAGCCACCTCTTACCGCCTGCTGGGATTAAAGGTGTGCACCACTACTGCCAAGCCCAAAGCAATTCTAAAGCCATGTCTGTGTTAATCTTACTCGTAAGTCAGCCCCATTCACCATGGTGACACCTTGCTCTCTCGAAATCTTTTCTGGGCATGTACTCTGATCTTGCTAGCTTGTCATTTACTGTTTTCTTAGTTGGCTGCTCACCATTCTTTCTCTTCTCATACCCTACACACACACACACACACACACACACACACACACACACACACACACACACACACGAGACCACTTTGAGGCAGGAAAGTTTTAGTACATAGCATATGATCAAAAGATACTTTCTTGATTAACCAATTTATGGTGTCATTTCCATGTACATTTTAGTAGGATGATAAGTTTATAATTTATCCTTCTTTTTTAAAATGTTAGGTGTGGTAATACACACCTTTTAAAATTAAATATTCCTTTGTTTGTTGGCTATGAATAGGAATGTAGAGTTGACATTGGGGCAGATAATACAGATAACAGGACAACATGCAGCAGTTGGGTCTGTCCTTCCACCAAGCAGGTCTCGGGAATTGAACTCAGGTCCTCAGATCTGGCAACAAATGCCTTTACCCTCTGAGCCATTTCATCAGACCCTATCCTTCACAGAACTTCCAAAGGTAAGTTCCTTCCTTATTTAAGTTTTAATGTTCTCTGTCTGTTTGCTTGCTTTTTAAGTTTCATCTTACCTAAACTGAATCTCTCGAAAGCCTCTTGTCTATCCTGAGTGGTTACTGGCTGACCTTCCAAACTTTCCAGGGAACGGAGGTGGAAAATGATAAACTGGAGGTAATGAGGAAGGGCCACAACTGGATTGTCAATGAGAATTAGAGAAGTCAAATCTTGAAGTGGCTTCAACTTGCTTATATCCTGGAGCTGAAATGGTACCACAGAGATATAGGAATGATTAAACAAACAAAGTAATAGATCAACAGCATTGCTTTTAACATGTCAAGAAACCTACTTATGAAACTCACTGCCCCTAATTAGCAGCATGAGAAAGGGACAGCAAAGGGCATGTAAGCACTGGTGTGTCAGACAGTAGTCAAGGCTCAAAGGTGTGACTTAGCTCAGAGCCTGTAAGTGAATAAGATGGGAGTTCAGTCTCAGTCTATATTACAATGTCTTTATTTTGTATTGTTTAAGTAAGCATAAAATAATCTGCTATGAAGGATTTTGGTAAATCTTGAGATAACTGAGTTATAACTGATAATTAAAAAAAAAAACCAAAAACATATATAGATACCCACATTCTTTGAAAACTCTTTTATTTATTCTAAGAATTTATGTAGGTTGGAAGTCACTACTTTAAATAGCTAGTAAAGTACATATTTTCCCCAAATAAATATATATTACCCTTAATGATGTCAATGCCAAACATATAATGAGAAGATGGTGTATGATTTACAATTCATAAGTACTAAACAGACTTCCTGTTATTTAGCAGGTAAAATCAAGAACTCTGAGAAATATTTGGGGTCAACTGTACTTCCAGGGCTACTTCTTCCCGTCATCCTGTGAGTTTTCAGAGCTGTACAGTGACATACCAAAAGTATAAGGCTTACACTCTGAGGCTCGTGAGCTATGGAAAAAAACAGAGGTGCCTTTCCCAAGTCTTCTTAACAACAGAAAAAGAAGGAAGGGTTCTTGCTGAGTGTGGCAGAGCACGCCTGTGCACCATCATGTGAGGATGAAGGCAAGACATCTGCAAGTCTGAGCTGTGCTTGGTTTACAGAGAGAGGCTCACCATAACCTCAGTGTAAGTAACAAAAAAGCAAGATAATCAACAGTAAGGTGAAAAACAAATGGTGTGTATTCTAATTTGTATTCACACTTGCAACAATAAAAAGCACAGCCTTTGTCCTCATCCTTCTCAAGTTTCTGAAACAGTTTTATTCCTCTTGGTTCGTCTGAGCCTCTTAGAAAATATTCTCTCTATTTTAGACAGTTCATAGACACCAAAGGAATCACCAAGGTCACATTAGGGCAGTCTAGGCCTGTAGACTTTCTAATCTATGACAATTATCATTAAATTATATCATAATTGTTCCAGTTGTAACGGCCAATGTATTAGGTGATCTGAGCGCATTTTTCTAACAAAACATGAGTGAAATTAAGACTTTATCTGAAAAATGGAAATCAAATGTACTATCTCAGAGTAGCTTCAAGTAAATATCCACTATGTCCTTACTACCTCTGAAGAATGCACTAGGCACAAGGGATATGAGGCAGTGCAGTGAACTGACAGACAGGAAAACCCTGAGAGATCAACTCCAGGTTACCACTGAACCTAAGAACATGAGGGCAGTCTGTGTTTAATACACTGCAGAATCCTAGGCTCTATTTAAATACGGCACATGGTCAATGAAACAGGGACACTAAAGAAATCTTGCTCTTTAAGTGTTTAAGAGGACAAAGAAGACTAACTACAGGAGGAAGGGGGCAGGAAAAGTGGGTACTGGGCATGAGAGGGACCATGCTCAACGTAAAATACATACATAGGCAAAACCTTTATCATTCAAATCCTTTAAATGTTAGGAAAAATAAATCTTGCTATTTTGAATAACTTACCGATGATATCTTATTGCCTTTCAGATTGAGGACTCTCAAAGATTTCAATTTCTTTGCGAACCACACTGGAATATGCTCGATTTCATTACCTGCTAGGTTTAGCTTTTGCAGGTTACACATATTTTCTAGTCCTTCAATCTTACTGGAAACCAGAAAAGAAAATCAAAGTTAGTGAGTAAAATGATCAAGCCCCTTCGCTGTAGCTCACAGTGACTATCCTCAGCATGCAATGCTACTTCTCATAGCTATAATTCATTAACTCTTTCTGAACGACAACCGCAAGGCCAATGCCGAACTTCCCCAAGCTACCAATGCTCTATGAGTATGCCTGGTAACCCTGCCCACCTTACTATACACAGTACCCTATACTATACATAACACAGGAGAGAAGAGGCCCATGGCCATACCACTGAGAGTGGACTCTCAACCCCATCGTGTGCTGCGGTGCTACCCAGATGTCAACAATAATGATGTCATCACCAAAGCCGCACTATGCCAGCAGCATGTGTAACACATTCTAAATACTGTTCATGAACACATATACTGCAGTGAAAATATTGAGATTAATAAAGCTCTTGCCACGCATCCTCTAAACCATCACTGATGCCCTTCATTCCCTGCATCTGGCTGTCACTCCATCTCCCCAGTCAATCTGCTATACTCAGCAGACATTCCTGACCTGCTCTAGCCTCATTTTCACTAACAAAGTACTTTCATTAGATCAATCTTTTGAATGTTTTCATATTATGACCTTGATTTGCCAGGGTTTAAAAAACAAAAACATTTCATTTCTGTCTTAGCTAGAACTTCTCCAGGCCCACGACTATTGTCTCTTCATTTGTTAGAAGTCTGAATTGGGGAAAACAGTGCACAAAGGTTTTCAAAAGTTGACTCTTGCCTGCTTCCTTTTCCCCATTCCAGTTCTCTATGTAGCTTGAGTCATCATTAGGTTTTACCACATTCATTTCTCCCAGTATTTGTATATTTGTATGTATATCTGAATTTGAAATGAGAGTTACACTCCGTATTTCTAGTAGCAATAGCAAAGAACATAAGGATGAATATACAAGATCAAATTATTTGGAGTATCTTCAGGATCAAAATAGCATTTTTTTTTTACATAAGCATTGCTTACATAAGGCAAGGAATCACAGATAGAAACTAGACAAAGCAATGACTGCTAACAATAGAATTAAGTTGGTACCAAGAAAGTGTACCTACTTTCACAGTGCTAAGTAAAAACTACTCTATACTTATGTGACAATGAGACATAGAGACAGATATGATGTCCCAGAATCCAACAAACAAGACTCTAAACTCCTGCTGTTTCAAAGGACTCTTTCGATGACACAGATACTGTTAGTCTATCTCAGACAAAGACTATGCAATGCTACCTAAGGGAGCAGTGACTCACCTGATTTTGTTATATGATAAGTTGAGTTCACGTAATCGTAACAGCTTGTCCACTTTTTCTATCTTCGTGATTAGATTATAGCTGAGATTTAGTACTTCAAGTTTAACACACTTTTCCAAATTTTCAATGTACTAATTGGAAATAAATGGTACATACTTTATATAACAGATGTGTTGACATACAATGTGGAGTATGTGCTTTAGAGGCTGTTCTGGTCAGCAAACCCTAACAGCTTTCCTGGACCATCCCTACTATAGCTTTCCTTGACCACAGGTGTAAGGCTCTGCTGACATTCCCCCGACCCCAGCAACTCCTATAAAGTAAGAAGCTCCAGCTATTCACTACCATTCCCCTGACTTCAACCTTTCTATGCCCCTCCTCTTCCCTTCCACTTTTCCTATAGAACAGCTTCACTCTTTTTTTTCCCTCCATTAATTAATCCATTTGTTTGCATCCCGACTGCAGTCCCCCCCTCCCATTCTCCCCTCACATAACCTCTCCTCTCACCCCCTCCCCTTCTCCTCTGATAAGAGGGAGGCTCCCTGGGTATCAACACTGCAGGACTAGGCACATCCTCTCCCACTGAGGCCAGACAAGGTGGTCCAGTTAGGGGAACAGGATCCACAGGCAGGCAGCAGAGTTAAGGACAGCCCCCATTCCAATTGTTGGGGGACCCGCAGAAAGACCAAGCTTTACTGTTTATAAAGTAACTACTACACTACCTAAGGGCCTCCTCAGTCACTTTACAGCAGATGTGCACTGCACGGCTAATATGTGTAAGTGTGGTACCATGGGAAGGCTGTGGCAGTGACCCAGGTCATTTCCCCACTGCACAGTTCACATTCACCATGTTCACTTTTCTTCTGCACTCAGTAAGTTGCACCGTACCGTAACAGCATTTCTACTGTGCCTTCTTCCTTACCTCCCTCATTTGTCAGGAGTACACTCCCAAGAACTGTCCACCTCTGCTTTTCTTACCTTCCCTATTCACTGCTATTGGATTGATAAGGCAATAATTCTTTGGCACATCATTGCCTCTCCATCATCATCCATTAATCCAATATTTATCCAACATGGATTAGGTGCCAGCAGCTGTTCTATGTATATGAAATGTCTATGCATATGAAATATAGTGACAAATAAGGAACATAGGATTTCTTGAATTTATTGAGATGTACAAACATCACACAAGATTTTAGACAGTGAAAACTCAAAGACAGTCTCATGACAGTATGCAAGGCTCCATAAGGGCAGATTTAGCCTGTTGTGTATGTATACTGCTAAGTACTACTGCTGACACAGACTGAGAGCTAATCTGTTGACTGAAGAGGAGAGGGCATCTGTCTACAACTGGTTGGTAAGAACAGGTCTACAGAGGACGGATATCCAGCAGAGACCTTAACAGCAGCATGTCAGTGAATCAGTTGTGTGTACACCCAGGAGCAGAGAACACCAGGCTGACTTTAAAAAAACAAAACAAAACCCACAAATAAGTGTCTGGAGAGATGGTTCAACAGGTAAAAACAGCTGCTGCCCTAGAAAAGGACTACAGTTGGATGTCCAGCACTTACAACCATCTGTAACTCTAGTTCCAAGGACCCAGAGCCCTCTTCTAGCCTCCGCAGGCACAAAGCAATGCATAAGGTATACAGGCATGCATGCAGGCAAAACATGCACACATACAAAATAAAATAAAAAATAAATAAACCTTAAAAAAATTACTCTACTGAAGCCTTGAAAGAACAGACTTGGTGGGTTTGAGAAACAGAAGGATAGACTTTCAAAGGTCCAAATCCTGTAACGCCTGTTGTCATTCTGTGCACTGTTATCCTTTCCTGACTCAGGTTTTTACCTGAAACCTCATGCTCTTGGCGATTTTCCAGCACAACAGATCCTTCAGACTTCATGTCGGTCTGGCCATGCCTAACCTATTCTCTCTGACTTTCCCTATTTCCACACTTAACCCTAGACACTTTTCATGCAAACTCTAAATTCCCAGAGATATAAGCTACACTTCTTTCCCCTGTATCTGCCTCCTTAGACTGACATATCTGGGACATGTAACAGCCACAGAGCATCATTTCTACACCTTTAAAACTACTCCAAGTTTCCTCTTTAACTGTATTACTGAACCTGGATGTATTCTAATAACACTTTCAAACAAAACATAAAACACTCTTACTGAGGTCTCACTAAAACAGGCAGAATCACACTGCCCGGTAAACCACCATTCTATTATGATGATAACATGAAATGAAAACTTGATGTTTCTAAAAGTGATACTTGCTAGAGAGTGCTAGAGAGATGGCTCAGCACTTAAGAGCCTCCATTATTGTTGCAGAGAACCTGAGTTCAATTCCCAGCACTCAAGTGGGGTAGTTCACAAACATCCAAAGCCCAGTTCCAAGGGATCCAATGCCTCTGGCCTCCAAAATTATGCACTCATGGGCATGTTAAAGGGGAAAAAAATTCTAGCAGGGTTAAGACATAAGAAAGTGAAATCAATGTTTATGTTTAGAAACTGCTTGAAACCTACCCTAAATTTCTTGCCACCTTCTTTAGAAAGTGAAAGATTCAGAGATTTCACCAAGGCCAAATTGTCCTGTTTAGTGAGTTTTTTGATGAGGGCCTCTGTAATATACCGAACTCCTACATATGAATCAGCTCCTGAAACCCAGAAACAGTTCGTTATCAGTAGGAAGGTATGAATATCACCAAATATAGATCATCTTTACACTATACATAAGGCAAATTTAGTCCATGCAGATATACAGATACCTGGTTGGCTGTAATCACAGTACCTTAATAAGTCACTTTATATCACTTCATACTAAGCACATGATAAACACACTTAGTCTATCACTTTGGGCTTTGTGATAAATATTTTACATTTAGATATGTAATTTGTATAAACCTTTGAAGAAAAATTATTAATGTTCATATTTATAAAAAAATCATTTGATCATGAGAGATGGCTCACTGGTTAAGAGCACTGGCTGCTCTTGCAAAGGACATGGGTTTGATCCCAGTACTCACACGGCAGCTCACAGACATCTGTCACTCCAGTGTTAAGAAGACCCTCTTCTGGTCTCCAAGAACACCAGGCACACAAGTAGTAAAGCACCCATATACACAAAAAAAAAAATTAATTATTTGCTCAATATCCTGCAACTAATATGATAGAAATTCCAAAATTTCAACTCAAGCAGATATATTTAAAATTAGTATTTTGTTTTGTGTGTGTGTGTGTGTGTGTGTGTGTGTGTAATACAGTATAGAGATCAGAACTTTTAAAATGCTGGTGGGACCTGTGCATGTTCTGTAAGTGGAAGTCAGTGCCCTCAGATAAATAAGCAGCCCGAAGAGCCCAAGCCTGGCCAGCATGCTTACATCAAACTTTCATCTCGAAAGCACCCCACTCTCGATGAGGAGAGATGTCCAACCCCAATTACAGAAGATGGAAAAGTTCTAGTGAGTACTCAAAAGAACTCTCTACAAGAAATCCAACTTCCTCTCCTAGAAACTCTCTACCCCTAATCTCTTCACAGACACCTTTACCTCCATCCAAAAGCACTGGTCCCCTCTCCATTCTTAAACAATTCTACCAATTAAAACAGCAATTCAAGTTAGTTCAGGAGGGGTGTTATATCTGGATTCCACATTTAAGCTTAGAGTTTCCCATCTCTACTTACATGTGAGACCAAACACGTTTTTAGCAGTACCTTTCTGTTGCTGGGACTCCAAAGGCATGGTGTTTTCATCTGTAAGCTCAGCCTGTGAAGGCCACTGTCCACCAGAATGAAAAGGTGGAGTCTCAGATCCAATTAAAGGTGAAAGTGACCTAGATCGCATGCTGGACCCAAGAGAAGATGGCCCAGGAAAATGAGATGACAGCGGCATCTTTGCTTTGGAGAACTTTCGTTCAGAACCTTTCTTCATTGCAAGAATAAAACCAGGTGGCCATCAAAACCTGTAAGAGTTTGAGGTATTTAATAAGCCTGAGAGTGTTACAATCTCTGTAGAGCTTTATGATCACCTGCTGTGAATGCAAAGGCCGTGGAGACTCGCCCACACTTCTTGAAGCTTATGGAGCAGTGCTCTCTTAACTGATGATCACCCTCCAAAGGGAAGAGATCTGGAAGGCCTGTCACTGACATGCTCAGCTCAGAGTGTCACTAGTGAACTCCTTTTCACGGTTTATCAGCTCAAACTTTCACAGGTCCTTTCCATATAGGGTCACATACAGGAATATTTAGCAACACTTGTAAGCTCTCTGTCCTCCCAGAAACTGGTCTGGACACCATGTCCTCCTGACATTCTCCTGTCCTTCTGGCTACTCCATGGCCTCCTTTGCTGGCTCATGTTCCTCTACTTCCCCTAAATGTCAGTGCTCCTCTATGTTTGCTTTATGTTCCCTTTAAATATCTCCTTGGACATCTAATGTATACCCTCGACTCTCAAATGTACAGCTAATTTTTAGAAAAAAAAGTTTACTGAAATAGTATATTAAGTAATTTTCAATCCAATGACAAGTTGGTATCAAAAAAGGATATTGTAATAGAATGTTGCATATAAATCTTTACATAAGTTGGATTTGGCCTGAGGTTGCTTTCCTTTGGCCTGGAGTTTCCCTATAGCTAAATACTACCTTCATGTACACAACTAAATCTAAAGCCCAGTTCAACAATATACTTTTGAAACAAATAGCTGAGTCTCAATAAAGCTTTCCTTAACCACAGGGTTGCTGTGGTATCAAACCATCTTCAAATAAGACGAATGTTGATCTGCAAGCAATGAAGCTATCCCTGCAGATTCTATTTTTGTCCATAAGGGCTGTCCCAGACTCTATTCTCAAAACCCTGACTGACTGAGATGGTCAGCCTATGAGATAGTGTGTTTCCACATGCAAACTTCCCAAGATGAACGGCAAGTCACGCAGGGAACAGGGGTTTGGAACCATCGCTTAATCTTTCAATGATCCAGGTTTCTAAAATCCACTGCATATTTTTCTAATTCTATAGAAAGCATTACTTACAAGTAATAATTTATTTATCAGGAGAAGTAATAGAGAAGAATTCATAATAATTTAGTGAGGTGATCATTAGCATTTGACACAAATAATTCTAGATGGTTTACAATTTCAAAGTTTTAAAGAGAAGATTATGATGTAGGATACAAAATAATTGAATTGTCTAATGATATAGGATACCTTTTAAACAAAAATAAGAAAAATATAAAAATATATCTAAAGTCTATGTTATATTATTCTATTTCTATAATCATCAGATATGCTGAGATGGGAATAAAAAGACATAAGGTTGTTCCTGAACTTCTCTGTTTTGTTTTTTATATTTTGATTTTATAAAAACTGTAACCTAGTGTCATCCATTAATTAATTTTATCCAGGAGTATCACAGTGATTTTCTATTACTGTGATAAGACACTATTTAAAAAGGCAACTTACAGAAAAAAGACTTTACCATGACTATCATGGTAAGGAACACAGCAGTAGGCAAGTGGCACAGTGCTGGAGCACTGGTTAAGAGCTGACATCTTCATCCACAAGCAGAGAGAGAACTAACTAGCCACCCCTACTGACACTCCTCCTCCAAAAAAGTCAGAGCTCCTAATTCTTCCCAAACAGTTCAACCAGCTGGGGCCCAAATATTAAAATACATGAGCTTATGGGGCCATTTTCATTAAAACCACAAAAAGAACTAATATATTTTATCTAAGTGTTGGCATCTAACTTTTTCTCAGGTGAATTATTCATATTTAAAGGAGATTACCAGTTTACCTTAGTATAGAATCATATAGCCAAGGAATCCCTTTCCATGAAAGAACAGTATATTACACACAAAAGGGTTTTTGTTATTTTCGCCATACTTTTAAATTAAGAGCAAATACTTGTGATGGTGGTATATAAACAATGGTTTTGGGAGTTCACAAAAAGGTTTTCTGACTCATATGGTTAATTACATAGAAGAAAAATGAAAAAGTACAGATACAATAGTTAGCAGTTTAAAGTAGTGGGGTATGTGTGTGTGTGTGTGCATGTGTGTGTATGCACACACACACTAGACTAAGTATATTGGAGTGAGGCAGAAATCACTTATAGTTTTTGTGTAAGACATCATGGTGCTCTGTAGAACATGATGAAAAACATGATCTGGACCCCAGAAAACTCATTCAGCAATGGGTTTGGGGATCACAGGAATAATAAGTCTTGGCTTATCCTACTGGTGTAGAACTTTGGGCAAATAAACTCATCTGTAAAATATGAAACAGTATGCATTCGGTTCTTTCAGTGTGACAATACACTTAAGTTTATCACAGCATTTGGTCCTTGGTAAACCCTCTGTAATACTGAGCACTAGCATTGCATGTTTTATAGTTGGCTAACTTTGGTGATAGCTGCTTATTTTTTAAGGGAGGAGGAAGTTTGACCTGTTGTTTGCAATGGATTGAAGTGTTACTCCAGAATGAACAAATAGAAACAAAAGTAAAGAGAGGGCAAAGGAGGACTAGAGTGAGGGGTCAAGAACAAAATAAAGACAAGAACACAGGCTCAAGGCTGGAGACTCATTTTTAAAGGCCCAGAAGATGTTCACGAGAGCAAGAGAAAACCTCTAGGATGCTGTGCCGATTAGACTCATCTGACTAAGCTATAAGACACTACCCATCCTACCACCCACAAACCCAGATACTCACCCTGATATAACAACCCTAACACCTTTGCCCAGCCCTTTAATATCCTTGTACTTTTCCTTTGGTTCTCTTCATTTCCCACCCTCTGGCTTATTTAAATATCTCTTTACACTTCTGAGGCCTGTCCTTCTTCCCACTGTCCTTCAAGGTCTCCATCCCAGCCGTAATTCTTACTTTCAAAGCCAGTGATCCTTTCTGTGCTGCCTATTTCTTTTATTTTTTCACTACCATTTGAACTATTAAGTTTTTTCCACAAAATCTGTCCCGGTTATCACACACCATAATATTCTTCCTCCATTTCTCCATTGTTTCAGGGCAACCAGAATTATACAGAGAAACCCTGCCTCTAACAAACAAGACGCACAAACCCCAAACTTTCTATCCCTTTCTATTAGCTTATTTAACCTTATTGAACAATTTTTTTTATGATTTGAGGAGTACGTTAGACTCTAAGAAAACACATAGCTAAAAAAGTAAGGTTTCTACACTCAGAATGTACGAGAAAAATGCACCAAAGGATTTATAAGCATTCATTCAGTTGAATTTGTGAAACGAGCTGTTTATTGATCCTCAGATCAGACTATAAGCCACAGAGTAGAGAGGAGACTGACTGCCGGTTGAGTATACAATAAAAGGGCATTGCCAGAAGGGGCCAGGATAAACACTCCAAAGACATTGCCAAGTTAATTTTTTACAGATGTATTTGTGCATTTTATGAATATGTATCTACATCTGCACACCAGAAGAGAGCATCAGTTCAAATTATAGACAGCTGTGAGCTGCCATATGGGCGCTAGGAGTTAAAATCAGGACCTCTGGAAGAGCAGCCATTGCTCTAACCTCCAAGCCATCTCTCCAGCTCCAGAGCTTGCCAAATTTAAATCCTTAAGATGCTATGTAAGAACACAATGATCCAGCTCATTTTCAAGCAGCAGTTAGCAATCAAGACCTCAAATCCTGGCCTAAATAAAACCTTCATTTTTCACTCACTATGTGACACAAGTCAATTTATTCACTCTGAGGTTACTTCTTAAGTGTGAATGCCACTTCCACAGTTTCACTGAATTCTTACCGATTTTATACTTATGTAGTACGAAGTGCACATGCTGAGCACTCATAAGTGATTAGTTTCTTACACATGAAGAAACACAATCAAGTGTGCTGATTGTTTTTGTTTTGGTCAACTGGACACAAACCTAGACCTATATGTGAAGAGAGGATTTTAACTGAGAAAATGTATCCGTAAGACTGGACTGTAGGCAAGTTGGCATTTTCTGGATCAGTGATTGATGAGAGGGCCCAGATCACTAGGGGATGTGCCACCCCTGGGCATACCCTGGCTGGTACACGAAAGCAGGCTGAGCAAGGCATGAGGAGCAAGCCAGTAAGCAACATATCTCCACTGTTTCTTCTAAAACTACTTCCTTGAGTTCCTGCCTTGATTTTCATCAGGGTACTACAATCAGGGACATGTGAGCCAAACAAACCCTTTCCTCCCCAAGTTACTTTTTGTCATCATGTCTTACCACAGCAACAGAAACCTTAACTAAGAAGTTAAGTGGTTTAGGAACACGCCCAGAGCACCAGTGAGATGGCTCAGAGGGTAAAGGCATTTTCGGTGCTAATTTGATGCCCTAAGCTCTGTATCTGTAACCCCTGTAAAAGTGGAGAAAACCCGACTCCACGAAGTTGTCCTTTGACTTCCACATGCTCACCACGGTATGTCCCCCACCATTATCCACATACGGTTTAAAAAAAAAAAAAAAGAAAAAGGAACATGCTTAGAGTCATAGAACTAAGATTAAGTTAAACAGCAGATCAAGTTCAAGTCAGTTTAGCTTCCAAATTCACTGGTCCCCAGTTCTCAGGTGTGACACTCCCTCCCATGCGACCCTCAGGACCGCCAGCCCATCTCCGTCGCAGTTATTCCGCAGACTGTGTCACACCCCGACACTCTTCCTCTGAGCGGGAACCTCATCCTTCAAAGCGCCGCACCCCAACTTCGCCACACAGCAGCGCCCATCCCTGGGCCACGCACGCCTCTCCTCCCCTGGCCTCCCCTCCCCTGCCCACGCCGGCCCCGGCCCCCAGCCTTCCCGTCCAATCCCCTTTCCAAGCACACACTCCCCCGCCCCGAATGCGTCTGGAGCCGGCCCACCTCACGCTGGGCCGGGGCCTTCCGGCCTTTGCCGCCCGCCTCCCCGGCTCGGGCCAGACGCCGAAGGACACTCACCGCCTCAGCACGGGAAAGAACAGCCAAGGGAGAGAGGCGATGCAGAGACGCTGGGATACTTCCCCTCAGGCGACTGGCAGCACGGCAGCCATTTTGTTGTGTTGTGCCGGTTGCCGAGAGGGCCCGCTTGGTGTGGGTGGGGCTTGTTCTCGCCACGCCTCCGACACGGACTAGTGGGCGGGGCGGTGGCGCTTCCCGCCACCCTTGCCGCCCCTGCGCGCGATCAGCTTCGGGTGCGAGGCTTCCGGGTTGTGGTCAGCCTTTTGGGTGCTGTGCGTCTGAGGAGCGGTTTCCCACTCAATCAATGGGGAAGGCTGGCTGTTCCTCTCCCTAAGGCAACAACCGGAGGGACCCGTATGAAGGTGGTTCACAGCATTCGGTTTGGGGATGATGGAAGGCAGGCCT
This sequence comes from Micromys minutus, assembly GCF_963924665.1. Taxonomy (NCBI): domain Eukaryota; kingdom Metazoa; phylum Chordata; class Mammalia; order Rodentia; family Muridae; genus Micromys; species Micromys minutus. The sequence goes on along the minus strand of NC_137982.1, from coordinate 10,890,562 downwards.
TGAGCTCACCAGTGTCTCAAAGCACACTTGTCCTTTGCGCGCGACTATTTCAAAGGCAAATTGTCTTACTTGGGAACCGATCGAACCGGACTTGGATGCATCTCAGAACTGCTTGGGCTCCTGCTGCCATTCACTTGAGGTTTAGGGAGCTTTATGAATCTAGGATTCACAGTCCAAGAGTGCTCCGTACAAAGGAACTGAAGCAATAAGCAGGGGCTGCCCAGAAATGCAGCCTTCTACTGTATTTCCTGTTTTGCCTGCATCTTTGTCTGCACCGTGTGCTTGCGGAGGCCAGAAGAGGGCATCAGTTCCCCTATAACTGCAGTTACAGACCTTTGTGAAGTGCCATATGGGTGCAGGGAATCGAACCTGGATCCTCTGGAAGAACAGCCAGTTGCTCTTAAGCACTGAGTCATCTCTCCAGCCTCTCCATCATACTTCTTTATTCTCCAGTCAGACATTAACTTTTCCTTTCTTTACTACGAACGTCCTGGCCCATTTTTCTAACACTTTTACAAATTTCCTCTCTGCCTCAGTTTTTTTTTTCTTCTCCCACCTAACAGATAATCATCATCCCAGTTTCCGGGAGTTTCCCTTAATGGTTTGAAAGAACTTAGAACAACAGCTGATATGTAGTAAGTTCTCAGTATGTTCTAATTGTTTTATATTAAGCAAATCTTTTTAGAAGTCACCTTTCATCTTAACGCTGAAAGAAGAATTTAACCAAGGGACAGGTGTTTGCTTGGCAAAAGGAACAGTTTGTATAAACCCAGGAAGGATGGGAAAGTTGTCAATGAGCTAGATATTAAGTGATTCAGAGCAGTTTGAAAAAAAAATTAAAAACCTACACAAATGTAGTTCAGTATGAATTGTACAAAAGTCTGGAGTGGAGACGCTAAATATGGAAGAGGAGCCTTTTAGGCAGAATTAGGCCTGTTTATAGAAGCGAGGTAATTCGACCTAATGGGACGTTCTGATAATTGCCAACAGGGGGCACTGTTGACTCTGATGTGAATGATGCTCCCTCCCGGATACTATGCGTCGTGGTTGTCTTTGCCATTGGAAAGTCAACTCTGCAAAGATCCATTTAACCTTGAGAGGACGTTGCATCCACTTTTAGTCGAAGTTCAGATGTTATTAGTTGAGTATGTGTACATTGGTGAGATTCCTTTCTGCTCCGTTTGGTGCTCGTCTTTCAGCTGAAGACTTGGATTAATTGCACAAACTCATGACTGTTTTTTCCCTCCTCTGTCATGGTATTCAGATGAGTTCCGTTGTCAAATTACACTGTGCCGCAGTTAATCCTTCAGTCCAGTCAGTAGTCCTCAAAAAATAAACACAAAATCCAGGGTCTCTGTCTCGGAACACTCGTTTTCCTCAGCTTTCAAGTTGCCCATTTTCTCCTCAAACAGATGTAGTAACTAACTTTCTGGGTCTAGCATGGTAAAAACCTTGGTTGTACCTCCAGCCTTAGAGACTTCAGAAGGTAGACCACTGGCTCGTTACCATGAGTGTTAGCAGTCTGTCTTTGATCAAACACAACCCTCTCATTCCCTGCCCTGTTCCCTATCACACTTTTCTATCCCAAATCAATCCCCCCCCCCCCCCGTAAACCCACTGAGTTCATTTAGTGCTATCAGTATGTGTGTAGATATATGGTTGTCTACTGGAGCATGGTGTAGCCTCTCGGGGCCTTATCCCTGAGGAAAGCTGAGTCTTCTAGCATCCATCAGTTTGTAGCTCTCAGTAAAGTAATTTTGATTCCAAGAAAGACCTTCAGCACATGGTAAAAGCCCTTGCATGAGTTTGGGTGTGGAGGCATATACCTGAAACCCATTTCAAGAGGCTGATGTAGAGGAATCTTAAGTTGCTAAACAGGCCGGCCCACAGGCAGTGAGTGATTTTTTTTAAGTGCATGAAATATTGTTGATGAAATCGCATCTACTTGGCCTCAAAATACCACTTCATAGATTATCCGTGACATGTAGTGAGAGAAAGACTTTACGGTGGGCCATGGGGAAGGAGAACCAAATCACTCTTAAATGTTTTTCTTGGTGACATATCCTTCACATATCCTTCCTGGCCCCGAATATAATGATATGTAAAACAATACAAGTTCAGCATGCCTAAAGTAATCTCTCAGCTAGTTCTTAAATGCCTGAAAAACTCAGTCCCACGGGAGTATACAAGTCTTTAGTCCATGAGCTGTAACCCAGCTCTGCAGCATACTTTCCTACAGCTAGAACAAACTGGGGAGCTGATAGTCTGAATGTTCTTCCCTCATTATAAAATTCCCGAAGCAGACATGGAGAGAAGAGATGCTTTGTGTTTAGACAGCTAACCCTGAGTACTTAGTGCCAGCATGAAAGAAGAACCCCTCGCCTTTTGAAAGCCCACTTACGAAGACATAATTCACATCTGTAAAGTTCGCCTGTTTTAAATACACCGATTCAATAATTCTAAAGTGAAGACCCACCACTGTGACTGGTTTTCTCATGCTTGTTTGTATTTGGTCTCCATTCTCAGCCCTCGCTCCATGGGATTAGCACCTATCTTTGGTCTCTATAGCTTTAGCTTTGCTGGATTCTAAATGGTTCAATTTTACTACGGATAGTTTAGTAAAGGGGGGGGGGGGGAAACCCATGGAAATGGAGTCAAGGCTAAGGAATTAAAGTGAAAATAAATCACTCACGGACTAGGGCCAAGATAAAGGGTCCTAATTATCTCTTGAGTAAAGGGGAGGAAGAGCTGACACTGGAACAGCGCTGTCTGTGAGAGGAACAGTATCTCAGCAGAGGCCTTTGGAAGCGGTAGACACTGCAAACACTGCCCCCTGGGGGGGGGGCGGGGAAGCACACCCTCACCTCTTGCCACTTATAAAGGGACCATCCTAGAGTAGAGCAAAAATCTAAGTGTGGAAGTGTGGGACCATGAAAGGTAGCCTGGTCCCCAGTAGAGCCAAGACTAGAAACCCTGGAGACCCTGAGGAGACACTAGGAGCTTCCTCTGCTCCTGGGCACTAGGCCCCTGTCACTAGCTGCAGCCCCCCATAGATTTGTGGCCATCAGGTTTTGTAAGGGCAATGCCCCAAGCCCCTCCACATGTAGATGAAGAAAGGGACGTGATCTGTGAGATCACATAGGCTCAAGACAGAGATCATCATTCTATTGAGGTACTTAGAGGCTTGGAGAGCTCAGCCAATAACCTTTTTTCTCCCCAGACACTCCTTCCTGTAAAAGGTATTTAATTTCAGGCCCACCCCAAGAAGTGGGGTATGGTTTTACACCTCCAATTTCCACCGTTGCAGTAAATGATTTGGATCCACAGACTGTCTTTTTATCGGGGTCCACCGTGGGAGCTGCTGTCTAATCTCCCATATAGGGCCTCTCTGCAGTCCCACCCTACCAACTCCACCGCTGTCAAGCCAAGGACTCTCCAAATGGGACCAGCTAGAACTCCCCCACCCCCACCCCTGCCCCCAGGCTAGATCCAGCCCACAATCCCAGATTGCATTCTCAGCTCTTCCAGACTTCCAACAGCGCCTGGATGTCAAGAACCTGGATACTACAACCTCTTCACAGATCTCGGGACCCCTCAGACTGCACTTTCCCACCCGTGAGCCGTGTCCTGGGGCTTTCCCACTTCTGGCGACAGTGTGGGTTAAGTGCAGTAACAAGTCCTGCGTCGCTAAGCAGCGGAGCCCTGTGGTAGAGCAGACTCAGGACCCACAACTCTACACAGAAGGGCAAATCTAAAACTAGCATACTCGTAAGTTAATTCAATTTTGAACATTATTCTTTACTTTTTTTTGTTTGTTTGTTTTGTTTTTGAGATGCTCTCTTCTCTTGGCTTCTGTCGTAGTTACTTTTCCGTTGCTGAGATGGATGTGATATTTTCACATTAAAAATAGAATTTGGGGGACTGGAATGATGGGTCAGCTGTTAAGAATACCAATATTGCAGAAAGTGCAGCTTCAGCTTTCAGTATCCCATGGCAACCCACAACCACCTGCAACTCTAGTTCCAGAGGACTCTGCTGATCTCTGAGGCTTCCAGCATACACACACACTGTGTGTGTGTGTGTATGTGTGTGTGTGTGTATCTGACACATACAAAGGTTGAATGCACTCCAAAATTGGAAAGTGAGGCCTATGATGGAGATGTGAATTTGGTTGTCACCTGTAGAGAAATCACAGCAGAGGTGAGTTTATTGCTCTGAAGGTTCTATTGACATCTAGTGGGTGGAGGCCAGGTTTGCCCAGCAGCCTGTGGTGCTCAGGGCAGATAGCAAAACCCCACCAATCAATCTACCCTGCAAAAGTGCTGTTGTCCAGAAACATTAACATTACCTGAGCTCTTTTTCTTCTATTTGTCACAAGTTAAAAGAAAGAACTTTGAAAACTGCAATATTTGAGAATGCTAAAGGTTTGTGTGCTAAGTTGCACAAGCATTGGGAACAATGTGAAATTTGACCTGAGGAGTTGTTTGGGCTCCCAGTGTTTGCTACCTTGTTTGCTTCACTCCTGGAGATAAAGTGAGTCCATGCACATAAAACAATCCGTGTAAACTATCCTTTTGTGAACAGCTTGAGACCAGCACATTACAGACCCATGGAGGAAGCCTCAGGGTGTGTTTTTTACTTACATGGTTTAAGTTTCATTCAAAAGATGGCAAAAGCACTGTTTAAATTAGATTCATCTTTCAGAACTCAGCAGAACCCTTATGCAGATGTCCTGAGATGATGCACTGGGTGGCCAAGACAAAATTGGTCGCTTTACATCACTTCGGGGACACGTGGTAAGAGATGCCTTCGGAGAAATTTGCACATCAAAATCTGCTTTGTCCTCCTTTCTCTCCCTAACTAGTATAAACGTGTTGTAAGCTGTAGCTGGGCACCTTGCCAGTTGGCGACTTCCAGGGAAAAATCTTCAGCTTAACCGTTATGGCCCCTGATAAGTTGACCAGGCTTCAGTGGATAGTCCCACAGCCATGCATATATGGACAGCACAAATTAGACCCAGCATGATAAATGTGTGTATTAATGTATATGTAATATATGTGGTATATATATATATATATATACCAGCCCCTCTGGGAGGGGCTGGAAGGGAGAAGTGTGGTGTGAAAATGGTTGAAATACATTATTTGCATGTATAAAGTCTTAAGGAATATATTTTTTTTAAATGCATTTTAAAATGGTTGGTAAATAGGACCTTAGGAATGCAAATTAAATAGTGCTGACACACACAACATTGACATTTGTTTTCTTGCAAATAGCAAATATATAGGGAGATAGAAAAAATGATAATAAAGAAATATATGGGGATTGGGGATTTACCTCAATGGTAGGCCCTCGGATCAGTCCTTAGCTCAAAAAAAAAAAAAAAAAAAAAATATATATATATATATATATATATATATATATAATTAAAACACTTTCTGCATATAAAAATTATGAAAATAAATTTAATTAAAATCTTAAAGGTAAAATTTTATTTACATATACATTTATTTACAAATACATTTGCCTATGGTTTTATTTACATATAAATAACTAGAGTAGTTGCTATAGGAATCTTTGTCTTCAGTTCTTACAGGAAATCTGCTTAAATCCCACTGAGAGGTATACATTTTTTTAAACAAAATACATTGTGTTTGAATCAATGCCAATTCCCAGTGTGTGGATGTGGGAGTGTGTGCATTCCCTGCTAAATACTCAACTTTTGGGCTACTTAGAAAGGAATGCCAGCATCCTCAGGTGACATGGTCAGAGCATTGCCCCTTCTCTAGGCTGGCAGACTGAGGAAGCATTCCTTGTTCCTCCATGGACGATGTCTGTTGTTCAGACTGTTTCCAGGACCAAGGATGCCATCCGTCAGGTGTTTTCTAAGAGAATCACCTTGTCAGCCTTGTCCAGTTCAGGCCCATCCTCAAGTCAAGTCAGCATGAAAATATAGGTAGGTTTCTGTCAATATCAGCAGCAAGTAGAACCCATTAGGTATTATCAAGGTGTGGAGGTTTCAGTATGCTTGGCCTATGGGAAGTGGCACTATTAGGAGGTGTGCCCTTGATAGAGGAAGTGTGTTACTCTGGGGGTGGGCTTTGAGACCCTCCTCCTAGTTGTCTGGAAATCAGTCTTTTCCTGTCTGCCTTTGGATCTAGGTGTAGAACTTTCAGCTCCTCCAGTCCCACCTCTGCCTCAATACTATCGTGCTTCTCACATGATGGTACTGGGCTGAGTCTCAGAACCTGTAAAGCGGCCCCAATTTAATGTTTGCCTTTCTAAGAGTTGCCTCAGTCACGGTGTCTATTCCCAGCAGTAAAATCCTAATTAAGACATAAGGTTTGAAACTACAACATCCCCAAACACATGTCAAGGGCTTCTTTGCCAACTGATGTGTCTAGCAACAATTTTGGAATTTTGGTTTCTTTAAAAACACAGAATGTGTTTTCGTTTTAATCCCAGATGTGGGGTGGGGGGTTGCTTCGAGCTGTCCACGGCATCTGACTATCGTTTGCCTCATGCTCTAGCTACAGATAGTGTCTGCAATTGTGTGACATTCGGAATTCTAGGGACTTTTCAGAGGATGCATAAATGTGAGGGCCCCTAGAGATATGTGGGTGACTGTTGGTCCTTTAGGGAGGTTGGTTGCAGTTTGTTAGTAGCCATGGTCAAAGAAGAAACAAAAGGAAAGAAATTAGATTTAGTGATCTTTATAATTGTTCTCGCCCCTGTCTCCTTGTATCTCTCCTATGTAGTTAGTGGGTGAAACAAGGGATTCGGGGAAATAGAGGGTGAGAGAAAGAAGACTCTACAAAGTAGCAAAACCCAGCTACAGATGGGGCTTCATGGGAGAAGCTGGATCATGAGTGCTCTGACCTATCAATGGGTGTTTCTATTATGGGGTCATAATTTGATGGCCTTATTGGAAGGTGTTAAGGGCTTACAAGATGGGCTGGTTTATTTATGGAAGTAGATGACCAGAGGCATGCCTTTGAAAAGTATCTCCTGTCTGATCCCTGCCTGTCATCGGCTCTCCACTGTGCCTGACCCAGAAGCAATGAGGACTAGTGGCCATAGGCTGAGAGCCCAGACATCATGAGCAAAATAATTCTCGCCTCCTTTAAATTGTTTCAGATATTTGCCACAGGTGTGCTGAACACCACCAGAACATCAGAGCAAATGAGCTGGACAGAAAACCAAAGGCAATGAGATCCCTGCTTTCTAGCACTGAGCCTGTCTTCACCCGGCCAGACTCCCTTGGCTGAGTTCTTATTTTGCATTATTTAAAGTGTCCTGGTGCAAATTCCTACACAATACCTTCTGCCTGTGTTCCTGGGCTTGAAAATGGCTGTTTCTGTTCTGATTTTGGTTGTCTTATGTAGTGATGCCTTTTTTTTGTGTTAATAATTAACACAACCTAGTCTATCCCCAAATTTCATGTTCACTTTATTTAAACGGAAAGTTAACTTCAAAGAGGTGACATATATGGTTCTGATACCATCTCAAGCCATGGGCTTTTGGGGAACACTTCTGTTTTTGATCTTCCTTGAACCAAGTTGGGGACAGGAGCAATCGTAAGTGAAGCGAAACATCTTTGATGTATGGTGTGTGCTAGCTGGGATGACTGATAATCAGACTGAGAATCTGATCATTTTGGCTCCTCTGAGACACCTGGTGTGAGAGCTCATCTGAATGAGAAAGTCCTGCCTAGTTAGAGTCAGTGAGTAGCTAACCTACAGCAGCTATTTGACCGCCACTGCCTGTAAGAAGGACAGAGGGATTATTCACTGTACTAGTCAACAAAAACTTGAGCAAAGACTACATGCACATGCACGCATGCACACACATGCACACACACACACACACACACACACACACACACACACAGAGTTGTCTTTGTTTTGTTCATTTGTTTGGTTCTCAGTTTCTTTGTGTTTGTTTGTTTGATACAGTTAAGCCACAGTTAGTTGGGGATCAGCTTCTTCTCTCTCTCTCTCTCTCTCTCTTTTTAACTTAGTTTGACATTTGAAATAATTTCAAAAAAAGTTTTGATCGTAATGTTTTACCTTCCCAAATTCCTCCTAGATCCTCCCCAGTCTAACTTCATGTCCTCTCTCTCTCTTCAAAAACAAACAAACAAACAAATAAACATAAACAGTATCGAGCAGTATCAGGGAGAGCAGGCTCCCACGGTTCATGCGGAGAAATATTCTGAATTCTTTCTACAGGGTCTCATTGACCCTTACTGGAAGTCAGTTCCTCACTTTTTTGTAAACAGTGACAAAGCATGTCATAAACGATGTGGGAATCACTTCATGGATAAATTGCTTGGTTCAATAACTGTCCGTTGAGCACTATTTGGCCCACAGTGAGGATGTGACCTGCAGAAAAGCTTTCCTGGAGCTTTTATTATTTAAGTTATAAGTTAAAATACAGCAGTATAACTTAATATTAAAAAATTGGCAGTTGCCTGCAATAATTCTAAGATTGGGTGATGGGTGCGCCCCTACCTGTTGGGGCACTTAAATGACTCAGTGTCTGAGTCCTCTGGGGTTAATATACTTCTCGTCTGTGTAATCTCTCTCCAGTTTTTACTCTTCAGATTAGATGCTGTTGTGATTTATTACTGTTGTTGTTTTTATAAGTTTCCACTTACTAAGATAATTAAGAAAAACTATACAATTTAACATTTGTATTTCAAACCAGGCATGGCGGGTGTGGGAGCACATGCCTTTGATCCCAGCAGGATGGAGGCAAAGGCTAAAGAATCTCTTGCTTTCAAGGCCAGTCTGATCTCCTAGGCAGAGAAACTCAGGAAAACAACACAAATGTGCTTCAGAGCTTGCCTTCAATTAGTATATATATCGAGCAAAACAAAACCAAGGAGTTAATGTAGACTTGTAATCTTGACCCTAATTATAAACATAGAAACTCCTATGTAAAATCCTGCCTCATTTGGCCTTGATCAAATGACTTTTGTTCACATTTAGCGTAGGAATAAAGGTCATGCCTGTGATGTCCCTGACTCTCTGTAGGGAGTAAAAAAAGTTCTATAAATATAAATTCCTATCAGAGCCTGGGACAGGAAAAGACTTGGTCACATGCGGGAGTTACTGCAGATTAGCTCATACTCAGGACCTGGTCCTTTGGAAAGACCTCTGGCTCATCTGTATTGTAGATTTACCTTTACCACTGATGTGACAAATGTCTAAGACCGTTTCCTTTCAACTACTCTAGTGAGTGTCATTCTTTCTTGAATAGTAACATGCTAATGTTTTATAGACACGCTCTTCCTTAGCTCACCACAGAAAGGTGACAAAACAGGCTAGGGAGCGTGACCTCACTCAGCCACCAGAAGACAGAGCTGGTGTTCAATGACCAGCACCCATTTGATATTTTTCTTCACTGGAGAACAATGACCCCACCTATGTGTTCTGGCCAACATGTTCTAGTTCTTGCTTTGTGTGTTTTTATTTTTATATCAGCATATGAAATGTTAATGCTTTATGGCCTTATTTAGTCCTCTTCAGGTAGAGTAGGCCAGTGACCCACTATTACTAACTTCTTAACTGCAAACCATATTCCCTCCTCTGTTTTTCAGAACTTAATTTCAAGTTATTTATTGTCAGAAACTATGCTGAAATTGTCATAGAGCACAAAATGAGTGTAGTTTTCTAATCATGACTATTAGAAAATACATCTACAGTGAGATGACTATGAACCAGGGGTACAAGAATGTGTCCCCGTCTTAGAGTTTCATTGCTGTGAACAGACACCATGACCAAGACAACTCTTAAAAGGACAACATTAATTGGGGCTGGCTTACAGGTTCAGAGGTTCAGCCCATTATCATCATGAAAGGAAACATGGCAGCGTCCAGGCAGACATGGTACCGGAGAAGGAGCTGAGAGGCCTTGTTCCAAAGGCAGACAGGAGATGACTGGTATCCTCAAGCAGCTAGGAAGAAGCTCACTTGCCCACCCCAACAGTGACACACTTCCTGCAACAAGGCCACACCCACTCCAACAAGGCCACACCTTCTAATAGTGCCACTCTCTGAGTCAAGAATATTCAAACCACCAAAGTTGCCAAAGCTACCGAGCCCTTTTCTGTTTCAGCATGTACATCTTTTCAACCCCATTCTTCTTCCGAGTTGGAGTTCCTGAAAATGTTACAGTCCAAGCTCATGGCCACACTGAAGCATTTGACACTACCATCTCTGTAAAAAGTTATCCCGATGAAAATGTGTGTTACTCTTCAGGCACTGTTAATTTATCACCAGAAAATAAATTCCAAAACTCAACAATCTTAACAGTAAGTATTTGTCTTTTTTTTGAAAATATAGAAATAATTTTTTGGTAAAATATGTATAATTTTGAATATTGATAACAGAGATCTGATCATTTGTATCAGTTTACTATTGTTTGATTATTACATGATTATCCCTAACTAATAACAATATGAGTTTATCAAAATTCCTTTTTTATATATTTGTTAAATGATTTATTTATTTTTATTTTATGTGCATTAGTGGTTTACCTGCATGCATGTTTGTGTGAGGTTGTCAGATGTTCTGGAGCTGGAGTTATAGACTGTTGTGAGCTGCCTGTAGATGCTTGGAATTGAACCTGGGTTCTTTGGGAAAATAGCCAGTCCATCCATCCATCCATCCTTATCTATCTATCTATCTATCTATCATCTATCTATCTATCTTTTTATCTATGTGGATGTCCCTCCATGAGTTTATGTGCACCATGTGTGTTTAGGTGCCCCAAAAGGTTAGAAGGTGTCAGATCTCCTGGAACTGGAGATCGTGAGCTACCTGATGTAGGTGCTTGGAACAGAACCCCAGGTGCAAGAGCAGCAAGTTTAACTCTGCAGGCTTTGAGTTAAACAATCTTCTAAACAGAATTTTGCTTGTGTTGCTTGAAAAGCAAACCATCCAAATGTTAACAATTTTTATTAGAAAATAAAATTATATCATTGTGGAAACAATTGAAGATTAGTTAAAAAATAATTTTGTCTATAAAATTATCACTCAAACAGTAAAGAAATGGGGCTGGAGAAATGGCTCAGAGGTGAAGATCACTGACTGAGGTCCTGAGTTCAATTCCCAGCAACCACATGGTGGCTCACAACCATCTGTAATGTGCCCTCTTCTGGCCTGAAGACATACATGCAGGCAGAACATTGTATACACAGTAAATAAATCTTAAAAAAATAAAAAAAGCAAAGAAACATAAACATGCATGTTAAAAACATTTGCCCAAACTTCAGTAGTCTATGGCTATACACATAATGTCCCAAACTAATGAAATTTTTGTTTTCTTTTTTCTCCTTTAAACAATACATGACCTCCTTCCTCTTTCTAGTGACAATGGGTGCTGTGTATGGGACCAGGGAGTCTGTTAGCTTATAGCTCCTGCCCTGAGGTATAGCTGCAGCCCCCAGGGAACAGCTCTCATTGACAATCAGGAGAGACATAGCAAGCTTAAGCAAATGACTTTTCTTTATTACAACATTTCCAGGCAGAGGATATAGTTCAGTGGTTGAGTGCTTGCCTGTCATGCCCAAGGCCCTGGGTTCAAATCTCAGAGCAATAAAGAATCATTTTAATACATTTATTTGGAGAAGTACTTGCAACCCATCTTATTAAACATTCTGATAACAGAATGCTTAAAACAGAATATTTAAAATCCATACAAATGAGAGGATGTCAGCTTTATAAGAGGCTCTGTCCTCCATAGAAACTGATGTTTCTTCACAGTGAAAAAATTCATAAGGATAGAAAAAATGAAAATGTTATTAAGGTCCTAGAGCTAGAGTAGTAGGAGTTTTCTAATATTTTAAATTTTTATGGCTTTATTTTGATTTTTTAAATCTTTAAATTATGTTTTTTTATTCGTATGTTTGCATGTGTGCTGGCATGAGTTATTGCGCACCACGTACATGCAGGTCCTATATGCTAGAAAGGCCAGTCAGATCCCTGGAGACTGTAGTTATAGGTGGTTGTGAGCTGCCTGATGTGGAGGCTGGAAAAGAAACTCCCAGGTCCTACACAAGAACAGCAAGCACTCCTAACCACTGAGCCATCCTCTAGTCCTTATTTTAGTTACTAAATATCTAAAAATTATAGGAGTAAATTTCTGCTTAATTTAAGTGTATATATACATATATATGAAATATTTACATATATTTCAAATTGGAAATGATTTTTCATTTCATTGTAAATAACAGAATATTAATGTTGTGAATCTTCCATATCTTTTAAACTTGAAAATTGTATATATTTGTATATGTGTGTGTGTGTGTGTGTGTGTGTGTGTGTGTGTGTGTGTGTGTATGATATATACTATGATTCATAATTGAGAAACATTGCTTGAAATAAACTCTAAACAGACATAGAAATTGTTCCATTAACCCTCTTGAGAATAACTGTAAAACAACTTTTCAATTACTAGGTCTATAAAAATTTAAAGTTCATTTCTCCCAACTATTACTTTCTCTACCCACTCCATTATGAAGCATGGCAGCCACTAGCCACATTTGCCTTCATATTAAAGGTAATTAAATGCCCCTGATGTAATACTTCAATTTCCCACTGGTACTAGCCATGTTATAAGTGCTCAAGTAGCCATGTGTGACAACTGGCTTCCATACTGGTCAGCACAGCAACTGGACATGTTTGCCTGTTTTTTAAAGATTTATTCATTTATTTTATGTATGCAGGTACACTGTAGATGTCTTCAGACACACCAGAAGAGGGCATCAGATCCCATTACAGATGGTTGTGAGCCACCATGTGGTTGCTGGGAATTGAACTCAGGACCTTTGGAAGAACAGCCAGTGCTCTAACCGCTGAGCCATCTCTCTAATCCCATGTCAGCCATTTTTTCCTCCATCTACTCCTTCCCACCTCTTTGTCCTCCAGATCTACTGCTCTTTCGTTTCCCGTCAGAAAAGAGCAGGCTTCTTTGGAATATTCACTGAACGTGGAATAACAAGATATACTAACATTAAATACAAACCCTCAGATAGCAAAGCAGGGAGAGGCAACCCAGTAGGAGGAAAGGGGTCCTAAGAGCAGACAAAGGAGTCCGAGATACGCCTCACTCGACTGTTAGAAGTCCCACAAAACACCAAGCCAACAACATGATAGAAGCTGTAGTTTGTTTTTTTATAGTACATCCTAGTGCAGAAAAATCGATAGATCTTTACTGTTTTCATTTTTTGTAATGATCTCATAGCAGTTGCTTTCAGTAATTAACTTTATTTCATGTTTCCAAACCCCAAATTATCATAGAAATGCCTGTCATTCCTTTGATTATCTAGGTTAGCACATTCAATCCCCATAGCAGTGAATATAAAGGTGATGATGTAATCACATGCACAGACAGAATGTGCGCATCTGTACTGTGACTGCAGAAGCATGTGGAGCAATGACAAGTGCCCAAGCTATCAGCCAGGATGTTAGGATATTTTACAAGGAGAATGGAGAAAGCAATTTATTCAGAAGCCAATGTGTAACCCTGGCTGTCCTGGAACTCACACTGTAGACCAGTCTGGCCTCAAATTCATGGAGATCCACCTGCTTCTGTCTCCCAAGTACTTGGATCAAAGGTGTGCACCGTTACACCTGACTCATTATTATTCTTTTATCTCAAGTGTACAGGTTTTTGGCCTGCATGTATTTTGGGGGTACCATTGTTTGCAGTACCCACAGAGGCCAGAAGAGGGCATAGGATCACCTGAAACTGGAGTCAGATGTGGTTTGTGTTACCATGTGTGTGCTGGCAACTGAACCTTTGTCTTCTGGAAGATCAAGCAGTGCTTCTAACTGCTGAGCCATCTCTCCAGCCGAGTGTATCTCTTTAAAAGAATACAATACTCAAGCTCAGTTTTGGTCTTAATGACATTGGAATTGTATTTATTATTATTATTATTATTAATAGTAGTAGTAGTAGTAGTAGTAGTAGTAGTCAGCATACTTTACGACATTACAGTCACACTTTCTCATTGGTGGATTTTGTTCTTGTCTTACAGATTCAGGCCAAACAGTTGTCTGACGGACAAAACTCATTTTCAAATGTGTATTTGGAAGTCGTGTCAAAGCATTTTTCAACATTAAAAATAATGCCAGTCACCTATGACAACAGCTCTCTCTTCATTCACACGGACAAGCCTGTGTACACTCCACAGCAGCCTGGTAGGCTATATGATGCTTCCTTCAGGGGAGAAAGTTGACACAAATGTGTAAAACTTTTAACATCTGGAATTGAGTGGAGACAATTTCTACTTAAGAGAAACTTAAACCCTAATGACGTTTACACTTTCAAGTAACACTTTCATTTTAATTTATAGAGGAACTGCTAAATAAATCACAAAATCGAAGGCCATTTAACCTGCCCTGTTAAAGAAATTGTTCATCAAAATATAGAAGATATAATTGCAAATACAATTTTGGCACTGGGAAATGATTTATCTTAAAATCTTGTTGCCTCAGGTACCTCCTGAAGGTGCCATCTTATAGACGGATCCCTACAGGACCCTGTAATTATAGCTTGCCCCGCCCTCCCCACCCCACCCCCATTCACGTCTTCACACTCTCTGTCACCCAGGGCCACCGCCTACATCCCAGGCAAGTGCACCGTCACTGAGGCACGACAGCCCTCTCTTGTTCTCTCAAAAGCTAAGCGTGTCCTCTGAGCACTGCATGAGCCTGGAAATTCAGGAAATTGTTGGAATTACTGTCTGACACACAGAAGGCACTTTAATAAGTCACATCTTCAACATTTGCCTCTGATATGCTGAGATTGATAGTCTAAGTGGACTAAAAGCTAGGCTAGAATCTATGCACATAGTAATCATTGAAAGAATAACAAGAATGTGGACATCTGTTACTTCTTTTGTGCTGGGTCAGGTGGAAACTGTTTCTTTGTATCTGTGAGTATCCTTGAGGCAGCGTTTCTGTTTTACTAATTAGCTAAAATTTAAAGGTCAACCTAACCATGAACAGAAAAGCCAGCAAGGAAAGGAGGCTACAGTTTGGAACTACAGGACCCGTGATATTACCTTTTGCCACATGCTGCTAACAGTTCTTTCTTAATAACTGAACAGGAAAGGTGGGTTTGTCCCCAGTCAGGATGCAGGATTTGAGGTAGATGGCATGGGAGGAAGGAACAGGGATATGGGGAGCCTACTGACCACAAATGTTACCTTATTATTACCTCGGTAAATAAGTTTTAATGGTACTTCCTTGTAAAGCTATCAAGTACTGACAAAGAGTAAAAACAGCATTGGGTTTGATACTATTTCTATTTTAGAGTGAGTGTGTGTGTGTGTGTGTGTGTGTGTGTGTGTGTGTGTGTGTATAGATCAGGACTTGACTGCAAAATGGTTTGAAAACCCTTGAAGAATGAAATTGTGTTACTGTGTCCCCAGAGAGCTGAGTTAGAAGTCCCACCATGTAGTTTTGTAGCTTAGGCAACTTCATTACTGAGATTTCAGAGGCATTCTGCCTTCTGGTCCACAAGTACCCTGAATTGTAGGTAGGGTGTTGTGTTTTAGCTGTACCATTTGGAACTGGGCATCCCATGGTCACATGATCTCTGAGTAGTTGATATACCAACATATATGAGGTAAATTTTAAAAGGCTTCAGTCCTAGATGAAGAACTAACTAAAGGCAGTCAGTCAATGGCTGATGAGATTGGGAGAATCAGCTTTATCCAAGGATGAGGCCCTGATAGCAGAGCAGATCCCGAATAGTCATCTCTAAACATGTATACATAGGAGTGACATAGCTGTGTGTGTGTAAATATAATAATAGAAAGGGGTAGAAATGGTGCACTTACATCATTACAGTGATGTGTTTCTGTGACAGAATGTTTGCCTAGCATGGTCAAGGAACCTAGCCGTTCTGAGAAGTTGCTACCATTCTTTTAAAGAGGGAAGAACAATCACAGGA